>NW_022196314.1:0-367624 GCF_008641045.1 Pistacia vera
CCTTACAAGATACCCTATGAATATCCCAAACCCGAGAGAACAACACTCTCACCTGAATGATTAAAGCCCCTAATCACTCGACTGATACTCACAATCTGGAAGTAGAATCTCGACCCTAACACAGAGAAATATAATCGACTCAAATAACCCTAGCCTCTGTCGTTTTTTCTCTCTTTCAAGACTGAATGAACATGCGCTTATATATGGTTTGACTCTGTGAGTGATCCTGGCCGTTCAATCTGAAACGCATCCTGTGGTCTGAATTTGCCCAAGTTAATATGCCTAAAACGATGCCGTATTAGTGTTACTTAAACGACGCTGTTTCAGGCTTCCATATTTAACATTTATAAAATTCAAACAAAAATTAAATTAGTTTTGTTTGATTTGTGATTAAAAAATAATTTTCAAAAACTAAAATGCCATTCAAAATTTTGGTTTTTATCTTAATATTCGAAACATGTTTGATATAAAATTTAAAAGCTATTTTCAGAAAACGACTTTTAATCGTTTTCTAATTTTAAATTAATTTTTTAATTATCCTGTTCATCTATCACCTAGAATATGAACAAAGAGTTTGGATAATTAAAACAGAGAGATAAATAATTAACTGATAGTAATTAACATTAAATTCAAAATAAAACCTTAATCTAATTATCCTTCTCTAATAGTCAAGCTAAAAGAAGTTTCTGTTTTCATGTCCACCAACAAATGTGAAGGGAGAAAGGATTTATTGCCCCCAGGGTCGGGTCCGCCCCCATTTCCGCCAGCTTCATCTCCAATGTGGCAAAAATGTTCGGATGGTAAGTAAGGCTGCTTTTATAGCATGCATGCATCAAATTTCTCAGCCATTTGACAGTTGGTTGAGACTCATGAGATGATTGCTTTGAGCCCAGATTTGTTAGAGTTGTCAACCACTTCAGCATTAATGGGTTACGCAGATACAATTGGGGGTTTGTATGATTTCTTTAAATTATTAATTCTTTATTGGGTTATAAATTCTTGTAAAACTAGGATTAGTCATTTAAACTTAGTATATAAACATATTTTTTTCTTGTTATGAGTGTGATAGCAAACATAGGGCGAGAGAGGTGAGGAAGTACTGACCCAGTTAGACGTAACCTATATTTAGTGAACCAAGGTAAATTACGTGTATTATCTTCTCTCTTTACTGTCTGTTATATTGGTTTCGTATTTGTCTCTATATCGCTCAAGATTGCTGCAACGCTTTGCAACAAATGAGTGATAATTGCTCTGAATTTGTGTTTAACAAGTTTAATCAATATATCTTTTTCCAAATTGCATTAAAACAATGCTCGGCAGTTTCGCCTTTTTGATCATCCTATTATTTCTTTGAATATTTGTTTATTATTAACAATGTTTGATTTTCTTAAATTTTTAGGCTCAAATATCTTGTTGGTTAGGCTTGAAATGTAGCAGAATAATTATTTTTATCTGTAATGAGTAAATAGATTTAATGAAATAATTAATAAGTTCATTATTTTAATTTATGCTTATTTTTTGTCGTCGCTGTGAAAATCTGAACCCAAATCTAAAAGAATTCTAAAAGAATTACTAGACGATTGTATATAACCCAAACAAACGTGGCTCTGAACCCAAAAGCTAGCTCATATGATAAACGAGCTTGAATACATTTATTTTCTTGGCTTTGTGAATGGCTACCCTTAATTTTGCTTGTAATTTGTAAGCATGAAATGAATTAATGTTTATGCTCTTACTCTACTGTTGAGTAATTAGTTTTTATCCATATATAAAAATGTTTTTAATTCATAATCTTAAAAGATGGAAATTTAGCGATTAAGAACATTCAAATTTGACAAAATTGGTACCATTATTATAATAAAGTTTCAGAATCTAATAATGTCACCATTCTTCCATTCCTCTTCTTCTTCGTTACTATACATCACTTCCTCCTAAATTTCTACGGCTTTAGATTTTAGAATAAACAATAAATAAGTCACTGTCATAAGGAAACTAGTAATATATAATTTATCACTAAAGAATTTTGCAAATGCATGTCCAATCCATATAGTCACTAAAGAATTTTAGAATAATCTAATTACACCAAATTGCAAATAAATATGAAAAAGTCCTATTTAGTAATTTTAAATATTAAAGATAAAATTGGCATTATGATTTATGAAAAATAATATTAGTTAAGAGTTTCATTAAGACAATAGGTAGAGGCATTGTTGGTTGGCCTTGTTTTGGTGTTAGTTGTCTTGTGTATGTTTTGGAGATGGTCTTAGTCTTGTATAGGCTTTTGTTTGCGTCCGAGATTGTCGTGTGGTAGGATGTCCATTGGGAGATAATATTTTGTGTAACTCTTTTGTCTTGGTTACGTTTTTGTTTTTGATCCTATCACAGGGTTTGTCGCCTTCTATAGGCCTATTTATACTTTTTTTTTTTCTCTTTCTATTACCCAAAAAAAAAAAAAAAAATAGCATCACTTTAATATTACTTATAAACTTTTACCTTATGCTCCAAAAATCTTTATGTTTCAAATCTTTTGTGTAACTCCAGGTATACGGCAGTAGCTACATATTTCAGGTGTCTGAAAATTAATGAGAAAAAGATTTACTTTTATGTTTTTCAAATCTTTTAAATGCTAGCCTCCGGTTGTTATCACTACTGTAACTATAATGATTGAAGCATGTGGTGATGTGGCATGCTTTGCCACATCAGCAGTGTTGAAAAGTCAAACAAACCCAAATATGAGAAGTGACACCGTTTTGAATGGGAGGACCACTTCTATTTTGTTTTGCTTTGTGTCATTTGCTCAACAAAAAGAACACTCTTCATTTCTTCATCTCTTGGTTCATGGTGATAAAAATGAATGACAAGATGGAGTGTGATTATCATCTCACGGCCAGAAGGGAATATAAATCTAGGTGGAGGCTGATTGAAAGGGTTACCTCTTTTGTATAAATTCTTACTCTTGGGTTTACAAAGGGTAGAGGGAAAAACAAGGGAGGCTAGGGTTTCAGAGGTGATTTTTCTTTATTGTTTTATATTGAGGTTAACCTATACTCTGTAATCAATTAACCTTGGTGATTGAATGAAATTCTTCTTTGTCTTGGAGAGTTGATGTAGGCCTTGAGTGCTGAACCACTATATACAGTTGTGTCTCTTATTTTCATTGAAGTCTGTTTTAAATCCATTCTTCATTCTGTTGTAGTTGGTTGTTTATTCTCATCTAGATTTTAGATTACAATCTTAACAATTGGTATCAGAGCCAGGTTGGGGGCCTTTTTTAATCTAAAATCATGTCTACTAAATTTGAGTTGGAGAAATTTACAGGTACCAATGATTTTGGGCTTTGGAAAATGAAGATGGAGGCTGTATTGATAAAAGAAGGCTTGGCTTTGGCATTGAAAGATGAATCAGAGCTTCTAGTGTCCATGACAGCAGTTGAGAAGAAGGAGATGCTGCTATACTCTAGCTTCTCATTGTTTAATTTCAATTTGTTTAATGGACTATGGAAATGTGAGCTTCTCATTGTTTAATTTCAATTTGTTTAATGGATTATGGAAATATGAGTAGCAGCACTATTTTTTTTGTTATGGATTATATGAGGGAGGAGTTGAAGAATAAACAAGCCGAAGTGGAAAGGGACGCATGTCCATCTAATGTGGACGGCAGTCCCTTTGTGTTTATATGGACGGTTGTCCATATAATTTGAACAATCATCCACATTAAAGGGACGATCGTCCCTAGTATTTGGACTGGAGTCCATTGATTTTTTATTTATTTTTAAATATTTTTTATGAACCGTCGTCTATTCCTGAATGAATGACCATCCGAAAATGTTAGATGACCGTCCATTTATGGAAGTCTTCTATCATCCTAAGTGGCGGCGTTTAAGTCATGTGTCACGTATTTTGATACAAATTTTCGGTACCAACTTTTGGTGTACATAACATTTTTGTTTCGGGACACGTATGGATGACCTTATCTTTAAGTTCTTTGTCCATATCTTTCCATAACTTATGTTCATCTTCAGTCATATTAAACTGAAGGTACCCGAGAGCCCAAACTAATTCGCTATTTTGAAAAGAGATACATACAAGGGGTGTCTCCGATTCTTCCTTGGTGTTCCTGAAAAATTTTGGAATTTTTTTTCAATGTCTTCTACCGTAGGTATCTGACAGAAAAACATAAAAGATTTGTTTGGAATTGGCCGAAGAAAATCTATGACAGGTTTCTTTTGGGTTGGCTATGGGAAAGCCGTATCAGCTCTGAAATGCAGGTTAGAAAAAACTATTCAGCGGAAGCGTGTAAGAAACTGAGAGATTCCCTACAAGAAGCCTGGTTATATCTTTTATCTTATCAAGAGTCGTGTAACCGAATAACTTTAGACAGAGATTCCCTTACAGCGGTGGTGGGTCAGAAGTAATTTTATTCCCATCAAGCTGGCATTATAGAATTTTAAACCGAGAGAACATCTTTTTCTTTCTTTCTGTACCAAATTGAGTCCAAAGGAGGGAGAAGACGATGCTTGGTTTTCCGAGAATCATCAAGACGTTCATCATAAGGGTCCTGGACCTCTACACAGAGCAGATGAAACCCCTTCCACGCCAGCCGATTTCTCATTACATATCTGTAGATTTGCTTCCAAGCCTAGATTTTCAAGTTAAGCTATCAAAGGTTATTTTGTGGCTATGCTTGGCATTCATTTCGGCTCTAATGTTACAAGATGGAGAATATTACAAAGACAGAAACTCAGTTTCTTATAAGTTGTTTGTTGCCTTTATGATTTGCATCATTTTCTCTTTCACTGGGGCATTTTGCGCTTTGCTGATCAGAAACAAGCCCAAGCTTGCAGTTCTCCGCAGATGTTATTTCTTGCTCTCCTTTGTTTCGTTGGCATCAGCTTTATCAATAGTATGAATAGGATAGTGAAAAGTGTTCGGTGTTTCCACCTTTGCGGCCAGGTCAAAGGAGAGTGACTTATTTATTGTTTATCCTAAAGCAGGATTAATTAATCATAAGTATGTCATTTTGTGTCCAATGAAAATAGGTCTAGCAAAAGGTAAACGTGCCTTGCTACGCCGGCTCTTCGTCCCAACCACTCAAAAAAATGTCATGTTCTTTTTTGTAGTGTGACTCAAACGGTTGTTTGGTTGCCGAGAAACTCAAAGGAAATGAGAGAAAGTTAAATAAATGTGTAGAGATTTCCAAAGAAAATTCGAATTGAGAATAGGGAGAAAAGGGATGCTTGAGAGAGAAACATGGGTCCTGCATTTTATATGACAATTTAAATTTTGGAACATGAAATTATTTATTTTTTTTAAAAGGAAATAAAAACTTTCATTCTAAATGAAGATTTCTAATACAAAATTGCAAATAATAATGATAATAATAATAAAAAATTGGTATAGTTAAGACAAACAAAATAAGCAGTACAACATTGAAATGAAGTAAGTTTGCAAACAAACATGTCAACCGTGTTTTAATTTTTCTTTTTTCCCCGCTATTTTAAATTAAAAAAAAATGGTAAAAGATTAGGGGTGTAAACGAGCTGAGCCGAGCCAAGCTTTTGGCTTATCGAGCTCGGCTCGTTTACAACAGTGTCGAGCTCAAGCCTAGCGAGCCTCAAAATTGAGACTCGAGCCAGCTTGCGAGCCGAACTCGTGAGCCTTATCGAGCTCGAGCTCGAGCCGGCTTGTGAGCCGAACTCGTGAGCCTTATCGAGCTCGAGCTCGAGCCGGCTTGCGAGCCGAACTCGCCTTATGTTTTACCAGAAAGCACATACCCAATTTTACTAAAACTCAGTTGAGAGAAAAAAATTGAAGACCAACTTAACTCAAGACAAAACAAAAGACAAATAATTGCTATAATCCAATTAAAAATTCTCAAATTCCACCCTAGTTTAAAAATCCCACACAAATTTCATCAAACAAAACTCATAAAACAAAAGAACCAATCTTCCATCTTCCTTGCAGAAACCAAAGATCAAATATCACCTGCACGTCGAGAAAAGTCAACACATCAATTATGACAAAAAGAAAACCTTAAATTCGTATTTATTATCATCGAAAAAAACCCAAACAAAGAAAAATTAGTCTAAAAAGTCCAAGCGCAAATTGAACAAGCCGAAAATAGTAAGTAGTCAAAAAAGAAGACAACAATCGAAAATTTGATAAGCAGCGAACGAAGAAAATAGAATCCACTTAGAGTAGAATCAATGCGAACTTACCGAGGTGGAGAAATTATTAGAACCAAAACCCTAAAAGACGAACAAAGACGAAACGAAAAGAAAGTGAGAGAAGATATAGGGAACTCATGTTATTTCAAATTTGCAGTTTGGGGGGGAAACTATCATTTTTTAAAACTTTTTTCATTAGAAAATATCAGTTTAATGCTTAATAGTTTAAAAAATACCAAAACATCCTATGAAGTGTACAGTGCTTAATCGAGCCGAGCCAAGCTTGCGAGCCCACGAGCCAAGCTTCACTGTGTTCGAACTCGACTCGGTTAACGAACCGAGTTCGAGTCGAGTCGAACCGAGCCTTATCGAGTTGAGCTCTAAACGAGCTTTTACGACTCAGCTCGGCTCGTTTACAGTCCTATAAAAGATGAGTAATCGAACTTGGGACTTGGGTTGAAGCCATGTGTGGTCCCCTTAATTTGCGTTTATCGGGGACTACCCATGGGTGGGTCAAATTTTCAACCACCAAATGTGATTATCATCGTCATCATTCACCACAAACTAGGGGTGTTCAAAAAAATGCAAAAACCGAACCGAACCGAAAAAACGGTTTGGTTACGGTTTGAAAAATTCAAAAAACCGAATTTTCGGTTCGGTTATCGGTTCGGGCAAAATTAGAAACGGTTAACCGAAAACCGGTTTTCTAAACCGGTTTTTCAAATATATATATATATTAAATAAATAAATAATAACCTAAACTAAAATAAATCCCTAATTCACTCAATCTAAAATCCCAACCCAAATTTTTTTTCTTAGTTTCCAATGTATTGTTATAAAAAAAAAAGGGAAAACCGGTTAACCGCTTTTTTTAAAACGGTTAACCGAAAAACCGGTTTTCCCTAAAACCGGTTCGGTTTCGGTTCGGAAATTTTTCCGAACCGAAAATCCGGTTCGGTTTAGAAAAGCGATTAACCGGTTCGGTTTAGAAAAGCGGTTAACCGGTTCGGTTAACCGCTTTTGAACACCCCTACCACAGACAATGAAAACTCCACTCACTTCAACTCCTCCATCTTTTACCCAAGAACTGAATTATATCATAATTGTTTTTTTTTTTTTTAAAGGTCAATTAGGTTTTAAATACTAATTTCACTATAAATTATTATTTTCTTGTACTAAAGACAATAAATTTTCATCCTAAACATTGGCTTTAATCAAACTGTTAAAACCTAGATTATCGAGTTTAGTATAGTTTAGTAATATATTTTAATGAATATATCCTTTAATTAACTGTTTCATCTAGAACATAATTGATAAGTCACTTGATTTTTACAGCTATTTATGTTCTTTAAATAAAACTCTTAAGATTTCAGGAGACTTTAATATATATATCCAAACGTCTTAAAAATTTGTTAAATGAAATAAGTACTTTGCCTTGAAGAATATAATGAATTTCTCCTACTCAACATATTTTCATAATTCGAGAAATAAATCCGGATAAAAATATAATTTTAGTATTATCAATTAATATTTGATTGAATGTAAAATTCTATTAAATTTAAAAATCTACTCACCAAATCAATTTTCTCATCAATTTTTTTTAAAAAAAAATAATTTCCATGTGGTGAGCCCATATTTTAAAAAATATTTGCATAAACAACAATAATTTTAGTGATCAATGGCAAACATGCAATTCTATCAGATAACATATAAATATCTTAAAAAAGAATTAAAGCTAGAATATCCAAAATTATCACACCATGTTTTCCACAAAACCCCGTAAACCGTTAATAACTTAATACTATTCACTTTCGTCTTTTCCTCTAAGACCATGCCTATAGCTCTCAATCATACATACCATCATTGCCCTTATCCTCAAAGGATCCTCTCGCTTATCGCTGTTTCCATGTGTAGCCAACAATGGCTGGCACAATTATAACCCAGAACAGTGGAATGAGCCAAACCACCATCTTCGGGTTGTGGAACTGGAGCCCACCCGCCGTCACAACAGCAAGCCCTGTCGCAACATAGCTAACTGCATTTACAACCCTTGCAACCATCCTGCGTCGTCCTCTACCGTCACCGTCAGATAGACATAAACCATAGCACAAAGAAATAATGCCGACAATAATGCAAACTACGAGAGAATCCCAAAAGAATTTTTCTATGGTTGTCATTCCATCTGCACTCCTCTTGTCCCATTTTACTGCTAAAACAAATGAAACGCATTCACATATGAACGTGAAAATAGTCTCAAATTGACGTCTATGCGGCGCAGGCTCACCACCAACATCCTGAGTGGAGGACGGTCCAGCCTCGATATCAGATGATTCTGATGCATAATTAACAGTTTGGTTCATAGCACCGTTAACTTGCACGTTACGGACCCGGTGATCACCACCAACAGGGAGACTCCGATGATTAGGCGGTGGTTCATTTTGTGGAGTCGAGGAGCTCCCTCCGGTCTCAGGATTTGTATGCTCAGCATGCTCATCATCTGCTTGAGTGGAGGACGTTCCAGCTTCCATATCAGAGGATTCTGGTGCATAATTAACAGTCGAGGGGCCCCCTCCAATCTGAAGCTCTTGAGATGCTGGAGAAAGAGGTTTTTTTTGTCAGGGGACAGATGGGAATTACAATAGCAAAAAAAAAAAAAAAAAAAGAAAGAAAGAAAGAAATTAATAAAAACAATAAACATTGATATTGAATCATCACTCCAATAGTTACAGAAACAGCACAAATAACCCTGGACAGTAGCCATGTCAAGTGGGATATATCATATATAGATCAAACGAACGATGAACGGGTATATATATATAAATATATAATTTAGGTATCTATCGATTCCAATAGTATTGAATCATCACTCCAATAGTTACAGAAACAACACAGATAACCCTGGACAGTAGCTATGTCAAATGGGATTATATCATATATAGATCAAATGAACGATGAACGGGTATATGAAAATTATATTTTATTTTTCTTAATATAAAATTCATGTGAAATATTAAAAGAAATAAAAAAATTAGCGGGATAATATGGTGTTGAATGTGGATTGCATTATGATGATTATCATTTGTTTAGTTATTGAATGTATGAGAACATCAATTGAACGAAAAATAATGAATTAATTCAATCATACAAATTGAATTGAATCAAGAATCATAATCTCAGATTTCGAAAAAGAAGAAGAAAAATTGTGTAAAATCAACTAAGTAAATATAAAGAAGCAATCTGACCTCAGCCTTTCGGGAATAATCTCGAAATAGCTTACTTACCAGGTGAAGCAGCCTTAGCCTTTCCCTCACGAGCTTCAGATCTCAGCCTTCGAACAACCTCAGCCTTGTCGGGAATAATTTGGATGAGCACAGCTTTAAGTTTTTCGGGCATATCTTTCCATAAATTATATTCACCTTCAGTCATATTAAACTTGTGCCTGCCATTTGATTAAAGCTTTAGGGAGCATAATTTTATGTTTCAGAGCACGAACGAATTTCGGACTTTGGTCAATGATACATACCCGTTTTCGTTCACTACTGCCTGAAATGATTGTTCCACAAGTGGATCTTCAGATGATGAACAAATAAGATGTTTCAAGTTGAACAACATTTTTTCCATCACTCGCTGATGCTCATTCTCATACCTGCCATTTGAATATGAGGCAACAGAAGATACCTCAGAGCCCAAACTAATTCACTATTTTGAAAAGAGATACATACCAGCGGTTTGTCCGATTCTTCCATGGTTGATAAGGAACAGAGAACGGGATGCCCCCCCAAGATTCTTCAGTTTTTTCAAGACGTAGCATCCTCTCCCAACCTAGACCTGAACAAGTTTCCGATGGGAAAAGCGTAAAAGATTTGTTTGGAATTGGCGGAAGAAAAATTTATCAGATTTGAAATGCAGGTTAGGCAGAAACTATTCAGCAGAACTAAAATAATAAATTAATTCAGTCATACAAATTGAACTGAATCGAGAATTATAATCTCAAATTTTGAAAAAGAAGAAGAAAAATTGTGTAAAATCAACTAATGTGAAATATATTAATTTGAGTGAAAGATAGAATGAAATGATTTAAAAGAATTTACAGAAAAATGTTCACATAATAAACCTAAATTTTGGTTATAAAGACATCAACTAATTAATATAAATTAAGGAAAGAATAATATTGTTAACAGCTACTTATGATTATGAAAAGAATGAACTTGAAGAAATAGCCTACTTACTCAAACTAGCCTCTTCCTCAAGTGTCAGCGGTTCTCCAGTCTTTTCAGAAGGTAGCATCTCTTCACAATGACGTAGAATCTCTTCCCAATCTTCACTCGTAATTAGTGAAGTCTTAGATGGGGAAAGCCTGCCATTTGATTAAAGCTTTAGCGAGCATAATTTTATGTTTCAGAGCAAGAAACGAATTTCAGACTTTGGTCAAGGATACTTACTCGTTTTCGTTCACTACTGCCTGACATGATTGTTCCACAAGTGGATCTCCAGACAACATCTCCTGATTTAATTCAGAAAACGCTTACGAAAGGAATTCTAAGGTTAACTTATTCAGATCTTCACTCACAGTTAGTGAAGTTTCGGATGGGTAAAGCAAAAAAGGTTCGTCTGGAATTGGCCGAAGAAAATCTATGACAGGTTTCTTTTGGGTTGACAGGTTTCAGTCATAAAAGGTTCTTTTGGATGGCGAAAGCCGTACTAGGATTGAAATGCAGCTTAACTAAACAGACTGATGAAGCAGAAGCGCGTGAGAAAACTATGGTCAAATCCAAAACATAAGCGCGTGAGGTGGGTGAGAAGTTATGTAATTTTTAATATTTTTTAGTTAAAACTTTTTTCACATGGAGCAAGAGCATACAAAGCTTTTACATAGTTTTTTGGGACCCTGAGTTAACCCAAAACTCTTATTGATTGTTTATTTTCTCTTATTGATGTTAGGAGTAATATAATGTCCATAATTTATCTAATATGTTCAGAGTCAATTACTTAATATCGTTAATAAGAATAAAATCTATACGATCACAACAATATGTGTATAGGCTGTAAAAAATTTATTATCTCTCCAAATTAATCGTATTTTCATTTCAACAATTTAGAATATATTGTTATGATATGTTATTAGGCAATAGTCTAGTAGAAATCTTTAAGTGTAAAACATTCAAGTTGTTTCACCGTTGCTTTAAAATGACGTTAATAAACTTAAAAACAAAATTTTATCACTATTTAATTACTTTAATCGCATTGAGCCGACATTGTAGACCTCAGAGAACATCATAAGCGTGTAAGGTGGGTGAGAGGTTAGGTAATTTTTAATATTTTTTAGTTGAAACTTTTTTCTGAGAGCAAGAGCATACAAAGCTTTTACATAATTTTTTTGAACCCAAGTTAACCCAAAAAGAGTTTTATGCTTTCCCCATCCAAGACTTCACTAACAATTATGATAAATTTTTAAAATTTGTGAGCGTAAAAATTTCATGAAACCATATTTAGGTGAGGAAAGTCGTTATGACAATAATTGACTCTTTTATGACAATTGTACGTAAATCACGGTATAACTTTATCTAAAGTGAAAAAGTAATTAATAATTAATTTTAGGACAATAATTGACTATTTTATGAAAATTATGACCGCCATGTTTTGTTTAAACGCAGACAAACAAGTGAAATGTTTTCAAAAAAGTTTCAACTGAAAAATATTAAAAATTACCTAACTTCTCGCCTACCTCACGCTCTTATATTTTGGATTTGACCATGGTTTTCACACGCGCTTCTGCTTCTGCCTCACAGTCTGTTTGGTTAAGCTGTCTTCCAAACCTAATACGGCTTTCGCCATCCAAAAGAACCTTTCATGACTGAAACCTGTCAACCCAAAAGAAACCTGTCAACCCAAAAGAAACCTGTCATAGATTTTCTTCGGCCAATTCCAGACGAACTTTTTATGTTTTCCCCATCCGAAACTTCACTAACTATGAGTGAAGATCAGGAGATGTTATCTATTGAAATTGATGAGCTCCTTTTGCTACGGATTAAAAGACGGTTTTCTGAATTAAATCAGGAGATGTTATCCGTAGATCCACCTGAGGAACAATCATTTCAGGCAGTAGAGAATGAAAATGGGTATGTATCCTTGACCAAAGCCTGAAATTCGTTCGTGCTCTGAAACATAAAATTCTGCTAACCAAAATTTTAATCATATGGCAGGCACACGTTTAATTTGACTGAAACTGGACATTTTTCATGGGAAGCTCTATCATCGCCTGCACGTGAGGGAAAGGCTAACGCTGGTTCACCTGGTAAGTAAGCAATTTCTTCAAGTTCATTCTTTTCATAATCATAAGTAGCTGTTTACTTAAATTTATGTTAACTAGTTGATCTCTTTGTAACTAAATTTAGGTGTATTATGTGAACCATTTTCTGTAAATTCTTTTAAATCATTTCATTCTATCCTTGAGTCAGATTGCTTCTTTATATTTAGTTAGTTGATTTTACGCAATTTTTCTTCTTCTTTTTCGAAATTTGAGATTATGATTCTTGATTCAATTCAATTTGTATCATTGAATTAATTTATTATTTTAGTTCTGCAGAATAGTTTCTGCCTAACCTGCATTTCAAATCTGATAAATTTTTCTTCTGCCAATTCCAGACGAATCTTTTACGCTTTTCCTATCGAAAACTTCAGTAACTGTGAGTGAAGATCAGGACGAGATGGGACATATTCAATCATGTCAGCCGGTAGTGAACGAAAACGGGTATGTATCCTTGACCAAAGTCTGAAATCCGTTTGTGCTCTGAAACATAAAATTCTGCTCCCTAAACCTTTAATCAAATGGCAGGCACAAGTTTAATATGACTGAAGGTGAATATAATTTATGGAAAGATGTGCTCATCCAAATTATTTCCGAAGAGGCTGAGGTTGTCAGAAGGCAGAGATCTGAAGCTCGTGAGGGAAAGGCTAAGGCTGCTTCACCTGGTAAGTAAGCTATTTCTTTTTAGTTCATTCTTTCGACATGGCTACTGTTATCTGTATGTTTTTGTAACTATTGGAGTGATGAGTTCAATACTGACTAGAAATCTATAGATACCTACTTTAAATTTGGCCTTCTTATATATATATATATATATATATATATATTAATGAATCCAACGTGCTACGAATCAATGTTTATTGTTTTTATTAATTTCTTTCCTTTTTTTCTTTTTTACTACTGTAATTCCCATCTGTCCACTGACCCAAAGAAACCTCTTTCTTCAGCATCTCAAGAGCTTAAGACCGAAGGGCGCTCCTCGACTGGTAATTATGCAAGAGAGTCAACTGATTTGGAATCTGGATCGTCCTCCACTCAGGCTGGTGATGTGCCTGCAGAGCGTACAAATCTTGAGACCCAAGGGGGCTCCTCGACTGCACAAAACGAACCACTGCCTAATCATCAGGGTCTCCCTGGTGGTTGTGATCATACCTTTGGTGGTGGTGATCACCAGGTCCATAAGCCGCAAGTGAACATGTTCTATCAATGGTGGAATGAACTTAAAGATGTGCTCATCCCGATGTGTCCCAGAATGGCTAAGGTTCTCGGAAGGCTGAGATCTAAACTACCTGAGGAAAAGGCTAAGGCTGGTTCACCTGGTAAGTAAGCCAACTTTTGATGAAGTTTTCTTATATCATCAAGGTCTGCATAATTTTCATGCACCCATCCATCGTTTGTTTGATCTATACATGAATATGAGATTATGATTCTTGATTCAATTCAATTTGTATCATTGAATTAATTTATTATATTGAGTTCAATTAATGTCCTCATACATTCATTTTTTTCATACTAAGACCTCCCTCCAGGCCAAGATCTTCAGGATACGGTATCAAAGGTTAATTTGTGGACAAGTTTGGCATTCATTTCGGCTCCAATTTTTCTAGATCGAGAATATTACAAAGACAGAAACTCAGATTCTTATAAGTTGTTTGATGCCTTTATGATTTGCATCATTTTGTCTTTCACTGGGGCATTTTGCGCTTTGCTGATCAGAAACAAGCCCAAGCTTGCAGTTCTCCGAGGATGTTATTTCTTGCTCTCCATTGTTTCAATGGCATCAGCTTTATCAATACTGGGATATGCCTTGTTCTGGAAAGTTTAGTTTGTGGTAAACTTAACACTACTGTTTTCTTATGTGTAATCATTAGTTTATTAAAACAACTTGTGAGGTGCTATATCACTACTATTTTCCTTCTCTTGTTGGATGCTATTTGCTTGTTAAATTACCTAAGTTTTTTTAAGATGTTATTTCCTATTATTATACATATGTTAAATTTCTTTTTCAGTTTATGGGTTTTTGTGGGTTTTTAAACGAATAGATCAGAAAAAAATTCTTATGATACCAAATACTTAAAACGAATGTTACAGCTTTACTCTTTTATGATACCAGATACTTAAAAAGGAGTAGAACTGAAAATTGCTCAAACCATGTTATCTATGTTATGAACTCTGTATTGGAGTCGCCTAAGACCAGGAGGCTTCAGCCATCATGAACCCTTCATGAAGTACCATGGTTTAATTTCCGATACTTTGCAAGGTTTTCTAGTCTTGTGAGATAATTTTGTGCAGCAAACACTACTGATCTCATCTGCCACGGCCAGACATAAATGATGCGTGGAAAATATCTGTATTGGGAACATCAGTCTTTCTCTGCTTCAAGTTCCTTTCTCCTCTACTCTGCTTTTAAGCTTTCGTTTCTTCATCTGCAAAAGCAAAACCTCCCAATCGCAATATGTAAATATAGAAATTCTGAGTGTGTTAATATCAAATTTGTTACTGGAATCATGTCAAGGTTTGGTTCTTATAATCAACGATGAAAGTTTTAAACGTGGAATTAAGATTACTTGTTTAGGTTGTGTCTAATATCAAATTATACACAATATGTGATGTATAATAAGGAAGAAGAAGAGGAATGGAAGAGACTAGCGAAGAATCGTGATATTATTGGAATGGATAAGTGGATTCAAATGATGAAGCTTCGACAAGAGATGCGCCGAGGTTTTCATCATAGAGTTATAAAACTCCTCATGGGTTTAATATTACTTATAAACTTTTACCTTATGCTCCAAAGATCTTTATGTTTCATTGTTTCACATATGCGTTAATAAGAGACAAAATCGACCTTTTTTTTTCCTCCTGTTTATATATATTCAAAAAGAAAAAAAAGCAACAGCAAAAGAAAAAATTAAAAAGAGCAAGAAATTAAGCCCTGAAGTCTGTCAAAGCAAAAAAGAAAAAAGAAAAAAAAAAGTTGGGCCTTCCAGTCTTCCAGATAATATATTAAAGACTCTTGCTGCAGCTCCAGGTTTACGGCAGTAGCTACATATTTCAGGTGTCTGAAAATTAATGAGAAAAAGATTTACTTTTTGGTTTTTCAAAACTTTTAAATGGTAGCCTCCGGTTGTTATCACTACTGTAACTATAATGATTGAAGCATAATATAAGGAAGTTAAATTCCATCTTCTTGAGTTCCGCAACTCTAAGTCCTTTATCTTTCTGTAAGTTTTTTGGCAAAAACCCCAAAATCCTAAATAAAAACAACGGAAATTCTTAACACTAATATGAAGTTTGTAACTGGAATTACAGTGAGCATATCATGTTAAAGTGCAGCAAATTAAATACTTATTGATAAACTCCAACAAATAAAACAAATGTCTGAATACAGAAAAATTGGAGTTTACCAGCGAGTTTCCAACCGTTGGCGACTGGACAGAGAGTGAATGGCATATGGAAGCAGAACGGCGGGGTGCAGAGGAGAGAGGTAGAAGGATTGTAAAATGGGATATCATAAACTAGAGGTGGGAATTAGGCCGGACCCATAAAACCCAGTCCAAAAAATCGATCTTAGGATCGGACCAGGCCCAAGGGAGGAGGGCTCGAGCCCAAACCCTCTCCCCAATTTTCTTTTAACTGATGTAAAATATCTAAAACCCACTATTTAATATGAATACAATAAATGTAAGGGATTAAAAAAATTATACAAAAAAATTGTCTATGACCGGTTCAGGCCATGAGAAATCTCATGGGCTCAAAACTGGTCCCTGATTATTTGAGCCTAGATCTTGAGGCCCCAGGCCCACAACGGACTGAGCCCGAGCCTTTCTCACCTCTATCATAAACTACCCCTAAGGTATGCATTTGTGATAATATTCCATTGTAAAATACCTGGAGTCTACAATGTTTAACTACTTGAAAAGAAAGAAAAATAAATAATATTAAAAAATTTCAGTTTTAAATTTAATGTCAACTCGTGAGTTTGTAATATGTGACAAGTTTGTATTGGATGGTCTCACTACATCGTTATTTTATAATTAGATTGTCCTATACAATTTTCCCTTTATATATATTATGCTATGAAACAATTATAGAATATTAAGTCCACACTATTTTTTTGTAATTATATATCTAATTAAAAGTGAAAATATTAACTACACTAAATATTAAATTTAATAATAACTTAATAAAATTATTTATTGTCCATCGTGGGCCTCAGATTTTCCTTTAGAATTTGTAGAATTTTGGGCTTTTTATTATGTAAGAGATAGTCCATTGCAATTTCGGCCTGATTCAGGGGCCCATAATCCAGAACTTTGGCCTCCCAGAGACAGATAATCACTTGAGGCAGGAATGTCATGTTCTTTTTTGTAGCGTGATTCAACTGGTTGTTTGGTTGCCGAGAAACTAAAAGAAAACGAGAGAAAATTAAATAAATGTGTAGAGATTTACAAAGAAATTTTGAATTGAGAATGGTGATGTTGGAGAGGGAAACATGGGTCCTGCATTTTACATAAGAAGTTTAAAATTTGGAATATAAAATTATTATTATTATTTTCTTTTTCTTAAAATAAAAACTTCCATTCTAAATGAAGATTTTTAACACAAAATTGCAAAAAAAAAAAAAAAAAAAAAAAAAAAAAAAAAAAAAAAAAAAAAAAAAAAAAAAAAAAAAAAAAAAAAAAAAAAAGGTATAGTTAAGACAAACAAAATAAGTATTACTTTGAAATGAAATAAATTTGCAAACAAACATGTCAACCACAATTTCATTTTCTCTTTTCTCGACCATTTTAAATATTTTTAAGAAAAAAAAAAAAATGGATACAGAGAGTTTATAAAAGAACACACCCCAGGATTCTAAGCATTTCCTAAAGTGGGTAGAATGTGATAGAAAGTTTTATTTTTCTCAGTAGGAGGAAATATTTTTGTGTGTTTGCTAACTTCATCTTAATTATCCTGCTCTTCTATGTGAAATGGGTCTCCTCTTCTCATAGCAGCCTATTTCTTGATTTTATAAAATTTTCTTCATAAAAAGTGACAAATGAACAAGATAATTTCACAAGTTTGGATAGTTATAATTGCGTCCAAATGAACAAGGGTTTGCATATTTCTAGCAATGAATTGCATGTGGTTCTGCTTCTTCATTCTTAGGCTGAAAGATTGCCTCTATTGTCTCAACAATGGAATCGTACAATTATAAACCAATCATACTTGAATTTAGCATAAGGATTGGTAGAGCTGGCGAACACTTCAACAATAGAGATTGTAGCTCGAGATTGCAGCTCAATGGGCGAATTATCTAGTATTTGGTTTCTTGTTTAGCGTGATTCAACCTGTTGTTTGGTTATCGAGAAACTATTAGAAAATTAATGAGAGAAAATTGAATATATGTAGAGATTTAAAGAGAAAATTAGAGATGAACAAAATTCCAGGAATTTCTTAAAGTGAGTAGAATGTATATTTTTCTCAGTTGGAGAAAATAGTTTTGCGTGTTTGCGGAATTGATCATCTTCGCTTTCTCTTATATGTGAAATGGATCTTCTCTTCTCATTGCAGCTTTTTCCTGGATTATTTTTACAATTATTATCATTAATTTATGACTTATTAATTCATTATTCAGAAGCCCTTCTGCCTCACTGACACCTCTCATCTATATATAAAGAAGAGTTAACAACTTTTTTCCACCCAAACTAGGGTCTAATTGACACTTTTGAACCGAAAAGGTTTCAAAAATAATTTACCAACCAAAGTTTATATTCTGTTAATACCCAAAATATGATAAGGAAATTTAATAATTTGCATGTTTGGGTTGTCCTAGTCTTTAGGAGTGTTAGTAAGTTTGTTTCTGTTTACCTAGTCAATAGGAGTTTGTTTTTTAACGTTGGATAGTGCCTATTTTCATGTTGCTTTCAGTTATGTATTAGCCTATTTATAGGCTGGTGTTTATCAATGAAATGTAGAAAAAGTTTATCCTCTGCTTTGTCTATATCCTCTGCTTCCAACTGTTATTGTGTAAATCCGTCCTTTAGTATTTTGTTTCCATCAGTGGTATCAGAGCCAGGTTGAGTTCCAAGGAGAGATAAAAGTGAAATTGATGGCTTCCGAAAGTTTTGTATAGGCAACCATTCCAGGCTTTGATGGTCACTATGATCATTGGAGCATGCTCATGGAGAACTTCTTGAGGTCCAAAGAATATTGGACCGTTGTTGTTTCTGGAGTAGTAGAACCAGTAGCAGGTGTTGTGCTGACAGATGCGCAAAAGACAGAGCTTGAAGGGCTGAAGTTAAAGGATCTTAAAGCAAAGAATTATCTCTTCCAAGCTATTGATTGCTCAATCTTAGAAACCATTCTTTGCAAAGACACAGCCAAGCATATTTGGGATTCGATGAAAAAGAAGTACCAAGGTACAGCAAGAGCTAAGAGGCAGCAGCTTCAAGCACTTTGTTCGGAGTTCGAAATACTTCGAATGAAGTCAGGAGAATCAGTTATAGACTATTTTTCAAGAACGATGGCAATCGTTAACAAGATGCGGATCCATGGCGACAAGATAGAGGATGTTCTCATTGTTGAGAAGATTCTTCGATCCTTGACACCAAAATTTAATTTTGTTGTCTGTGCTATAGAAGAAGCAAATGATGTTGATTCACTGTCAATTGATGAATTACAAAGTTCTTTGTTGGTTCATGAGCAAAAAATTAACCAGTAGGAAAAAGAAGAACAAGCATTGAAGGCCTTATAAAAAAATCACTTTACAACCAGTAGAGCTGATAAAGGACGAGGAAGAGGCAGAGGACGAGGTAAAGGAGGTAGAAACAACAATGATCGTGGGAACCAACAACAAAATCATCATCATCAAGAGAGTCAATTTCAAGGAAGAGGCAGAGGACATGGAGGCCACCATTCAACAACTTATAGATCAAAGTCAACAAACAAGTCCAATGTGGAATGTTTTAGATGTCATAGGTATGGCCATTATAAATCAGAGTGTCAAACTGATTTGAATAAACAAAGTGGAGATCAAACTAACTTTGCAGAAAAGGAAGAAGAGGTGTCTCTTTTGATGGTGTGTCATGTGAAGGAAGAAACTCAACAAAACATGTGGTATTTAGACACTGGCTGAAGCAACCACATGTGTGGAGAGAAGGAGGCATTTTCTGACTTGGATGAATCCTTTCGCATCTCTATTAAGTTTGGTGACAACTCCAAAATTTCTGTTATGGGAAAAGGAAAGGTAACAATCCAAACCAAAGGAAATTCCACCCACACTATCGCTAATGTTCTTTTTGTGCCATATTTAAAGACCAACTTGCTTAGTGTGGGTCAGTTACAAGAAAAAGGATATGAGATTTTTATCAAAGATGGAGTATTTTAAATTGAAGACGCAAAATTGGGCTTAATTGCTCAAGTTAACATGACGGTGAATCGTATGTTCCCACTTTATCTCCACAACACCGCTTATTCGTGCTTCTTAGCAAAATTAGAAGATGAGGCTTGGCTATGACACTTTCGCTATGGGCATCTGAATTTTGGCGGATTGAAAACACTACAACAAAAGAACATGGTGATAGGGCTTCCTCAAATTACAGCTTTTTCTCAAGTTTGTGAAGAATGTGTTGTTAGCAAACAACACCGTAATCAAATCCCACAAGGAAAATCTTAGAGGGCGAAGAAGGCGTTGGAGCTTGTTCATTCCGATATTTGTGGGCCAATAAAACCACATTCTAATAGAGGTAAAAGATATTTAATTTCCTTCATTGATGATTATAGTTGTAAGACATGGGTTTATTTTTTGCAAGAAAAATCTGAAGCCTTTGTAGCTTTTAAAAGCTATAAAGTGCTTGTTGAGAAAGAAGTTGGCAACCCAATAAAAGTTCTTCGCACGGATCATGGTAGAGAATATAACTCACATGAATTTGCAATTTTTTGTGAGAACCATGGAATCAAGAGACAACTTACAGCAGCTTATATACCCCAACAGAATGGTGTATGCGAAAGGAATAACCGCACTATTATGAATATGGTGCGAAGCCTTTTGCCAACAAGTGGCATTCCAAAAAATTTCTAGCCTGACGCAGTTAATTGGAGCATCCATATATTGAACAGAAGTCCCACACTTGCTGTTCAAAATATGACACCAGAGGAAGCATGGAGCGGAAGGAAACTTGCTGTAGATCATTTTTGGATTTTTGGGTGTATTGCCTATGTCCATATTCCAGATGAGAAGAGGAGGAAGCTAGATAACAAGGGAGAAAAATGCATTTTTCTTGGTGTTAGTGATAAGTCAAAAGCCTATAAACTATACAATCCTAGCTAGCACCATGAAAATTGTCATCAGCCGTGATGTGGTATTTGATGAAAAATGCACCTGGTCGTGGAATCAAAATGGTGTTAAAGAAAGCATTCCAGTAGATTTTGATGATGAGGAGAAAGGGTAGTAGCCTATGGAGAATGAGCAAGAAGAGAAAGTCACTCAAAATGTTCCAATAGCTTATCAAAGCCCACTTGCAGCTGAATCACAAAGGCCTCAACGTGTTCGAAGAAGACCAACATGGATGACTAATTATGAGGTAACTGGAGTTGACCAAGGTGATGATCCACTTACACATTTTGCTCTATTTTCAGATTGTGATCCTACCATTTTTGAAGTGGCTGTCAAAGAACCAAAACGGAGAAAGGCTTTGGATGCTAAAATTACAGCCATTGAAAAAAATGATACATGGGAGCTATGTGATCTTCCAAAAGGGCAGAAGACAATTGGTGTAAAGTGGGTTTACAAGACAAAGCTAAAGGAGAATGGTGAGGTTGACAAGCACAAGGCACGCTTGGTGGCTAAGGGTTACAAGCAGGAATTGGGTGTTGATTATAAAGAAGTTTTTGCTCTGGTTGCAAGGCATGATACAATCAGATTGATGGGTGCTATGGCAGCTCAAAACTCATGGCCTATCTTCCAGTTGGACGTGAAATCAACATTCCTCCATGGAGATTTGAAAGAAGAGGTATTTATCAATCAACCTCCTGGTTATGTAAAACTTGGCAATGAGCATAAAGTGTACAAGTGAAAGAAAGCTCTATATGGATTAAAACAAGCTCCACGGGCTCGGTATAATAGTATAGAAACTTATTTTTTGAAGGAAGGATTTCAAAAATGTCCTTATGAATATACACTTTTTATAAAAACTGAAGATGGAGGAAAGATGCTCATTGTTTGCTTATATGTAGATGATTTAATCTATACTGGAAATAATACAGCCATGTTTGGTAGTTTCAAGAAATCCATGATGGTTGAATTTGAGATGTCTAATCTTGGTATGATGCATTACTTTCTTGGCATTGAAGTGGTGCAATCCTCTGCTCGAATTTTTATTTCTCAAAAGAAATATGTGCGAGAATCTTGGACAGGTTTCAGATGAAGGATTGTAATCCTGTAAATACTCCATCTGAGTTTGGAGTGAACCTAAACAAAGATAATGGAGGAAAGAAGGTTGACAACACTCTTTACAAACAAATAGTGGGGAGTTTAATGTATTTGACAGCAACAAGACCTGATATAATGCATGCTGTAAGTGTGATTAGCAGGTACATGGAATGTCCTACAGAGATTCATCTCTTGGCTACAAAAAGAATTTTCCGTTACTTGCAAGGTACTAAAGAGTTTGGGCTGTTCTACAAGAATGTAGAAAAGTCAAATCTGTTTGGCTTTACAGATAGTGATTATGCAAGAGATTCAGATGATCGGAAAAGCACATCTGGTTATGTTTTCATGATGGGGACAGGAGCTGTTTCATGGTCATCAAAGAAGCAACCTATTATCACATTATCATCCACTGAAGCTGAATTTGTTGCTGCAACAGCTTATGCTTGTCAAGCTATTTGGCTAAAGAAAATCCTTAAAGAGCTACATTTCAAGGAGGATGGACCAACTCAGATTTATTGTGACAATAGTTCAGCAATAAAGCTTTCAAAAAATCCAGTTTTACACAGTCGAAGCAAACATATAGATGTGAAGTATCATTTCTTGAGGGATCTCACAAATGATGGAGTCATTAATCTTATTTACTGCAGAAGTGAAGACTAGATTGCTGATATTCTAACCAAGCCTCTCAAGTTTCTTGCATTTCAGAAGCTCAGGAAGCTACTTGGTGTTTGTACTTCAAATGTTTCAATTTGAGGGATGGAGCTTCAAAGTTTAACTCTTATTAAATTGGATGTATGTCTGGAACATCAGTTTAAGGGAGGGATTGTTGAGGAAATTTAATAATTTGCACGTTTGAGCTATCCTAGTCTTTAGGAGTGTTAGTAAGTTTGTTTCTGTTTACCTAGTCTATAGGAGTTTGTTTTTGAATGTTGGATAGTGCCTATTTTCATGTTGCTTTCAGTTATGTATTAGCCTATTTATAGGCTGGTGTTTATCAATGAAATGTAGAAAAAGTTTATCCTCTGCTTTCTCTATATCATCTGCTTCCAACTGTTATTGTGTAAACACGTCCTTTAGTACTTTGTTTCCATCAAAATATACTTCTCTTAAGGTTTGTGATTTTTTAGTTGTCAACGGTAAACAAAGAACAAACTCAGTCTAGACTGTTAGAGCTTTTGAAGAGATAAGACTGGTGAGTCTTTTGGTGGTGGTAGGTTAGATTTTGATGGTCGGGATTGGTCAGAATTTAACTTGAGAGGGGTGATTGCATGTTCCACAAATCGCTTGACTATCGATAATTGGTCGGGTCAACGATTACAGATTTGTAAGATTTTGGTGAGTAATTAATGATCGGAGAAAAAAATAATGGTGTGGGTGTGGGGTATCAACGATGCCGAAATTGGCCGGTGAGTTCCACCAGCCATTTGCGCGAATTTATTCTATCATTTTATGAAGCTAGCAGTTAAGAAATAAGACGTTATCTTTCCTCTACACGAAATCCTAACGTAATTCACATGAATTTATTATATTATTTGTTTGTAATGGTTTCACAATTTCGGTGTTATCGTGACTTATTTATTGTTTCGTCTCTTTAGTTTCGGAATTTAATAATGTCATATTGCTTTGAATACGCATATACTTTCCAATAATATCATCATTCTGCACCAGTGATCTCTTCCATTGCTCTTCTTCTTCCTTACTATATACATCACTTCTTAATTTCTACGTGGCGTGTCATTTTAGCGAACACAGCTTTAGAATAAACAATAATAAGTCGCTCCCATGACGATATGAACGGTTTTCCTTAATTTCTACGTACCTCCGGGCTCTGTCTTTTTTTTTTTTTTTCATCAAATAAATTTAACCAAACATGGAATAGAAAGAAACAAATTCAGTTTGTCAGCAACGTTAGCATTAATTTTGTTCTAATATATTAGGATATTGACAGCAAAAACTATTATAACTATAAAGAATTTCCTTATGAGAGTGATTTATTGTTTATTCTAAAGCCTCGTCTATGTAAAGCCATATGATACACCGATGAAGTTGATTGTGTTGGAATTGACAACCACTTCGATGAAGTCGACTGTGTTGGAATTAACAATTACTTCGACGATAAGAGGTGATGCACATGGGGTCTCACTCTCATAACAAATACATTCATTATACTGAAAGATGTGAGAAAATATTATAATAATATTGATTTTATTGGACATAGTCCAGATTTGAGTAAACCAAAATAAATCGCGTGTATTATTTTTCTTTACTATTTTTGTTATGTGTGTGTAATTGACATTCTTTTGGTTCCAAATACGCTCTAGATTGTTTTAGACTGTTTAGACATTTAGGCGATGAAGACATTTTATTGCAACAAAGTTCTTAACAGCCCAAATACTTATTGACGATGGAATTTCAACTTTGAGCGATGGCATAGGTTCATCACTCTATGACCTACATGTCTCTCACAGTCTCACACATAATATATCTTTGATAAACACTTCCTAGCAAATTAATTGAGTGAATAGTTAACATATATGGAATTCTGTTAGAATAACACACTCACAAACCACAGATTTTAACCAAATCAAACACAATCACAGAAGATCAAGAACACCACAATTTTACAGTGGTTCACCTTTCCAAGATTGGGAAGGCTACGTCCACGTTGAGCTCCGGAAAGATCGAAGCCCACTGCACTATCAGAAAAGTATTTTACAGATTACAGACGCAAGATCGAAAGATTCAATCAAACCCGAAATCACCCTATCTGGTAACTAATATCCCTGGAACCTATACACTTGTAATCCCAGCCAACAGAGAGACAAAACCCCTCTATCAGAATGACCAATCACTCACTCAATCAGTTACACAGACCCAAGATTTCAGAACACCGATGAACCCTAGCAGAGCACAAAACCTAAACAATTTAATTGAAACTTCAGACTGCCAACTAAAGAGAGAAAGTTCACTTATATACCGTTGACCACTATGGACTAATCACACCCGTTGGATCTTCTCAAAACTGATGGTCCAGATTCATGCTTGAAACAACAGCGTGTTGGTTAAGTGATACGGCACCGTTTTCGTCTTCACTTTTACAAATTCAAATATCTCATGTTCCTTCATACATGTTAATCAGTAAACTTTGATGTTGTCTTGATCTTAGGTTGTAATGAATTAAGCTTTTATAACATGTATCAAATGAATTCGTTAACTCAGATCTTGGAATTGGTCTATGGTACTAAACGTTAATGAATTATACTAATGATGCATGTTTAAATTTTTTTCATAAATTCACTCTTTTCCGATATGCCTAGCCATGAGTGTGCATACAGGAGGTCAAAATAAGCAAGGAAAAACCAAGAGATATTGAAAATTTAATAAATTTACTTCATAAATGCAAAAGCCAAAACTGGTAACAGAACCACAACATAAGCTCATCGCTTGGTGTCATGGCCATCATCGCTAAGAACCCATAGGCAGTACTGGCAATACATCCAGTTATCCACAACCTGTACTGATTCTTGCAGCGCGTCCAGGTTTACGTCGACACACCAAGGTGCCACAGAAGCAACAAAGAAGCACAACAGCATTACAAAGGGATGTTTGAAACATAATCACTATTTAAAAAAAAACGATTAAAGGATGTTTTCCACAAAATTCCGGAAACGTGGATCACTGTTTCATTGCGTAGCAAACAATCGCTGGAGCGATTATACACCAAACAAAGGGAATTACCCAGACCATCACCTGGTTGGGCAATTGGAGCCCAGCCGCCGTCACAACAGCCAACCCTATCGCAACATAGCTAACTGCATTTACAACCCTTACCACTATGCTGCGTCGTCCTCTACCGCCACCGCCAGAAAGACATAAACCATAGGACAAAGAGATAATGCCGACAAGAATGCAAACTATGAGAATATACAAAAATATTTTAGCTTCGATTGGCATTTCACCTTCACTCTTCTTGACCGATGTTACTGCTAAAGCAATTGAAATGATTTCACCCAGCACCATGAAGAGAGTCTCATGTCCACATCTATCCGGCGCAGGCTCATTATCTGCCTGAGTGGAGAACGTTCCAGATTCGATATCAGATGACTCTGATGTATAATTAAAAGTTTGGTTAATAGACCCGTTAACTTTCACGGCAGGGAGACCCTGATGATTAGGCGATGCTTCATTTTGTGCAGTCGATGAGCCCCCACCGGTCTGAGGATTTGTGTGCTCTGCAGACTCATTGTCTGCTTGAGTTGACAACGTTCCAGATTCCATATCAGATGATCCTGGTGCATAATTAACAGTTTGGCTCATATACCCGTTATCTTGCAGGTTATGGACCTGGTGATCACCACCAACAAGAAACCGATGATTAAGTAGTGCTTCATTTTGTGCAGTTGAGGAGCCCCCTCCGGTCTTAAGATTTGTATGCTCTTGAGATGCTGGAGAAAGAGGTCTTTTTGGTCAGTGGAGAGATGGTAATTACAGTAGTAAAAAAGAAAAAAAGTAATAAACATTGATTCGTTGATGAAATGATTTAAAAGAATTTTGCGGAAAAATTGTTCACATAATAAAAAGAATAATATTGATAACAGCTACTTAGGATTATAAAAATTAAAAAGAATGAACTTGATGAAATAGCTTACTTACCAGGTGAAGCAGCCTTAACCTTTCCCTCACGAGCTTCAGATCTCAGCCTTGCGACAACCTCAGCCTTTTCGGGAATAATTTGGATGATTACATCTTTAAGTTCTTCGTCCATATCTTTCCATAAATTATATTCATCTTCAGTCATCTTAACCTTGTGCCTGCCATTTGATTAAAGCTTTAGGGAGCATAATTTTATGTTTCAGAGAACGAACGAATTTCAGACTTTGGTCAAGGATACATACGACTCTTTGTTCACTGCTGCCTTGAGTGTTCGTTGACCTCCATATGATGACCAGTTTAACACGTCATACCTGCCATTTGAATATGAGGCAACAGAAGATACCTGAGAGCCCAAAATAATTCGCTATTTTGAAAAGAGATACATACCAGATGTCTCTGCAATTCTTCGTTGGTCTTTCTGGAAATTTAGATCGCAGCCATCTAACAAGCTCAGCCTTTCTATTATTATTTTCAGGATTCAATTTAAAATATATTTCAACAAATACTTCATCCAAAAGTATCCAAAAAAGAACTTCTTTAATAGACATGACCTTTCCTTCACTTAAGTTTAGTTGCATATCAGGCGGCAACGAAATAGAATTCTTCATTGCTTGAATAAGGGTTTCACGCATAGCACTCATAGTTACTGACATATTTGGTCGAACTGAGATGCCCGACGGAAATCAAATTTGAGACGCAGGAACTATTCAGCAGAAGCGCGGAGAAATAAAATAATTGTTTGATATTTTAATCCAAGCAAGAAGCCATGGTAAAATCCAAAACTGAGAAATCAAGAAACTTTAAATATTTTAATCCCACCAAGCCGGCATTGTAGAGTTCTAAACCAAGTGAAAGGCCCCACATGATTATTATTGAAACCGTTAGATTCACCATCAAATCAAAGATCTAACGGTTGGTAAATAGTAGCACTCAATCGAATTCTTTTTCATGCAATAACTGGCATTTACAAAAAGACAAATACCTGATGCTTCTATTCTAAGTGTCCAATGCAAAGACGAAAATGAGTTATGAGGATGAAAATGATGTTCTTCCGCTTGGTTTAGAACTCCACAATGCCGGCTTGGTGGGATTAAAATATTAAAAGTTTCTTGATTTCTCAGTTTTGGATTTTACCATGGCTTCTTGCTTGGATTAAAATATTAAACAATTATTTTATTTTTCTCAGCGCTTCTGCTGAATAGTTCCTGCGTCTCAAATTTGATTTCCGTCTCGCATCTCAGTTCGACAAATATGTCAGTAACTATGAGTGATATGAATGAAACCCTTATTCAAGCGATGAAGAATTCTATTTCCATGCCGCCTGATATGCAACTAACCTTAAGTGAAGGAAAGATCATGTCTATTAAAGAAGTTCTCTTTTGGATACTTTTGGATGAAGAATTGGTTGACATATATTTTCAATTGTATCCTGATTATAATAGAAAGGCTGAGCTTGTTAGATGGCTGCGATCTAAATTTCCAGAAAGACCAACGAAGAATTGCAGAGACATCTTGTATGTATCTCTTTTCAAAATAGCGAATTAGTTTGGGTTCTCACTTATCTTCTGTTGCCTCATATTCAAATGGCAGGTGTGAGGATGGGCGAATGCTGGAAGAAATGGTCAACTTGGAACATTTTTGTTCATCATCTGAAGATCCACCTGAGGAACAATCATTTCAGGCAGTAGTGAACGAAAAGGGGTAAGGATCTTTGACCAAATTCTAAAATTCGTTCGTGCTCTGAAACATAAAATTCTGCTCCCTAAAGCTATAATCAAATGGCAGGCACAAGTTTAATATGACTGAAGCTGAATATAATTTATGGAAAGATATGCCCGAAGCACTTAAAGATGTGCTAATCCAAATTATTCCCGAAAAGGCTGAGGTTTTCGGAAGGCTGAGATCTGAAGCTCGTGAGGGAAAGGCCAAGGCTGGTTCGCCGGGAAGTAAGCTATTTCTTCAAGTTCATTCTTGATTGAATTAATTTATTATTTTTAGTTCAATTGATGTCCTCATACATTCAATAACAACTAAACAAATGATAATCATCATAATGCAATCAACACCATATAACACCAACAAATGCACGGGGGTTACATTCTCACGCGCTTCTGCTGAATAGTTTCTGCCTAACCTGCATTTCAAATCTGATAAATTTTTTCTTCTGCGAATTCCAGACGAATCTTTTACGATTTTCCCATCGAAAACTTCAGTAACTATGAGTGAAGATCAGGACGAGACGACACTTAATCAAGAGTTTGAAAGATCTTATTCGTTCCCGTATGACGATGATTCTGTTACAAGATTCTATCATTTGAGACGTATGTACGAACTTATAAAAGCATCAAGCAATCTTTTAGAAAGATCGTATAAACAGCCAGAAGTGAACGAATTCTGGTATGTATCCTTGACCAAAGTCTGAAATTCGTTCGTGCTCTGAAACATAAAATTCTGCTCCCTAAACTTTAATCAAATGGCAGCGACGAGTTTAATATGACTAAAGGTAGATATGGTATATGGGAAGTTGAGTATATGCCCCCCGCAAAGCTCGGAATGGGATGGATGGGATCTGTAGCAAGTGAGAGAGAGGCTAAGACTGCTTTGTCACCTGGTCAGTAAGCTGCTATTCCTTCAAGTTCATTCCTTTTATAATCATAAGCAGCTGTTAACCAATATTATTCCTTAATTTATGTGAACAATTTTCTTTTAATTCATTTCATTCTATCTTTCACTAAATTTAATACATTTCACATTGTTAGTTCTTGAGATTGCTTCTTTATATTTACTTAGTTGATTTTACACAATTTTTCTTCTTCTTTTTCGAAATTTGAGATTATGATTCTTGATTCAATTCAATTTGTATCATTAAATTAATTCATTATTTCTAGTTCAGTTGATGTCCTCATACATTCAATAACTAAACAAATGATAATCATCATAATGCAATCAACACCATATAACACCAACAATGCACGGGGACGCGCTTCTTCTGAATAGTTTCTGCCTAACCTGCACTTCAATTCTGATAAATTTTTTTTTTTACGCTTTTCCCATCGAATACTTCAGTAACTATGAGAGAATATCAGTACCAGACGGTGCGTATTATAGAGCCTTTCAAAGCTACTTGGTTTCTTAGGAGTGATATCCGCCGCGGGCCCAGGTATGAATTTCTTCTCTAAATAGCGAATTAGTTTGGGCTCTCAGGTATCTTCTGTTGCCTCATACTCAAATGGCAGGTTCAAGGACTGTTGTAGAGATCCGCTTGTGGAACAATCATGTCAGGCAGTAGTGAACGAAAACGGGTAAGTATCCTTGACCAAAGTCTGAAATTTGTTCGTGCTCTGAAACATAAAATTATGCTCCCTAAAGCTTTAATCAAATGGCAGGCACAAGTTTAATATGACTGAAGGTGAATATATTTTATGGAAAGATATGCCCGAAAAACTTAAAGATGTGCTCATCCAAATTATTCCCGAAAAGGCTGAGGTTGTCGGAAGGCTGAGATCTGAAGCTCGTGAGGGAAAGGCTAAGGCTGCTTCATCTGGTAAGTAAGCTATTTCGAGATTATTCCCGAAAGGCTGAGGTGATATTGCTTCTTTATATTTACTTAGTTGATTTTACACAATTTTTCTTCTTCTTTTTCGAAATCTGAGAGATTATGATTCTTGATTCAATTCAATTTGTATGACTGAACAATGATAATCATCATAATGCAATCATTACCATATTATTCCACTAACATTTTTTTAATATTTCACATGAGTTTTATATTAAGAAAAATAAAATATTAATTTTCATGTACCCATCTATCGTTCGTTTGATCTATATATGATATATATCCCATTTCACATAGCTACTTCCAGGGCTATCTCTGCTGATTTTGTAACTAATGGAGTGATGAGTTCAATACTACAAGAAATCTATAGATACCTACTTTAAATTTGGCCTTCTTATATGTATTAATGAATCCAACGTGCAACGAATCAATGTTTATTGTTTCTATTAATTTTTTTTTTATTTTTTTTATTACTGTAATTCCCATCTGTCATCTGACCCAAAAAAACCTCTTTCTCCTGCATCTCAAGAGCTTAAGACCAGAGGGGGCTCCTCGACTGTTAATTATGCACCAGAATCATCTGATTTGGAATCTGGAACGTCCTCCACTCAGGCAGATAATGAGCCTGCAGAGCATACAAATCATGAGACCGCAGGGGGCTTCTCGACTGCACAAAATGAAACACCGCCTAATCATCAAGTTCTCCCTGTTGTTGGCGATCACCAGGTCCATAACGTGCAAGTTAACGGGTCTACGACAGATAAAGAGCCTGCAGAGCATACAAATCCTGAGATCGGAGGGGGCTCATCGACTGCACAAAATGAACCACCGCCTAATCATCAGGTTCTCCTTGTTGGTCTTGATTTCCTTGGTGATGGTGATCACCAGGTCCATAACCTGCAAGTGAGCAGGTTATTTAATTTCTGGCAAGAACTTGAAGATAAGCTCATCCCGATGTGTCCCAGAAAGGCTGAGGTTGTCAGAAGGCTGAGATCTAAAGCACATGAGAGAAAGGCTAAGGCTGGTTCAGGTAGTAAGCAAAGCTATTTCTTCAAGTTCATTCTTTTTGTAATCTGATGGAACCTACCCAAGTAACTCAGTTACTCATGCATTCAATCAACCATTTTAGGCTACAATCAACCAAGAACAGAAAGAGGCAGTGAATGTCTTGTTTAAAATGGATATTTGGATTGATATTCAGTAGCTCATTACAGTGAATCAAACAAAAAGGAAAATATGGCTAAAACAGAAAAAAGAAAGAAGCCAGGCTGATCTTCGAGGGTCAGCTCCTCCCCACAATTCCCAACAATATTCTCAATGCCTTCCCCCTCTGTTGGTTCCCCTTTTATTCCTTTATTTGTCATGCTAGCTGTGTTGTTGTTCCACCTGTCAAACAGATTCATTCACGCTTGTTGTGCTGCTGCCTTACTTGTTATGCTGCTGCTCCAGCTGTCCTGTATTACTCTTCCTTCTTTGCCCCTTACGGTTATACCACTTGACTATTGGTGGTCCATCATTACCCTCCCCAAGGAGTGCCACCTTGTCCTCAAGGTGGAAAGAAGGGAATTGGTGGCATATGGCAGCATAATCCTCCCATGTATTGTCACAATGGGAAAGTGACTTCCACTTGATTAGGATTTCATACGTACCGTTCAGGAGGCGTCGTTTACGTAGAGCCTGTTCAGGTTCGACTTGCAGGACCAGATCACTAGTGAGTACGGTGGGAAGGGGCTGGGTAGTCATAGGGGCAGCGGTGGCTCGTTTCAGTTGCGAGACATGAAAGACATCATGTATCCGGGCTGTGGGGGGTAAGTTGAGGCGATACGCAACCTGTCCCACTTTGGCCGTAATGGAGAAGGGTCCGTAGTAACGGGGGCTGAGCTTTTCATTGACTCGCCTTGCGAGGGAGCGAAGACGGTAAGGCTGAAGTTTCAGGTAGACGGAGTCCCCTACGGAAAATTGAACTTCCCGACGTTTGCCATTAGCATATTGTTTCATGTGTTCTTGGGCCCTATTCAGGTTCAGCTTTAATTCCTCTAAGATGGAATTGCGGTCTGTTAGTTGCTGGTCTACGGCATCCACCACAGAAGAGTGCTCACTATATTTTAAAAGAATGGGAGGGTCGCGACCATAGAGAGCCTTGAACGGAGTCATTCCTGAAGAGCGGTTGTAAGTGGTGTTAAACCAGTATTCTGCCCAGGCTACCCATTTGGGCCATTGATGCGGTTGATGCCCTGCAAAACAGCGGAGGTAAGTTTCGACACAACGGTTGACAACCTCCGTTTGAGGATGGTAGGCGGTACTCATGTGGAGTTGAGTTCCTGATTGTTTAAACAATTCTCCCCAGAATAAACTCATGAAAATTCGGTCACGGTCGGAGACAATAGTGCGGGGAAAGCCATGTAAACGGACAATTTCTGTAAGGAACAGGTTGGCCACTTCTTGAGCTGTGAAAGGGTGTCACAAGGGAAGAAAGTGGCTATACTTCGTAAGGCAATCCACCACAACCAGGATGGTGTCCAGCCTGTGAGCCTTAGGAAGGCCCCCAATAAAATCCATGGACACGTCTTCCCAAACCTGAGATGGAATAGGTAGAGGTTGTAGGAGGCCAGCCGGTTGCAGTGCATCATATTTGTTTTGTTGGCAAACTGAGCAGGCCTTTACAAAAGCCTGGATATCCTGTCTCATTCCCTCCCAATAAACTACTTGCGCCAGCCGCTTGTAAGTACGGAAATAACCAGAATGGCCCCCGGCTGGGGAAGAGTGAAATTCCCGCAGAAGTTGCTGCACTTGGGGACAGGATTTGGGCAGCACCAAACGATCATCATAGTAGAGTAAGGAACCCACTAACCTGAATTGCGAATGGCTGGATGAATCGATGATCAGATCTTGATAAATTTTCTGCAGCTTGCTGTCACGTTGAATGGCCTCTACCCACTCTTATTTTTTGGCGAAATAACAGATTGAAATGGCTGTACACTCAACCGTGCCATCACGTCGGGATAAGGCATCTGCAGCTTTATTTTCTAACCCGGGTTTATACTGAATTTCATAGTTTAATCCGAGCAACCTGATTATCCATTTGTGTTGTTCTTCAACTTGTAACCGCTGCTCATTCAAATAGTGAAGGCTTCGCTGATCGGTTCTAATAATGAAACTGCGACCCAACAAGTAGTGGCGCCATTTTTGAACCGCAAGGACCACGGCCATCAATTCTCTCTCTTAAACCGAACGAAGCCGCGAGCGAGTGGAAAGACCTTGACTTAAGAAGGCCAAGGGTCTGCCTTCCTGCATTAGGACAGCCCCGATACCGTATCCTGAAGCTTCTGTCTCAATGACGAATGTTTTTGAAAAGTTCGGCATGGCGAGGACTGGAACAGTAGTCATTACCTTTTGCAATTCTTCTAATGCCTTTTGTGCTACCTCAGACCACACAAAAGAATCCTTACGGAGCAGATTTGTTAAGGGTAAGGCAATGGCCCCATAACCGTTGACGAATTTCCGATAATATCCTGTCAAACCCAGAAATCCACGGAGCGCCTTTACATCCTTCGGAACAGGCCATTTTAATATGCAATCTACCTTGGAAGGGTCAACGGCAACTCCTTGGCCTGAAATAATGTGGCCTAAGTATTCCAACTTACATTGCCCGAAAGTGCATTTTTTCTTGTTAACCACCAATTGGTGGTCGAGTAGAACCTGAAATGTGAGTCTCAAATGGTGCGAGTGTGCTTCTGAGTTAGTACTGTAAACCAATATGTCGTTAAAAAAAACCAAGATGAACTTACGTAAGTATGGTTTGAAAATGTTGTTCATGAGAGCTTGGAAGGTGGACGGCGCATTCGATAATCCGAAGGGCATTACTAGAAACTCGTAGTGCCCTTCGTGTGTGCGGAAGGCTGTCTTATGAGTATCTTCCTCCCGGACACGAATTTGGTGATATCCCGAATTAAGGTCGAGCTTTGAGAATATCGTGGCCCCGCCTAACTCGTTCAAATAACTCGTCCATTGTCTGTATCAGAAACTTATCAGGTATGGTGACTTTGTTGAGTGCTCGGTAATCGACGCAGAAACGCCATCCTCCGTCTTCTTTTTAACCAAAAGTACTGGGCTGGAAAAGGGACTGATACTTGGCTTGATAATTCCGGAAACCAGCATTTCTTGTACAATCCGCTCTATCTCATTTTCTGATAATATGGGTACCGATAGGGTTGATATGGGGACTGGAGCTGCCTGTTCGAGCCTGATAGCGTGATCACAATGTCTTGCCGGTGGCAGTCGGGTAGCGGTTCAAATAAGACTTGGTATTCCTCAATAGTGCACCCAATTACCCTCATCCGTTACTTCTTCATGCTCTGCGCCTGCAAATTATTATTTCCAACAAGTAGCCTGGCCTCATACTGGATCATTTTTAGAATCCTTTTCAATGACAACTTGGTTCTGCTCAAAGAGGGGTCCCAATCAACATGATAATTTTCCGGACTGGTTGAATTATTACTGATTTTTCCAGTCAGTGGTGATTTCTCTCAGTGTCTCTAACCATGCAACCCCAAAATCACATCCGCACTAGTCATATCGAAGGGGTAGAAGTGGTGGACTACTGATACCTTGCAGCTGTAACTTCACTGCGCGACATTCCCCTTGACAAGCTTACCCTGTACCCATCACCAACTCTGACTCCAAATTTAGTAGAGGGTATAGGGAGTTTGAGCTCATCCACTACCTGTCGTTGATGAAATTGGGAGACGCCCGCTGTCAATTAAAACCACCACATTTCTTCCCGCAATTTCCCCTTTTAGCTTCAAGGTTTTTGGCCCATGATACCTTCCACGGAACTGATGGAAAGCTCCATTGTGCCTGATGCATCTTCTTCCCCTTTGAGTTCCTCTACCGATAGCTCATTCACCTCCTCAGGATCTTATCTTCCAACATAGAACTTGTACCTGCTTATCCCCATCTATGACCGGAGAGTACTTCACGGCACAACGATAGCATAAACCCCTCTCCGTTTGCGTTGGATCTCGGCTTCCGTCATTCGCTTGAAGGGAACTCACGTCGGCCTGAATCGGGCAAAAATTGACTGATGATGGCGAGTTGGGGCTGGAGTGGGTTTCGTTTGGGTTGCGTCGACAAGGTGGTTGTGGGGTTGAGTGGGTTGATGAGTGTTGACTTGGGTCAATAGCATTTGGGTTTGTAGCTTCCATAGTCGAGTTGACTGGGCGTAAGACTTTGTACCAAAAGAGGTGAATTCCATTTAGTTACACGCGCAGATCCAAATTTGAATTCCTCCACAGTTTTATTCCTTTCCCCACACGCTGGGCCAATTGGGCCACATTACTAGTGAATTGGGCTGTTGGATGAGATTGGGCTGTGGAGTTTGATTTCAGCTTTTACTTCAGGCCTAAGCCCATTCAGAAAGCAGCAGTGAGCACTCTTCCTTTTATTTGTCATTAAAGCTGCGACTTCTTCAAATTTTCGGCGATAATCCAGAATTGTGCCTGTTTGCTTGGTGGCCATCAGCAGCTCCAAGGGACTCACTTCTTGGGTCCCGCTAAACCTTTGGGAGAGAGCTATTTTAAACTCCTGCCACTACTGTCCTTAACCTGGTTTCCATCCATTGATACCAATGGAGGGCTTTTCCCTCCATGATAATGCAGTGGCTGCTACCCTGTGTTCTTCAGCTATCAAGTTGAAAGTGAAGTAAATTCCACCTTAAATATCCATCCATACGGGTCTCACCGGAAAAGAACTCAACTTTCTCCCCTTCCATTCATGATGATGCCATCCTTCACCCCCTTGTTTCCAAGTTTCTCCGGATGGGTCACCTTCAAAGTTTTCCCCTTGTGGGCACTCCTTGATTTCCTATCTCATGTTCATTGTGCTCAACCCTGCCACGACTTGAGTTTTCGAAATTTCTCTTCGTTCCTCCTCTTCTTCATCTTTTTTTTGCCATCCAATTTTGCATATCGATTAAAATCTCCCATTGTGTTCACCGTTTCAGTAACTTTAGCTACATCCTTCTCAACGTTCTCTATTTCTATATCCATCCTTGTTCCAACCATGCCCTGAATCAAGCTTGGCTCTGATACCAATTTGATGGAACCAACCCAAGTAACTCAGTTACTCATGCATTCAATCAACCATTTTAGGCTACAATCAACCAAGAACAGAAAGAGGCAGTGAATATCTTGTTTAAAATGGATATTTGGATTGATATTCAGTAGTTCATTACAGTGAATCAAACAAAAGGAAAATATGACTAAAACAGAAAAAAAGAAAGAAGCCAGGCTGATCTTCGAGGGTCAGCTCCTCCCCACAATTCCCAACAATATTCTGAGTGCCTTCTTCCTCTGTTGGTTCCCCTTTTATTCCTTTATTTGTCATGCTAGCTGTGTTGTTGTTCCATCTGTCAAACAGACTCATTCACGCTTGTTGTGCTGCTGCCTCACTTGTTATGCTGCTGCTCCAGCTGTCCTGTATTTTTGCCCCTTACGGTTATACCACTTGACTGTTGGTGGTCCATCATAATCATAAGTAGCTATTAACAATATTATTATTTCCTTGAAATTTATATTGATTAGTTGATCTCTTTATAACCAAAATTTTCTGTAAATTCTTTTAAATCATTTCATTCTATCTTTAACTAAATTTAATTCATTTCACATTATTAGTTCTTGAGTCAGATTGCTTCTTTATATTTACTTGGTGGATTTTACACAATTTTTCTTCTTCTTTTTCAAAATCTGAGATTATGATTCTTGATTCAATCCAATTTGTATCAGTGAATTAAATTATTATTTTAGTTCAATTGATGTCCTCATACATTCAATTTTTTCATGTTTAGATTTCCTTCCAAGCCTAGCTTTTCAGGATACGGTATCAAAGGTTAATTTGTGGACAAGTTTGGCATTCATTTCGGCTCCAATTTTACTAGATGGAGAATATTACAAAGACAGAAACTCAGTTTCTTATAAGTTGTTTGTTGCCTTCATGATTTGCATCATTTTCTCTTTCACTGGGGCATTTTGCGCTTTGCTGATCAGAAACAAGCCCAAACTTGCAGTTCTCCGAGGATGTTATTTCTTGCTCTCCATTGTTTCAATGGCATCAGCTTTATCAATACTGGGATATGCCTTGTTCTGGAAAGTTTAATGTGGGTTTAATTTGTGGCAGACTTAACACTACTGTTTTCTTATGTGTAATCATTAGTCTTTTGAAACACCTTGTGAGGTGATACAACACTACTATTTTCCTTCTCTTTTGAAGATTGTTGGATGCTATTGCTTGAACCTATGTCTTTTTAAGATGTTATTTCCTATTGCCAAACATATGTTAAATTTCTTTTTCAGTTTATGGGTTTTTGTGGGTTTTCAAACAAATAGATCAGAAATAAATTCTTATGATACCAAATACTTGAAACGAATGTTGCAGCTCTACTCTTTTATAATACCAGATACTTAAAAAGAAGAACTGAAAATTGCTCAAACCATGTTATCTATGTTATGAACTCTGTATTGGAGTCGCCTAAGACCAGAAGGCTTCGTCCATCATGAACCCTTCATGAAGTACAACGGATTCATTTCCGATACTTTGCAAGGTTTTCTAGTCTTGTGAGATAATTTTGTGTAGCAAACACAACATTACAGATCTCATCTGCCACAGCCAGTCATAAATGATGCATGTAAAATTTCTGCATTTGGAACATCAGGCTCTCTCTGCTTCAAGTCCCTTTCTCTTCTGCTCTGTTTTGAGCTTTTATTTCTTCATCTGCAAATGCAAAACCTCCCAATGGAATATGTAAATATAGAAATTCTCAGTGCTAATATCAAATTTGTTACTGGAAACATGTCAGGTGTAGCAAACAGAACAAAAAGGAAATTGCAAAACAGGATCAAACGTTAAATAGAATAATACAATATTTAGCGAAAAGAAACAGCTATTCTTGTTCTTTTTAGGCAGAACAAGGCCGTTTAGTTTGCTTGATTAGCAGTTAAAAAGAGAAAACAATTAAATAATTTAATCCACTCACTAAATTTATCTAGTAAAACCATTTTTAATTTGAGAAAACTATCATATCGAAGGAATTAGAAGTAACTAGAGTGTATGTGTTCCAGAATAGAATAGGGTTAATGAACATTTTCAAAAACGAATGTCCATGTAATCCATTCTTCTTTCTCCACATATTCCAACCTATTCAATTCTTCTATTTGCATGAAAAAGTAAAGCTTTGGAAACATAATTATGATTCCTGTGGTGAACAAACAGAAGCTGGTATTTGGAACAGCACAGACCTGGCCCTTTTTAAATTTACATGCTCTTATATTTAAGAAAAGTAAAAATGAAACTTCATGTCATCACTTCATTTCACTAAGGAAAAATAGCAAAATCCAAAAGTTTTGATTTCCATCCATAATTATTAATATCTTGAAGCTCCTTGAATTTCCAAATAACTTTACCATTTTCCTTCTCTTTTAGGATACAGAACTCTAAATTAGATCCAATACATGTTATGTATGATTGTGAGATCCTTTGAAGATTGGTAGATGCTATTTGCTGATTAAATTACATATGTTTTTTAAGATGTTATTTCCTAATAACATACATATGTTAAATTTCTTTTTCAGTTTATGGGTTTATGTGGGTTTTTTAACGATTAGATCAGAAAAAAATTCTTGTGATACCAAATACTTAAAAAGAGTAGAGCTGAAAATTGCTCAAAACATGTTATCTATGTTATGAACTCTGTGTTGGAGTCGCCTAAGACCAGGAGGCTTCATCCATCATGAACCCTTCATGAAGTACCATGGATTCATTTTTGATACNACACCCGCTAAATCAACTACTCTAAATTCAATTCAATTAAGAATATAAACAAATATGAACAATAAACAAATAACACATAAACAAACAATAACATATAATACAAAACTACAAATACCAACCAAAATAAACAAATACAAAATCACTAATACACAATTACACATAAACAAACAAAATAATTCAATATATTATAAATATCAATTAAAATAAACAAATACATAATCTAATATTCAACAAAAAACATTCTTAGAACAGCAAATGTTCATCCCACAGTGGGCGTGATAGAGTCTCTTGATTCCATAGTCTCGAGATTAGTCAATGGCACATCAAGATCATCATCCGAATTATCTTTCACCTCATCATCTACAAAACAATGATCAACTACAAATAGATCAAAATGGAACAAACTAACACGAGTGTTTAACATTAAATAACACACTAACACAAGAGTTCTGTTCCAGTAAGTAACAAACAGATCAAAATGGAAGAAATACTAAACCATTCAAGAACATCAAGTCTCATTGTTTAACATTAAATAATACTCTCTTGTTTTAACCTCAACATTACAGGGCTGGTATAAATATGATATCAAATGCAGCTTTGCACACTAGAAACCAAATTTCATTGAATCTACATTAAAACAGTAATTGTAGAGATGAATTTAATCTAATTCTCAGCTGCCCCTTGACTTGGATTTGTTAGAGAAACCATTATTAAACATGAAAGTCTACCAGTATCTAACCAAAGACAACTAAACCCAAGGAAATATTTCACAACTTAGTTCTAAACTACGGACCACCTTGAATCTTTTAGATGAGATGCAAAGCCTTTGATGTCAAATCGCGACCTACACGGATTTGCTTGCCTCATTCACCCAAAATACGTTTACTCAACTATGAGGATCCAAGACTTGTAAATGGAATGTCAAACTCCTTCACTAACGATGTGAGATATGACATTTGGCATAGTTCCCGTTAGCCTTTTACAATGCTATACACCTCCACGCATAGCCCTTCTTAATCCAGATTACACTTGTTAGGTTAAATGTAATCTATTAAGCTTGAAACTTGAAACCACAGAACCAAAAAACGTATAGGGAAAATATTGAAAATGGAAACAGAAATTAACTAAAGATGAAATGTATCAATATCACTGGACTTGTTAAAGCATTGACAACAATTTTATGTATAACATATGCATGGTATATGATTCTTTCCAAAGTTAACAAAATTAGGGGTTAGGGATTCATTACCAGCCGACGAGGATGAGTGATGGCGACCGGCGACTGTGGTACTAGGAATGGGAATGACTGACGACGACGAGTGATGAACTGACGATTAATCGAAGATGGAGACACCGAGACAGGGAGTTGAACTTCAGACGAAGAAGATTGATGAGAGATTGAGATGCGGCCATGATAAAGTTACTGAGAATCTGAGAGTGAGAGATCAGAGATGAGATGAGAGTGAGAGATCAAAGATGAGATGAGACTGAGAGTGAGAGGCGTGAGTCATGACTGCGTGAATGGCAATGGCTAAATGCGTGAAAAAATTAGGGGTTACTGTTAGCCTGTTAGGGATTCAAATTCATTAGTGCAAATACGGGTACCCGCGGGTTCACCCGTATAAACCGTGTATATTTGGGCCGGGTACGAGTACGGGTATGGGTCTCAAAAAACGGGTTTAATAAATTGGACCCGTACCCTATATTTTTTACCTGGGTACGAGCTGACCTGCGGGTCCAAACCCGTTTTGCTAAGTCTACTACTAACTAATGTAAATCATGTAAGACATTTCCTCAAACAGCTTGCGAGCATGGATATTATGCAACATTGCAAATCTGCAAAATAACATGTCTGTCACACGGCATCATGAGGAAATTTAATTGCAATGACCTCTGAAGTTTGCAATTTAGAAAGTAGCAAATTATTTTGCATTTTTTTTAAGATTGAAAAACTAACGCGGCACACTTAAGAATCACTAAACATGTAAAAAGGGTTAGACTAAAAAGATTTAAACAAATATAGGTAACAGTATAATTAACGAAAATTGGTTTAAATTTTGAACATAATACATATAAGCACTCAACCTTAACTCGACCTCATTGAATTGGGTCAAGTCGATCTGGTGTATGTCGGGTTGAGCTTTAAGCCCACTACATTTTTTTTTTGGATTATTTCAAGTCGATGAGGTTGAGTTTGGCCTTGGACATAGGGAGATTGNTGTATAACATATGCATGGTATATGATTCTTTCCAAAGTTAACAAAATTAGGGGTTAGGGATTCATTACCAGCCGACGAGGATGAGTGATGGCGACCGGCGACTGTGGTACTAGGAATGGGAATGACTGACGACGACGAGTGATGAACTGACGATTAATCGAAGATGGAGACACCGAGACAGGGAGTTGAACTTCAGACGAAGAAGATTGATGAGAGATTGAGATGCGGCCATGATAAAGTTACTGAGAATCTGAGAGTGAGAGATCAGAGATGAGATGAGAGTGAGAGATCAAAGATGAGATGAGACTGAGAGTGAGAGGCGTGAGTCATGACTGCGTGAATGGCAATGGCTAAATGCGTGAAAAAATTAGGGGTTACTGTTAGCCTGTTAGGGATTCAAATTCATTAGTGCAAATACGGGTACCCGCGGGTTCACCCGTATAAACCGTGTATATTTGGGCCGGGTACGAGTACGGGTATGGGTCTCAAAAAACGGGTTTAATAAATTGGACCCGTACCCTATATTTTTTACCTGGGTACGAGCTGACCTGCGGGTCCAAACCCGTTTTGCTAAGTCTACTACTAACTAATGTAAATCATGTAAGACATTTCCTCAAACAGCTTGCGAGCATGGATATTATGCAACATTGCAAATCTGCAAAATAACATGTCTGTCACACGGCATCATGAGGAAATTTAATTGCAATGACCTCTGAAGTTTGCAATTTAGAAAGTAGCAAATTATTTTGCATTTTTTTTAAGATTGAAAAACTAACGCGGCACACTTAAGAATCACTAAACATGTAAAAAGGGTTAGACTAAAAAGATTTAAACAAATATAGGTAACAGTATAATTAACGAAAATTGGTTTAAATTTTGAACATAATACATATAAGCACTCAACCTTAACTCGACCTCATTGAATTGGGTCAAGTCGATCTGGTGTATATCGGGTTGAGCTTTAAGCCCACTACATTTTTTTTTTGGATTATTTCAAGTCGATGAGGTTGAGTTTGGCCTTGGACATAGGGAGATTGCAATGGGCCTCCCTGCGCCTACCAAGGCCGTTCTCAACCTCAATAGCTGCTCAAGGCCATTATCATCCTCCAACAAGGACCGTGAGGCCGCTTTTGGCGTCAAGCGGCTCCGCTTGGCCGGATTTGTTTAAAAAATTTTGGTTGAGAATTTTTGGTCTTATTTATTAGTATTTAAAGTTTACATGTTTAGAAAACTATTTTTTTAGGCTTTACGAAATATAAATTTGATAAGTTGGGGTAATAGTAAAGTTTTTTGAACTTTTTGAAGGGTAGAAATTTCATATCGTCATTTGTGTTAAAAATCTAAACGGAAATGGAGGTTAGGACAGAATTTTCCATACCCATGGGTGTTTTATATTTTCCCAAAATTGTGTAATAACGCCCATCCTGGTGAAACACCATGTTGTTTAGAGTGTTACTGTTTATACATAAACTCGAATGATGAACCGGCGCATTCAAATAAATGAACCAATGCGCACATTGAACGTGCAGTGGCGGCAAAATCACTTTTTCACTTCCCTCACATTCTCGCTTCTTCTGGCTACTACTCAGCTAAATACAAATAGCTAATTTGAAAGTGTGAAATAGTTTTGTTTATTTTTTTTCTCTTCACGGTATTCGAAATGGAAGAATCAACTTCACTAGTTTGTAATCTTGGGATTTTGGAGAAGCTCAATGACAATTCAATTCAAGAAATTATCAAAAGCTACGGCGGTTTCTGTACCACCACAGAATCTCTCCTCAACGGCGCCGGTGATCTCTCCGTAGGACCGGAGTTCGTGTTGCACGTACACTCTCTCTGCAAGCACGGCCTCCAATCTCTTGTTTGTGACCACTTTCTTCTCTCTTTAGAGGTATCCAATTCAACCCACAACTCTCACCAGCTGTAATTGTTTTATCTATCTAGATGTGCAAGACGTGTTTGTTGAACTGATTTGAATATGTTAATCAACTGTTAAGATCTTGCCATGTAGAAATTTTGGTGATTTTAGGGTTTCAGATGTTTCAAAAAAATTGATATGTAGCTGTATGTGTTGATTCATGACAGCAAGCTTTTGAGAAAATTGGCGTGACAAATTTTTGGCGGCATTTTGATTCATACAGCAAAGTTGGAGTGCTACAGAAGAATAATTCCTCTGTATGTAACATACGCGGTTTAAAGATTCTATTCTTAGTTATTTACTAGGTATTTAGTGTCATAATTTTTGCTAATAAAACGCAGATTTATGATGACGAGGTTCAGCTGGTGTTATGTAAAGCTTTAGAAGAAATGGCTTTGGAGAAACAGTATCAGGAAAAGTGTTTGTTTATGCTTGTTCATGCTTTACAGTTACACAAGGAAAGTATGTTTGAGGGAAAACAAAATGCAGATTCAGAAAGAGCACATCTTTTCGCTAAATATCAGTTAATGGTATCTTCGGTTCTTATGGCTAGTCTTCCTCTACATTTTCCAGGTATGTGTATTTAAAATGGTTTATTGGGTTGTTGTAGGTGTGGATAAGTACGTTGATCTAAAAATTTGTAGATAATAAGTACTATTACTTGAGGATTCTGTTTCTGCTTTGTTCTCCCCGAATCTGTGTTTCTGGTAACGTTTTGGTAGTTAAAGTTCAATGAAGTTCTTTATGATGTCCACAGACATACTCCATAGGTATTTTAAGGGAAAGCTGGAGGAGTTAAGTAGAATCATGGATGGTGACTTAGAGGGCAAAAATGAATTTCAAGGTAAAGACAACATGGATTTAGATGAAAAAGGTAAACACAGGACAGGTGAAATGGATATTGATGAAAGCTATAACCATGGGAAATTTTCAGAGAAGAACAAATTGGTGAAGCATATTGGGAAGGTTGTTCGTGATCTTAGAAGTCTTGGATTTACATCTATGACTGAAAATGCCTATGCGTCTGCCATCTTTTCTCTTTTGAAGGTTCGCACACTTTTTATTATGCATAGATGTCTGGTGTAGTTTATTCACTTTATTTAAGTTTCATTGTCCTTTTGTTATCAATATCATTTCTGATGACCACTTTCTATATTGATGTAATATAAATACTTAATCTACTAAGAACTACTTTTTCTTCTGACATGCATATCATCTTTATTTAATTTATATTTTCATTTTCATATTGGATAAAGTATGTTTCTTTGTTTGAATGGCAGGCTAAAGTTCATAATCTGGCTGGCGAAGATTACAGGAATTCTGTTTTGGAGTCCATTAAAGGGTGGATAAAGGTTCTTCTTAGCATTTTCTCACCATATATTTGGGGATTCTTAACTGCATCACCTTAATTATTTGTCTTTATAGTTTGAAGTATATCTTTGAAATAATAAATGTTGTCAGCAATTCATGAAATTGGCTTTTACATTGTCAGTCTAGTATGTTACGTCATAGAGACTCATCAAGTCATTTTGGGTAATGTCATTCATTAACAAAATGACTAAGCTCTTATTAAGGTATTTGTAAGGCTATGTTGTTTGATTGACTGAAGAGAGTAACATCATACCATACCTATGTTTAATATTTCCTTCTCCTTTTCATCCCCGTGCACCAGTTCAAATAACTTAAAGGTGCTGATTTAAAAGGTTATTTATTCTTTGGTTTTCTTTATTCAGCTTCTTAAACTTCCATTTAGCATTCTCTCTAGTTAAGTTTATATTATCATGTGATGGTTAGATGACTTCTCTTACCTTGAGGTGCTTTGCACAGGTTGTACCTCTTCAATTCTTGAATGCACTTCTTGCTTATCTTGGTGACTCAATTGGTTATGATACTCCTTCATCTGGTCTGAAATCACCTTTAGCTTCACACCTGTCTACTTGCTCTTCTGAAATTGACACTCCTTCAGAAGGGCTCATCAGATGGCAATTGCGGCTAGAGTATTTTGCTTATGAAACATTGCAAGATTTAAGGATAGCCAAGCTATTTGAGATTATTGTGGATTACCCTGAGAGGTAATTCTTCATCTAATTTCTCTCACAAATTCTTAACTGTAGTTAAACTATAGAAGATCCAATAATGGCTAACTGGTCTGGCATTATAGTTTCATTTCAATTGGGGGAGAATTAAGTGCTGAGAACTGCATTCTACGTTAGACTAGAACACAAGTGCAGTAAAATGGGTGTAAGTGTTTTATACAATTACTTGAAGAACCCAAATAAGTGATAACGGTTGTCATCATGTTAGTAACAAATGTACACAGGACAGCTGTTGCATAATGGAACATCATTTTAAGTAACTATATTTTGCACTTGGATTTAAATTTTTCCATATAATTATTCGACTGTATTAAGTTGTACATTATTGGTGTAAATAGAGTTGAAATGATGAGTGAATTTTAATTAAAATTAGTTATTGTTATTTAGTGTAGATATTGTTATTTAGTGGCGTCATTGTTTCTGCATGATGTGGTTTAGGTTTGATCTGTTTTCTTTTGCAACATTCATATGTTTTATGTATTTGAATGGAGTATATCTTGGTGGAAATTGACCTTGGTTAGGCGAATGATTTTTATATTCTTTATGCTTGATGACTGCTGTTGCATACCACATAAATGCATTTTCTGTGGTAATTGTGTTACATTGTGCAATTTTTGCAATTTGCATGTAAACCATGAATAACTCCTTTTGTGGCACAAATTGGTAGCAGAGCAAAATGAAATCATATAATATGAGGTGTTTTCCTACCTCTCTATAAGCAGTATATTTAGTCTTATCATAATGTTGTTGGGCATTTAATGTATCAGAATTATTATTTGATTGTTGTAGTTCTCCTGCCATTGAAGACTTAAAGCAGTGTCTTGAATATACTGGACAACATTCTAAACTCGTTGAGTCTTTTATTTCTGCACTCAAGTATCGCTTGCTCACTGCGGGTGCCTCAACCAATGATATATTGCATCAGTATGTTTCAACTATTAAAGCTCTTCGAACTATCGACCCAACTGGTGTTTTTCTTGAAGCAGTTGGTGAACCAATAAGGGACTACTTGCGGGGAAGGAAAGATACCATAAAATGTATTGTAACCATGCTTACTGATGGGACTGGTGGGAATCCAAATGGATCTGCAAATACTGGGGATAGCCTTCTTGAAGAATTAAATAGAGATGAAGAAAATCAAGAGATTGCTGGCATTGATGATGATTTCAACTCTGATGACAAGCAAGCATGGATCAATGCTGCATGGTAAGTGTTGCTATCATTACTGTATTCACAATTGCTATGTTATTAGGCTTTTTGTGGGTTATGGGGTCAATATTGTTCAATTCAAGCTTACAAGACCGAGTATACCCTATTACATCACTTGCATGTTTTTCTGCACGAGCTCTGCATTTACAGCTGGGAGCCTGACCCTGTAGAAGCTGACCCCTTGAAGGGTAGTCGGAATCGAAGGAAAGTGGACATACTTGGCATGATTGTCAGTATAATTGGTTCAAAGGATCAACTTGTCAATGAATATCGTGTTATGCTGGCAGAAAAACTTCTGAACAAATCTGATTATGACATTGACTCGGAGATACGCACTTTAGAACTCCTCAAGGTAAGTGGTTTGAATATCAAACATCTCTAGTGCTTTTTTATTCAATTTGTGTGAACTGGGTGAAGTCATGTTTTAGTTTTGTTGTGATATGTTCATCCCTGGACCACTTAAAGTGCATTATTTTTGTTGTATTGTCATTATCCAGATACATTTTGGAGAGAGCAGCATGCAGAAGTGTGAAATTATGTTGAATGATTTGATTGATTCAAAGAGGACAAATACAAATATTAAATTAACCGCTGCCAAGCAATCTCAAACAGGTATGTTTTGTATTTGTAAAGAGTGTTGCCTATCGTGGAGCTTTTGGGGCTCCCCTTGTGATGATTTCTGAAACACCAAATTGTTTAAGAATAATAATAAAATGGATAAAAATCTTTTGAAATTTTCTGAGTAACTTCAGTGAATGTATTCTTAGGTGCTGAGCTGGGGGAGGATGCAGTATCTCTGGATATTCTTGATGCGACAATCATATCATCAAATTTCTGGCCTCCAATGCAGGTGTAGATAATTATAGTTCTTACAATGATCTCAATCATTACTTTAACTGATAAGAAATATTATTAACAGAATTCCTTATGATGGGAAAGGATAGAGGTAGTGGAAAAAATGTATTATCTTAAGCTGTTGTTTTGGGGGGTGGGGGGTAGGGGGCTTGAAATAACAGATATGGCATCTATGGCATGTTCTAGAAGCTCAAGGCGCCTCAAGACACCATTCCATGTGGTTCCCTGGTGGAATATAAAAATTATTCATTCGCTTAACTGATTGACAACTCCACTGCAAATCTTATCTTTGCTACTAAACTTTCTTCTGCAATACACTTTGTCTTGGCTCATATGAATTCAGCATGTTTGCATTTTTTAATCTGCCATTCACAATTTACTTTACATTTCCAGATCAAGATTTTTCTGCAACAATAACTTTTCTATCTAAGTATGTCTCTTTGCGCTTTACCTGATCTTTAAGAGAATTTCAGGATGAAGCCCTTATTGTACCTGAGCCTGTTGACAAGCTTTTTTCAGATTATGCAAAAAGGTTTAACGAAATCAAGACCCCTCGTAAGCTACTCTGGAAGAAAAATCTTGGTACAGTAAAGGTTGGTTTCCTCATATTTATACAATGTTCAGTGATGCCAATATGAATGATTATTTTTTATGGTTTCACCATTGTTTAAACCCGGAAGAAGTTTTTTTCCAAATAAAAAGTTCACTCTTTTTATCATGGGTATGCTGTTTCAGTTGGAGTTGCAATTTGAAGATAGAACAACGCTGTTCACGGTGGCTCCCTTACATGCTGCCATTATTATGCAATTTCAGGAACAAAAAAGGTAACTTCAGGAATTATCTTCATTTACTGTGTTTTTTGCTGATGAATTGATAGTATGACATTGTTATTCTACTGTCAGTTGGACTTCTAAGAATCTTGCTGCTGCTGTTGGGTTACCAGAGGATGTACTGAATAGAAGGATAAACTTTTGGATAAGCAAGGTTTGTTTAAGCTTCTAATATATTTCACAATCTAATTTTACTCTGTTAAAATCCCCTCTTTATTTTTTCTTCTTTTCTCTTCTTAGACCTTGTGTTTAGCTTTGATTGAAACCCCTGCCTGATGACAGTCAAGTTGAAGAAGGATACATACTTTCAATTAATTCTTTTTTCTCAACTAGGGTAAAAGTATCTTATTCTCCTGTTAGACACTGTTAGTTTACTAGTTAGCTTCATTTCCTGACACTTCACATTATAACTTGAATACTAAAGGTTACTCAATCATTTATTTGATTTTTAACTCAGTAGAAGTGTGTACTAGAAGAAGGTTCATATCAGTTTCACTGATTAAGGGAAGCTTTCTTCGTTATCTGCTTGAGTCCATTGGCATGAATCTTCATTTTTGGTCTTGTGATCATTGTGATTTATGAATCATCTAATTATTCACTTCGATATAGATCCAACTGTATATCTCTTCACCACAACTAGGTGGCAGTGCCCAATTAGTACTGAGCTGGCTTTTATGGAAGCTTCACTAACACATATGAAAATTTCCAAGAACTGTAAGTAAGGTGGTTAATTAATAACTTCTTACATCCAGGGAATCCTTTCAGAATCAGTGGGTACAGACTCTAATGATCACATATATACGCTAGTGGAAGGCATGGTTGACAGTAGTAAGAATGGTGGCAATAGTGGGAGTTGCGAAGAGCTCCTAGTGGGTGATGATGAGGGAGAAAGCACTGTTGCCTCAGTTGAGGATCAAATACGTAATGAAATGACTGTATACGAGGTAGGTGATTTGATGCAAATATTCTTTATATGCTATTGTTGTTACAAACGATTGTTGTGATATATATATATATGGTAGAACTTCTCTATAGTGATATTCTATATAGGTATAACTTCTATGTAATCATACAAAATTCTGATCCCAACTTGGGTTAATTATAATTAAGAATAAACTCCACATCATAATAAATTATAATTAGTCTAGGTCCGGAACTTGCCTCACATAGTAATAATTATTAGTATATTGCAAAAAATATATACTATGCTACATTAAAGGTTTAAGATGAAATAAAATATTTATTCAAAATTGTTTGAGACATTTGAATTGGTTGAAGATTGCATGGTTTATGTTATAGTACAATGTATTTATAGAATTTACATTGAGAGAAAAACATTAAAAAGAATGCAAAATTTTACACTTTTAAGATGACTTTGCATATTCCCAACACTACATAGATACATATACTAGTTTTTTGAAACTATGTGTGTCTCTTTTATCAATGTCTATACCTTGGATTTGATATGCTCCATTAATTAATTATTAATGTAGTGTATACTTTACCTCCATACCACTTGCATTAAGAATAATTAAGTCAAAATCAATAATTTTTGTAACTGCACCTCTATTAAATTATAACTTCTTCATAGTAATAAAATTAGTTTGATATATATATATATGTTCATGATGATTTATGATTTTCATTCTCATATAAATTGGAAGCATGGACTTAAAAGATAAACTAGCCATTTCATCATGGCTTATATGTCCTTAAAGACTTACGCGTATATAATTTTTTTTTTCTGACTCATTTAAGTTCAAGTAATCTATCAAGTTGAATAGAAAGTTCTCCACATGGCACTCTCATACTGTTTGGTAAATTTTGAATTTGGTTTGGTTGTTACCTTGAGGCAGGATCAGGGGAAACTTTTTCCCAATCTTCGTGAAATTCTTCAATTACCCTTTAGATTCCAAGGACATTTTTAAGTTCCAAATATTTACTTGATATTTGCTGGTAAAATTTATGCTAACTACACCACTACTCATGGTCCTATCTCTCACACCCCCTTCCACCCGCTACTCCAACCCAGCCTCCTGCCCCTTTCCAGCTTATCTTTAGATTCTGGCTCTGCCTCAGCCCACATCATTGCCACATCAATTGTAGCACTATGGCAGTTGCCAGCCCTATGCTGCACTTAGAGTCTGCACATATAGAGAAATGATTGCTCTGAGAATGTGAAAAACAAATGATAATTTTATGAGCTGGATAATAGTATGGTCATTTAAGAAAATATTGAAATATAAATGAGCTCAATTGTACTTTGCACATTTGAACTTCTCCATTTTGACTATTGTCAAACCTTTCTAAGTCATATCCGGTTTATTGTAGAAATTCATCTTGGGAATGCTCACAAATTTTGGTAGCATGGCATTAGATCGAATTCACAATACTCTCAAGGTAAGAATGGTTTTGACATATCCTCATAATCAGAATATCAAATAAATTCAATTGATAAATTACAAGACACATGTTCCAGATGTTTTGTGTAGCTGATCCTCCTTATGATAAGTCACTCCAACAACTGCAAAGCTTTTTATCTGGACTTGCGTCTGAAGAGAAGTTGGAACTTAGAGATGGAATGTACTTTCTGAAGAAGTAATTAAGTAAAGAATTTTATTACATCCAAGTCCTGTTGCACAGGTGAGATTCTTTGAGAGAACTTTTGGTCGTAGATTTGAAATTTCTCCTCCTTATCTCTTTAATTATGAGAAAGATATTGCGTTGATGAGATGGCTATACCAAGGGAGTTTTTGGTTGTCACAGACTCTTATGGTAGAGGTAGCTTTCTGAGGGCAGGGCAGCTTCATGGCAAGCTTGTGTTCCCAGTATTTAGTTGGGATGGCCTTTTTCATCAGTAATGACTTACGCGAGTTTGGAGCATTTTGGTGGCTTTCCATATTTAGTTGGAAGTATTCTCGGAAATACCCTAGATTGAAGAAGATTTCTTCGTCGTTTTTCTAACCGAAGACAATACTCGGAGGCACACATACTCAAGGATCCAGTGATTGACTGTAAAAGAAGCTTTCCGTGTTTTAAGATGCTGTAAATTGCTGTTTATGATGTTTCCCTCTTTAGTATTCAATTAGTTCAACTTTACAATTCAGAGGGGAAGGTATTATGCTGTGAATTGTATAATGTAGACTGCTATTTCTTATTGCCTCATCGGATAGACGGTAGTGTCTTCTCAAGACCACCTGGCCTCCGTCGCTTCAACATTGTTTTTGTATGATCTATTAGCTATATTTCTTGTTTCCTTGAATGCAAGTTTCTCCCCCAAGCACATTTTTTGTCGAGCGGCAATAATGTTGTATCAACAAAGGGCATTGCGGAAAGCATGGTGCATGTCAAAATAGGGGAAGGCAAATGGAGGATAACAAGAACCAAAGGTAAAAGTATATTTTGATTTACATGACATATTTCTTGAACTTGAATTCTAAGTTGTGCATAACTGATGTGATGCGACTTTAATTTGGAAATATTGTGGATAATATACTAGCAAAGTAAATGGCATGACAATTTCACATGGAAAATATAAAATTTGTTACTACTTGACCAGCAAGGCAAGATTCTCAGGGGTCAAATGAGATTGTCATCAATTACTTCATTCAATTCGTCTGCATCTTAACATCAAAACTGTATGCCTCTTTTTGTGCCCTAAAATCTCTGAAACTTTTGACATTTCTTGAAATTGCTAGATGCAAATCTCTCAGAAAAATGGTTCAGTTTCTAATCATCAGCCGTAGTGTCTCAAGTAGTTGCGAGAGGCAGTCCCATTACTAGCTTTCTATCACTACTCAGTAGTCTCTTCTCTCCGTTTAAAGTTGTAGGCTTGTAGCCCATTAGATGTATCAAACAAAGGGTTTTTTATTTTCTTTTATTGTAAACCTACGTGCATTTGAACTTTTTGTAGTAAGTATAATAGTATATGTTGGTAATCCTAAACTCGTGTGTTTCATCCTTTTTTATAGTGGTTACTTGTTGGTTTTAGAAATACGATCCTAACTCTCATGTGTTTGACCTTTTTTTTAGTGAGTACTTGTTTTAAATAATATCTTTAATTCAACCTTCAAATTTATTAACAATTTCATCAATTTAACCTCTAAAAAATATAAGAACTTCTCTATATTGTTGATAGATTTTGGATGTTATATTGATTGAATTTAGGTGAATAGTAAAAATATCATTTCCTTTTGACTAAATAGAAAACAAGAGTTTAAAACATCTCCAATAGTACTCTTTACTTTAAAGAGCATTTTTCATATAAATAAAAAATATTTTTATTAATTTATAAATATAAAAAATAAATTTTTTATTCAAATTCAATGCACTCTTTAAATTTAATGAATATGTTTTTTATTTTTAATAAAGAGATTTATCAGAAGAGAGAGTTAATAAATAAAATGTATAGAAACTTGTAGTTTATAAATTAAAATTAGGATAAAGAGTGAAATTTGATTATCTCGACGTGGAAAGTCAAACTCACTTTTTAATTTATATTTAAAGAATAAAAAGTCTATTGAACTCTTGTTTTTAATTTATGGATAAACTCTTTATAATAAAGAGTTTGAATCATATAAAGAGTCTTTTAGAGATGCTCTTAAGGTTGCATTTTCAAAATCAATGAATGCCTCACTATAAAAAAGACCAAACGTTTAGGGATTAGACTCGCATTTCTGAAATGAGCGGATGCTTATAAGAAAAAGCTCAAACACACCGAGTTTATTATAAAGAATTTATCAAACAAACGCATGAGGGTTTACTATAAAGAACATATAATGAAAAAAAATTAATCCCGCAACATGTATAAATATAAGCCAACAGATATTGTACCATCTTCACAATTTACAATACATACAAACAATCAATACTCCTAGACCAGATCCTATGGTAGAAAGATTAAAGAGCATAACTAGCTGAACTAGTTAGTAGCCATCGGGTCTTTTGAGATCTTTCGAGGTTAATAATGGCATTAAAAAAAATAAAGAATAATAGCATCAAGATTTCTGTTGGTCCTGTTTAACACGCTGAAATTTGTTATTCCGAACTGGGGAGGTGATACAAGATATTTACTTTATCTTGCAATTGATTACGACATATGCTCAGAAGTGGCTACAAATTGAGTTGTGAAATTCGTCATGTCTTATTTAGCGGGTTTGCTACGCTGTATAGGACAGGACAAGATCTCCTAATGGCTAACCTCAAGGGTTTGTTTAGTGATCATGAAAGTTTGCTTCCTTCATTTACTTTCTGGTTTGAATCACCTTAAAATATTAGACTTGTAGAACATTCAATAATTGGAAGATTGATTTAGGTGTATCAAAAAAAAAAGATATGTTAAGGCTGCATTATTTCATTTAGCCAAGTATTTGATATTTTGATTCATTTTTTATGTCATTTCATTTATGGCAAGAGATTTGTACTGTATTGTTTCTTTTTGGATTTTTTGGGGTTAAGTTAACCACTTAAATAGTTTTATATAGAACGGTAAGTTATCATTTGTACATTTATAAATTATAAGTTGTTTTAAAACATTCAACCATTTATATAAAAATAATATTATTTATACAAACTCTTTATATAAACTATTTCATACAATCTTATGTGATATAAAATGAATATATGAATATATGTAAAAAGTCAACTCATTAAATGCTCAACAATTTAGGTGAATGATGTGTCAATTAAAGAGTGATAACACATAAAGTTGTATGAAAAAAAGTTTGTACAAATAGTATTACTTTATTTTTGAATGTCACACAGAAGGATTTTCATAATAAAAAAAAAATTAATTGTATCAAATTGGAGAATTCTTCTTGGTGATTTCAAATAGTAGAATTTATTAGACGATAAGGATAACAGTGTTCCTATCAAATTCTTCAACACCAAACCGCAAAGTCCTACCATCAAAGCTAATAAATTTTCCCATTTTTAGCTCAAACAGAAGAATTAATAAAAAAAAATCCCGGCATGGCCGTTGCCGTTGGAGAATATAAAAAGTAAAAAAAAAAAAATTATGTTTGTAATATGACCGTTACAAAACCTCAATTTTAAATCTACGCATAAGCATTACCTTTCAAAGACTCGAAAGAGATCTTACACTCACCAGCCACCATGAGAGACGAAGAACAGCAGCTCGAAACTGCAGAAGAGCTGATGCAACAGCTGAGATCAAAAGCTACCGAGCTCCTCCTCAGAGAAGAATGGGAACAGTCCGTACAAGTCTACTCTCACTTCATCAATCTCTGCCAACAACAAATCGTAAAAGCAACCCATGATTCAGCTCAACTTTCCAAACTCAATAAATCCCTCTGTTTAGCTTTCTCCAACAGAGCCGAGGCACGGTCGAGGTTGCGAGATTTCAATGAAGCACTGGTAGATTGTGAAGAAGCATTGAAAATAGAGACTACCCATTTCAAGGCTCTGCTCTGCAAAGGTAAAATATTGCTTAGTTTGAATAGATACTCCATGGCTTTGGATTGCTTTAGAGCCACTCTAATGGAGGCCCACGCTAGTGGAAATCTTGAATCTGTTAATGGATTTTTGGAGAAATGCAAGAAGCTTGAATATCAATCAAGAACGGGTGCTTTTGATCTCTCAAATTGGATCTTAAATGGGTTTCATGGAAAATCTCCGGAATTGGCTGAATACATTGGTCCTGTGAGGATAAAGAAATCCGAGATTAGTGGACGAGGCCTCTTTGTGACAAAGAATATTGATGCTGGGACTTTGGTTTTAGTCACTAAAGCCATAGCCACTGAGAGAGGTATATTGTCCGATGAAGATTCAAGTGAGAAGGTGCAACTTGTTATGTGGAAGAATTTCATTGATAAAGTTAAGGAACGTATTTCAAAAAGTCAAAGGACTCACCACTTGATTAGTACATTATCTAGTGGTGAAAATGAGGATGAGCTAGATGTTCCTGATACCTGTCTGTTTAAACCTGAGACAGAAGAGAGTAGCCACTCAACTCAGGAGATTGATATGGGTAGGATTTTGAGCATTTTGGATGTGAATTCTCTTGTGGAGAATGCAGTTTCGGCAAAAGTTTTGGGGAAGAACAGAGGTCTTTATGGTGTTGGGTTATGGATTCTAGCTTCATTCATAAACCATTCTTGTAGTGGTAATGCAAGGCGCACACATGTGGGTGACAATATCATAGTTCATGTTTCTAGGGATGTGAAGGCAGGTGAAGAGATCACATTTGCGTATTTTGACACGCTTGTACCACTGGAGAAACGTAAGGAAATGTCCCAGTCTTGGGGGTTTAATTGCTGTTGTAAGAGGTGCAAGTTTGAGGAAGGAATGAGTTCAAAGTCAAAGCAAGAGTTGAGGGAGATCGAAATGGGAGTTGAAAGAGGAATGGATGTAGGAAGTGCAGTTTATAGAATGGAGGAGAATGTGAAAAGATGGATAGTAAGAGGGAAAGAGAAAGGGTATTTGAGGGCATCATTCTGGAAAGCATATAGTGAGACATATGGAACGGAGAGGTTGATGAAGAGGTGGGGAAGACGAATTCCAGCAGTGGAAGTTGCGGTAGATAGTGTTGCTGAAACTGTGGGTAGTGATGAGAGGTTGTTGAAGGTTTTGAAGACAAATGGTAGTGGAATGGTTGAGATGGAGAGAGCAACCAAGTTAGCAAAGGGTGTGTATGGAAAGTTGGTGAAAAAGCAAGCATTGAGATCNGCATCATTCTGGAAAGCATATAGTGAGACATATGGAACGGAGAGGTTGATGAAGAGGTGGGGAAGACGAATTCCAGCAGTGGAAGTTGCGGTAGATAGTGTTGCTGAAACTGTGGGTAGTGATGAGAGGTTGTTGAAGGTTTTGAAGACAAATGGTAGTGGAATGGTTGAGATGGAGAGAGCAACCAAGTTAGCAAAGGGTGTGTATGGAAAGTTGGTGAAAAAGCAAGCATTGAGATCTCTTCTTGAGATGGACATTTGTTAACGTTTGTTTACTTGTGAGCTCTTTTTCATTCATCTTGTACACAATTTTGTGACCAACAACAATAATTTGCTCTCTCAAATGTGTAAATTGATTCCGCATTGTTAGGGCTGGTTATATCCTTCTTTCTCTTTTTTGATTCTACTAACTAGTAGAGTAACTTTGTCTTCTCTTCTATCAAGAGATCGACAAACCAAATTTCCCACGGCGAGCCATGGCCTAAACCATCTTGTTCATAGTTTTTGTTAGGCGAAAATCTAGGCCAACGAGTGGCCAAAAGATATTGAAGCTATCGCACTAGAAAATAATTTATTTGTCATCTTTATAATATTTTTATAGTCATTGGTATGAAACATGGTAGTGAAAAACAACAATAGCAAGAACTATAAAAAGGTGAAATGTGTGGTATAACTGCAATTCAGAAGTTCACTTAAAAATAAAAACCAAACATCTCTAGACCTCAGATGTTGGACATTCTCACTAACTTATTATAAAGAATGCGGTCATCTCTGCCAGTGTTGCTCTCAAGTAATGCACTTTGCACAAGTTCCTAATTCACCACAGTTCCAAAACATGAGTTATGAGTACCATAATAGGAATTTATATTTATATTTAAAAAAGAAATTGGAAGTGCCAGAAAGAAGTTTGCTGAATTCAAATTCTCACCTTGACATCCCTGTGAGAAAGGAACTTCCCCAAGTTATGGATAATCAACCTCATGTCTTCAACCTGAAAAGGCAAAAAATACACTTTACAACTCTTCATCGTGATTTAACTGGACAACATAAGCAAAAGTTTTACTCACCCGTATGTAGCCGACTAGATTCCGGTCAAAAAACCTGAAAGCCTGCAGCAGATAAGAATAGTCATTAAGTGAAGAACAAATACCCCTACTTACATGTTTAACTACTCGTATGGAGGACAGAAGGAGAAGATTTGGAAGTTTTCAGGAAAATACCTGTAATAGTTCCTTATCAACATCCTCTTTCTTCCCTGTCTCTACCTTTCTCCCCCTTTTTTCATCCCTATCTACATCAGACAAGTGTTTTGTCTCTGTATCTTCCATTTTAGTTTGCTCCTTGGTACATACATCAGCTTCATCCTTCAAATTCTCAGCATCCTTACTAGGCTCAGCATTTGCATCCGTTTTATCATTTTCTTCATCATTCTGTAGTAAAAGACGTTCCCAAACTTTTTAGTGAAAGGTTATTCAATAGCATTGACCAAATATTCAATTCTAAATTAAATATACCACTCACCAATTACATAGTAATTAATCAAAGTCCTCTAATGAAAATAACAAAAATGTGTGGTAAAAACGTCAATGAAAGGTGTTATAATTAAAAAGTAAATCTACGTCCCAGGGTGTAACTCTTTCTTGACAGAATATGTATACACCTTGAACATTCCGAATTGATTAAAGAGTATTAAAAGAACATTTTTCTTAATATTAACACATACATTGAAATTAATTAAAAAAAATGGAAAGAAACTAGAAATACCGACCTCATCAGAAGAGTTCTGTTGAGAACTAGCATCTTCCATTTCTTCACATTCTTCAGGATCTTCCTCGGGATCTTCCTCATCTTCGGATTCCACATTTAACTTTGCCTCACCAACATGATCAACAGAAATTTCTTTCTTTACCATAGTTTTTTCATCATCTGGTTGCACCGTATTTGTTGCTTCAGAATCTGTATTCTTATTTTTCAAGGTAAGCTCAATTGTTTTCGGACGCTTTACTGGTGATGTTTTTTCATTTTCCTTCAGCTGGACTTCATCTCGTTGCCTCTTACGTTGATTCCTTTTGGCCAGAAATTGAATGCGTAGTCTCTAAACAAGCGCAGTGATAAGATGCCTATTATAAGGAATTAAATTATATAAATCTAAAGAATAAGTCAAAAACAAACCTCGAGAAATGCTAAAAGACGACAACCCATTTGATACTGAAGCCTTTCATACAGCGTTTCTGCAAATAATGAAAGCTAAAAACACAAAAAAAACATTGTTGGCATCAGAAAAACCTGCTAATTCATTTCAAGTACTTTGGAAGCCAGATAGAATACACTGGAGGCTCAAGGCAGCAAAAAGTGAAAACAAGAAAACCTACCTCAAAAGAGGATTCTTCAATGTCCTTGTCAGTATAGTCCAGAAGTGAATCCAGAGAGAGTGACAAAGAACGCAACTGTAGCAGTAGGAACACACAATTAGATAACATGTACAAGCATTATATTAGATAAAATGCACATGCAGAATATTTACCACTGTTCATAAATCATAATCTACGTACTTTAGAATCCTTGTTCCATTTAGTCTGCAGAATCAATCCAGGATGGCGAGGAGGTTCCTCAGGCTTTCTCTTTTCTTTCACTTCTCTAGAATTACTTCTAGAGTCAGCTTTGCCATCTATGTCCTTCTGTGCTTTTTCATCTTTTAATTTTTCCACTTCTTTAGATTTTATCCTGTTCCCATTATAGTTATCCTTCAGAGAACCTTTATCCTTCCCAGCCTCAGTCTCTGCATCAGCTCCCTTTCCATCTTTCTTATCCTCCTTTACGTCCTTGATTTCTGTTTTACTTAAATTAGTCACACCAGCTTGTTTCTCTGTTTTCTTAACCTTGCTTAGCTCGTTCTCTGCATCAGCTGCCTGCCTCCCTGCATTTTCTGATTCGTTCTGTGCCTCAGGTACCTTCCTCTGATCCCCATCGTCATCTATCTTACTGTCACCAACCGCATCACTAGCTTTTCCAGTGACCTTCCTTTTCAGCACCCTCTTAATTATTTTTTTCTTTCTGGTTGTTTTCACAGTGGTATCTTGCAGAGCTGCAGTGCTGCTGGGATCTGAATTATCCTCTGGTTTATCATCAGAAAAACCCATTTCCTCCTTGGCTTTCACCTCAAGCTGGATGCCTTTGTCTTCATCCTGAGTAGTTTTCCCCATCGGTACCTTTTTCACAACCTTCTTCCGAGCAAAAGTTTTAACTCCAGCAGGTTCAGCTGCAGGTTCTTCCTGTTGACCTGAGTTCTCTGATTTTGCATTATTCTCATCCAGCTTTTCATTCTGGATGCTGTCAGAATTCTCCAAACCTGCTGCCTTATCAGTGACCTTCTGCTTGACAATCCGCCTAATAATCTTTCTCTTCCCAGGCTTTACACTGCCAGCTGTCTGAGCACCAGCAGTTTCTCCCTGTTCTTTTCTCTCAATATTTTTGGCACCCACACCTGATTCACTGCCATCTGTTTTTTCAACTTTCTTGTTACTCCCATAACCTTTCTGGTTAGCTGCATTACCTTTCATATTTGAGCCACCTTTTTCATTTTTGTTAATATCAACTGCCTGTCCAGAAGATGATGACTCTTTCTTTTTTTCAGATTTGTCCATCCTTTCAACATTTTTTGAAGAGTCCATTTCTTTATCTGAATTTTCAATTTAAACAAAGAATATACAAAACATTGTTTAGTGATCCATCTTGGTCATTGACACAAACAGCAAAATTATGAATGGCAATGCACTAAGAAGGAATCCACATACTGCATTTACCTTTCAGTCCATCCTTCTTCTCCCTAGATCTCTGTAAGAATAGAATATTTTTATATTAGCAATGTAAACATAACCATCATGCTCATGCTTCCTTTTCTTTCTAAAAGGGTTTGCGAAAAGAAAAAAGCAATCAACAGTAACTAAACCAACCTGTTATAAGGTTCCTACCCTGTTAGGAACCTTCAACTTATACTACAATGTGTTCAACTTGAACAATGCATGCAAAAAAGAGTTAAACACAAATAAACAAGGATGACATAGGGGCCATTTGATTCTGGTTTCTATTCCAAATTCCAAAGTATAACACATTTACTATAATTATTCTTGTGGTACCCATTTCACGGGCATCAGAGTTGTGCCAACTTCAATAGTTTTTTTCTTGGTCGATTATTTCAACAATTCCACTCTCATGATTGTTAACCAGATCAACATTATGTTCCCTGGAAATCCCTATTGGCATCTAGCTTAACCTAAAGTGGGGTCATGTACCAAAAATCGATGGTAAAAAATTTTTATGAACATTTGAATGGCACACTTGACTACCTAACAAAAAAAAATTCTGAACACTGTGTCAGGACATGCATACAATAATAACATGTGCACTCATGTAACTACGTTTGTATTTGTGTCTATCTGGGTATTAATTTCATTTCCTTAAACAACTGAGCATTAGAATATATTGACAGACAATACAGTTCCAAAAGCTGAGACCAACAAACCTCTTTTCTCAAAGAAAGTTGACGTTCTCTCTCAGCAATGGCCTTCTTGTGAGCAAGCCATTGTGCTCGCCATGCATCCAATGAAGGAAGACATTCGGACAAATCTGGAACAAACAATACAGTCACCTCTTTATGGCTAAACAGCCCATCCTTGCCAACTCTATCATAGTGTATCTGCAGTTTTCCCAGTAAAGAAGCAATTGAAATTAGCTTCCTAACATAATGCTGCGCCCCCCCGGGGATGCATACACAAAGTTTAATTCAAGTAATTATCACTAAGAAGAAACAAGAAGCTACCTCAACAAACCGATTCCAATTACGACAATTCTGCAAATCAAGTTGAGCCACATCCTTTGCATATCTACAAAGTAAATATCAAAAGTGCAGTTGATAAAAGCATCACATTCATATATTTCAATACAATCAAGAAAGAAGCAAATAAACTAACCTAATGGCTGTTTGAACTAGAGAGGAATCATCAACCGAAGGGTGCCTGCCATCAGCAAAATGCCATGGTCCACCAATTGCCATAAAAGAGTGATCCTTCTTAAGAACAGCAAACCTAAGGATATTGCAAATATGGGGTATGCGGTCATCAGAACTCTTTTCAGATGACAGCTCTTCAAGAGCATTCCTACTAAGTCCGCTCATCAGAATGATCTGAAACAGTGAGACAAATATTATTACTCTAAAATAACAGACCATTGAAACAGTTATGAACATTAAAGCACAACAAAATACTCAGAGTACAAAATTTTTATAAAATTAAAATCATGCATCCATCATTACAAAAGAAAGAAAAAAACTATTAACATTATACACATAAAGATGTAATTTAATGCAGAAAAAACTATTAACTTTATACACATAAAAATGTAATTTAATGCAGTGGCTAAAACAACTGTCACATGTTGTATAACCAGGAAGCCCAAAACGAGCATTGTCAAATGTAGAAGACAAATGGATACGTACAAGCAGCTCTGCTAGATCAAAAAGAGACTAGTAAAGGGGATTCAACTTGTATCAATTGCTCAAGTAGAATAAGGGATGATAGAAAGTAACTTCAAATGCAAAGGAAGTCTTCCCTTATATCCAAAACAAAAATATGAAATGAAATATTGCATTTATATGTGTAATGTAAATGGTTTCTCCATAAAAAAGAAAAAATAAAGAAAGAAAGAAAGAAAGAAAGAAAAAAGCATCATTTTCAAAACAGATTAAATTTGCGCTTACATCTTACACAACACATTTTACAAAATAACAGCAAGACTTCAACTACTTGCTTAAATCTCTTGGTTAGTTATTGCCCCCTTTCCACCCCTGAACCATCCTTCTAAGTTCTAGTTAGTCATTATAATCATTTGGCAAATAAGAAATGAAAGAAATTGCAGGGATTACCATAATGACTAAACCAAAATGAAAGTGTATCTAAGTTAAGATCAACCAATCCAGATTGCAGACCACATCGGTACCAGCAAATTGCACAATGAAGCAACAACGAATTAAGTATTGCCAATTCAACCCAGACAGTAAAATGTCATATGCTTAACTTCACAGATACTGTCCTATAGGCAATAATCAAACAAAATAACCAGTTCACTAGGAACACAAATAAAGTATGTTGCTCCACCAACCTTTTATTACAAATTTAAGGAACATGACATATGAATTCAAGATTCCATGCTTTTAGGAAAAAGCACCAACTCTTTTATTATAATAGTTATCTATTCATGGCTAAACAAACCATAAATAGCATTAAAAATGACCAATTTAAATCTAATGATTGCTCAACAAATAAAACAAAATATAATATCCAACTAAACTCCATCAAAAATGATCTCAACTTAGGCTGAAGAACATTGTCAAAAGAAAAACTCCATATTGAGGATTATATCACATCATTTTGGGGTCAACTTTTCATGCAATGCAAGAATGAATCAGGTGCACTGAAAATACAAAAAATTATAAACAAATCTACCTTAGCATTCCATACTGTACTTCCATTTTCTGATAATGCCAGTTCTTCAGTCAAAGGCTTGATTGAAGGCTCTTTCGGGTCAACTACACTCTCTTCTTCAATGAAATCATGCTCAAAACTGTCCACAGAAGGTATAGCAATATTATAATTTTCCTCCCTTATTAATGCTTCTATTCTTTTATACTTTCCCAAATATATTACAATGTTCATCAAGTTGGTTAAAGAAAAGTTTCAAAAAATAAATTCATTCCGAGATTTTAAAACTCATTCCTTTCCTGTGATTTTGTTCAGCAACCCAGTCAATCATTTACATTTACAAATATACAGAATTACGCTGGCAAGTATCATCAATTCTGTAGTTGAAAGCTAGAAAATAACCAGAAAAGATAAAAAATACAACACATTCCAATAAGCACAAAATAAATTAATGAAACCTATTTAGCAAATACAGCATGTAAGGGAATGATTACCTAACAGGAGTATGAATCGAGAGTTTAAGATCCTCCTTCGGCCAGTTCACAACAATCTAAAAGAATTGGAATGACAAGTTAACATCACTATTCAATTATCCAAACTTGATATCACATCCAACGAATATAGAATACAAACACATACCTTAGAAACTTCAGGAGAAACAAAAAGCTTGGGATATCTCTTATCTATTGATATATAATCTCTCTCCACATCTATCAAGCCAGATGAGTTAACCTGCAAGTGGATAGTATTATACACCAGCATAGATAAAACATACACATATTCAGTAAATTAAACATATACATGCATACTGCAAACAATTTGACTAATACAAGTATAGTACTGCTGTCACTTCACTTTTCTTACAAGGAAGATTCCTCAATCGCAATATCAGTAACAAATGCTACTAACAACTGTCCAGCCCATCTTAGAAAGCATAATACCACACAATTTCTGCATTCATGCTTTTGGAGGCTCTAAAAGTTTAGCAAGACCGTCCACCAAAAAAAAAAATGTTGATCAATGCACGTTTCATTGTGAAGGAAGAAGAAAAGAAGACGAAGAATAGGAGAAGTATTATAAGATGACAAGCCCTATTGGACAGAAGACAGAAAAAATCCCAAGAAGATGACATCAGACCTGAAGCCAAATGACCAGTCAGACAGTATATAAAAGAGGAGAACCCCACCTTAAACAAAAGAATAGGAATTTATCTATGCTGTAGAGATCTAAGCAAAAATGCTCAAACCTGAGCCAAAGTCCAAAAGGTAGCTTTTTAGAAAGAAAATCCCAAGTGAGAGGGACAATAAGAATGATCAAGATGAAATGCAAACCCCACAGAGAAAAGAGAAGATCCGTGAAGAGGAAGCAGTTCTTATTATCATCGCATGACGAAGCTCTTGTATTGTTTTTTTTACCTTGCAGACATATTCTCTCCTTTTTTCTTTAACAGGTGAATGACGCCTTCAGCATAACAGAAGAACAAGTTAGTTATGAGGGCTGCATGATACACAGGGAGCTACATATTCAGAACTACACAAGGACGTAAAATACAATATCAAGATCCACCTATGCAAAACTTCATGACGTGGTGAATCTCGCCGCAAGGATCTTCCCTCCTTTGTTAAAGAGGGACCACGGCGGTCCCTAGAGACTCTTGGTGGAGTTCGTTCACGCTTAGTTTCAATCCCACGTTTGCGCACTCGTTCTCTCTCCTTCCGACGCTCCAAAACACGTTCCCTTTCTCGTTCTCGTTCGCGTTCTCTTAGTCGTAGTCGTTCTCGTTCTCGCTCTCGCTCCTTCTCCCTCTCTCTTTCTTTATCTCGCTCACGTAAATGTTCACGACGACGTTCCTCTTCCCTTAGCTCGAACTCCCGAAGATAGCTTGCTCTGTCATCCTTGTGCTCATCAATCCTAGGATGACCACCACGTGAAAACATGCTACCAGGATAATCTGGGTCAATAGATGTGGCATGAAGTCCTTTTCCTGTTGCATAGTCCCTACCAGGAGGTAAACTCACTCCATAACCAGGGTTAGCAGAACTTTGTGGATACATGAGATCATCCACATTTCTCCTCGGAGCTGCCCCTAATATTGATGGAGCATGTTGTCCACTATATGAAGAACTAAGCAGAGATAAATTGCGAGGATCAGCATCCATTCTTCCTCCATAAGGCATAAGATCTTGAGTGGAATGACGACTAGCAGTACCCCTTGCTGCAAGATAATCAGCTTGTCTGCCAGAAATTTGTTAACACTCAGTGTAACAAGATATATATTACCATCCAGCACAGTTACCAATGAACTATCACCACAAGGGATAGACCAAGGATATCATTTAAAAGGAAAGGGGGACCTCGGCCATTCATTTACAGAAAAGGTTATTAACTGCAAGTGGTCACTGGGAGCTTATAAAAAGAAATCAAGCTTCATTTAAATTGGTCATGCAGTAAATATATATCACAAGAAAATACCTGGAGCCCCCGTCAAGAGAGGAAGATTGCAAGGATTGAGCTTTCAGCAATTGTTCTTGTCGAAGCAGTGATGCCTGATCAATGCGATCATACATCTCAGACTGACAACAACAGGAATGATTAAATTTCAGATTCCAAGTAAATTGTTAAAACAAGCCACAAGCAGATTATATTCAGAAAAGAGAACAGAAAATAACAAAAACTTCATAAAAGCCTGTCAAAAATGCAACACCTGATGCTGATGACCAAAACTGACAGTTTCAGCAAATCGTCCAGTAGATTCGCTTTGCAAGTCCCTTCCCATATAAGCACTCTGTCGCTCACCATATTGTCTTCTGTCAAATGCAGGATAGTCAGGGATCTTCTCTGCAAATATTTGATCACCTTTAACACCATATCCATGGCTTGATGATGAAACATAGTCACTAGATGCAAATTTAGGTGAATCTGGTATAGCTGATGCATAACCACCACGACCTTCCAAGGCTGATGGTCCAGTCCCTTTGACATTTATAGCAGGAACCTGCAAAAGAAAAGAATATCATAAAGTTGTGTATAATTAATAAATTATATACCTGAGTCAAACAGATGAATGCCAACAGTGCAATTGAAAATTACAGCTTTTATGGTTTTGAAGCATCACAAGCAAGTATAAAGGGGTCGTTTATCTGATAAAAGTGTTGAGATGATTTAATACTGAAATAAAATATATCAAAAATGAAATTTAACATATGGCATAAGGAATAAAAGGCAAGCTAGTAACATTCACAAACAAACAGAAACAAAAAGGTGGAACAGAACCCTGAACCATTAAACTAAGGTTTTATAGTTATTATGACCAGACCAACCCAACCGCCTGAAGACGAAGTCATTAATTATATCATTTTCAGGTTCAGTATTCTCATAAAACCATATGGGCAATAGCTCCTCTCAACGAAAGTCATAACGAAAATTTTCAACAGGTAACAGACAGCTGGTTGGGGTGTCAAAAGTACAAAGCACCTCAATTTAAAAATGTATTATACAGTAATACCAACTTATGTGGGAATTGATTTAGAAAGTTAATTCACTTATCACATCAGCCTATAATTAAGGAGATGCTGCAAATCAACTGTCAAATGGGTTTGAATATAAAGTTGGGTTCCCAACTTTGTCTACATAGCAATATTGTATATTGTATTATACTTCCTATATATACAAAGGTTTGCTTTTCTACATTTTGATATTTTCTTGATAATTAATTCTTTAAATGTATATTCAACATAATACAAAAGCAAGTTGACTACTTATCGCAGCAGTGCTAAGGTTATGATAACCATGTAAGCCTTCATTTCCATCAAAAACTATGCTAAGCTTTGATACAGCAACATAAAAAGAGATTTAGACAATGCAGTTAAAATGACTAACCTGTTGTGCCCCGCTTAAAGCAACAGAACCATAAACAGAGCTATACTGACCCCCATAATGAGGTGCAGCAGCAGTATGGCCTCTGTACCCACCAACTTCTGCCTCCTGAGAAGTACCTAGCATTGAGGAATGCCGAGATGACAAAGAAACTTGAGAGCTTCCCTCTGGCACTCCAACAGAACTCCCAGAATATCCAGGTCCCAACTGCATTATATAAATACATTAAAAAGAGGGACCAATTGATACCTTTAAATCCATGGTCCGTGACCACTCACAGGTTTTAACAGAGGGTCAATACATATTAAAATAAAGCAAATAAACATAACTTATTCAAGAATACAGCTTATTAGCGCATGTTTCACGATGGACAAAGTATTTATGTGTTTCTAATTGAGAAAATCATCAACAAAACTTTAACTACAACAAATAGCGGCATATCTCAATACTCAATGTCTATGCATATTGATTCGAAATAAACCCAAATTAAGTTTACGAGCTTTATTGAAATATAAATTAGTAACACATAAATAATTAATTAAACTTACAGTTTGTCCATAAGCAGATTGACCAGCATACGAGGCCTGCCCGTACGCATTACTCCCTCTAGATGAATACATGATACAACCAACACATGCAGTTAACAACAAAACCTGCATTAACAACAAAAGTGTCAATCAAACAAAGTATTTATTTTCCTTTTCTTTGCTTTTCTATCCACTATTTTGTAAATTCTTCTGCTTGTGCGTATTGGCATTCAAATTAGCGACAAAATAAAGAAGGAAGTCGAGAGTATTGAGTCGATCAGAAAAACAAAAACAAAAACGTTAATTGAATGATGAAACTTACTGTGATTGATTCACTGCGAAAGTTTTATGCTTCAATGGACAAAACAATAAAAACCCTAACATATAGGACGATAGTATTGACGACTAGATTAAAATAACGACTCTACTCAGGTTCGCGGCTTTAAGGGAGCGAGTTTGGGTTATCGGGTCGAGTTTGAAAGATTTTGGAATTGGGCTCATTTGTAGAAAATCTTGTCTGAAACCTGGGACCAAAGGGCTCCTACCAACACAAATTCCTTATACCCACCAAAGGTTAAAGGCAATTTAACCGTTAGTGATTTGGGTGCATTTAGTTGTAATCATATCGCAACTGTAGCCCAGGCCAGAGTTAAATTGGGTTAGAGGTGGACGATGATGGGTTTTGAAATCTGGCCGTGAAAACAAATTAAACATTTGGGTGGGTTTAGTAGGTCATATTGCATTGTATTAATTATTTTGGGCTTTTTTGGTTGCCTTTTTCATGTAAGCATCTGCTGGTTTTTAAACTACCCCCTAAACCCCATTTATTTGGTCATTTCTATGAGCACCCACTGGTTTTAAAAATACAATCTTAACTCCCATTTTTTTTTTATAGATAGTTGGGTTATTTTATTTAAATTTGAAGGAAAAAACATTTTTACCAAAATATTTCAAAAATGTTGAGAGATTAATATATTTTTTGGACGTTAAATTGATAAAACTGTTGATAGTTTTTTAAGGTTGAACTAAATCACTAATGACATTTTCAAAAATAGCAGATACTCAATACAAAAAATGCTCAATACGTGGGGCTAGGGATATTTTTAAAACTGGCAGATGCTAAAAAGAAAAGGTCAAGCACGCGGGTTTCACCGTTTCACTAAAAAAAAAAAAAAAAAAAATGCATTTTTTGGGATTGTGTTATATTAGTTAGGATTTTATCATGTTTGATGCAACATTATATTACATTCAAACACATTTTAACATTAATAAATTTAAATTTTATTATTAAGCTAATTTAAATTAAATTTATTTTAATATATAATTTTATGATTATATTTAGTTATAAAAATATATATCATAATTAATTTATTATTATTTTATAATAGTAATTTTAATTAGTTTAAAAGTTATTCACTACAATAATATCTATGCATAAAGGATATGGAAGAAAATATTAGTGTAGTACCGAAAGCTGGCAAACATGGGTTAAAAGGTTCTAAACAAAATAGAATTGTTTAGGGTATGTTCTTTATGAATTCATTTTATGTTAGATCTTTAATTTTTTCACGACAAACCAAATATATGATATTCGAAATCAATAATTCTTTTATTAGTCAAAACAATGACATTTTAAATTTTAATAAAAACTAAAATAAAATTTAAACATTACCAAACTTACTTTAATCTCTCTCTCTCTCTCTCTCTCTCTTTTTAAGTAATCTGAGCTAATTGTTGTAAAATTTTATTTTCTTATGGCACCCACAATTCCAGAAATATCCCTCATCTCAATTTTTTTTTTTAAATGTGAAAACAATAAACATTTAATTGTTCCACTCATACCATATGCCACTCATTATCATTATTCCTAAAACATAATTTTAGATATTCCAATTGAAAGTTTAAAATAATAATAATAATAATAAAACTGAAAAAACAAAAACAATTCTTACAAATATTTAACTCAGTGACATAATATAGCTGAGCAATATAAACAACTACTGATACTAGAATAATTACCAATAATTTGAAGAGCAAAAATAAATAAATTCTAAAAAAGAATAACTTGAATAAAAAAATTATAACGTCCACATCGAGGTACGTAGCTTTACTTATGCCCTTATATCCTTAGTTGAATTTTGTTAAAGTTATTTTGAAAAAAAATGTGAAGAAAATCCCTTAAATTTCATTAGGGGTAAAATGATCTTTTCACTCAAAATTAGTTGAAAATGTGGGGAGTGAAAACATATAGAATTTCGAATCGATTAAGACAATCCTGAAACACCCAGTTCATTAAGTCCATAAAGACTGTTGGGGCATTGGTTAACCTAAAAGGCATCACCACAAACTCATAATGCCCATATCTGGTCTGAAAAGCAGTCTTAGCAATATCTGGCTCTGCAACCCTTACTTGGTGATAACGCGACCTTAAATCAATCTTTGAAAACACGGCTGCTCCTTTTAGCTGATCAAACAAATCATCTATGCGAGGTAATGGGTATTTATTCTTTACTGTCACATTATTTAACTCTCTGTAATTTATACACATCCGTAGAGATCTATCTTTCTTCACAAATAAAATTGGAGCACCCCAAGGAGAATGGCTAGGTCGAATAAAACCCTTGTCTAAGAGTTCCTGAAGTTGTTTTTTCAATTCCTGAAGCTCGGTTGGGGCCATCCGATATGGGGCTTTAGAAATTGGTGCGGTCCCTGGTGCCAATTCAATACTGAATTCTACTTCTCTTTCCGGAGGTAAACCCGACAAAACTTCCGAAAATACATCTAAAAACTCTTGGACTACTGGCACATTATGAATCTCTAGTTGTGGGACATCACTACTGTGCACTACATGAGCAATATACCCCGAACATTCTTTTCTTAGCATCTTTCTGGCCTTTACACTGCTAATTAACATACTAAGATGGCGACCCTCACCAAAATTAAACGTATCTCCATCATCAAGATTAAATCTTGCTTTCTTCTTCCGACAATCAATCTCTACTCCAAATCTCCTCAGGAAATCCATACCCAAAATAACATCAAAATTGGGCATATCAAACACTATCAAATCCACTGGCAACTCCTTTTCATGGATCACTACAGACTCCCCTGGAAGCATCTCTTGAGTTACTACACTAACACCATATGGTAACTCTATCTTAATAGGACAATCCACTCTATCTCAATCAATGCATAAAAGGGAACTGAATGAAATAATAACTGACTAGTAACTGCGGATGGGCTAGCTTCAGCTTCACTTTGAGCTACTGTAAACACTCGAACAATAGTACCTCTCGGTGTCTGCACTACGGGTGCAGGAGGGGCTTTGCAATCTTTCATCATATGCCCTAGCTGCCGGCATCTATAGCATACATTTCGGCCCAAATCTCTAAGACACTCCCTAGAATGATTTCTTCCACACTTTTGGCACTGGGGAACTTCACTAGTTCTTGGCCTTTTATTTTGCCAATCCCTTCTGTTCTTCTTAGGTTGAAATCTTTTCTTATTTCTTACCTCTCTATTAGTGGGGGCATCAGCTCTATCTCTCTGTGGAACAGGAGATGGAACACTAGGGGCTACTGTTGATGGAGTTGTTGGGGTTAGCTTATTCACAAATATTTCTGCCCATAAAGCTCGTTCCAAAGCTTCACTATATGTCTGGGGGGCCTGGGCACCGGCCATCACATTTCCGGCTAGTTCTGGTTTCAGCCCATGCACGAACTTATCCCTTCTCAATTCTGGTGTACTCACTACACCTGGCACAAACCTTGCCAGGGAATTGAATTTCACTGAATATTCTTTCACTGAACTAGTCCCTTGTTGCAAACTGATAAACTCTTGAATCTTTTCATGAACTCGATCAACTATTCTATATTCTGCCTCAAACAATCTTCTGAAATCTCCCTAGGTCATCGAGGCTATATCATGAGTATCCTCCATCAATTCCCACCATATACGGGCATTACCCCTAAATAGGAAATTGGCATACTAAATCTTCTCCCGGTCTGTCATAGGGAAAAGTGTCGTCGTAAGCTCCACTGATCTAAACCACTTTGTTAGAGTAGATGCCCTAGAGCCAATCAATTATTGTAGAATTGACTCTTTGTAATAATGTTCATTAATCAATAAAAGGCATTTTATTCTATATCGCGTAAATCATTATTATTGCAATATGTATTGATATATGTCCTTAGAGTGGTAGAACTGTGACGAGGGTATCAAGTGTTTCAAATCTTGATAGTGAGAACCCTATGAGCACATATGGTGGCCATTCTAGAAACGTCCGTAGCCCCAGTATTATTCTGAAGTAAGGGCACAGATAATACGGTAAGGCTATCATAGTGTTGAACGACCCTGTCGAAAGGCAGTGACTGATCTCACTTGTCAAGGTTGTTTGGTGACAACCTGGTGCAACACATGGGTGCTTGTTGTAGGCGATTACACCACAGCAAGTTCACTGGACTGACCCACCAGAGGATTCCATATGGATGGTAACCCCAGTGTCTATGGAACAAATCCTCTAACGAATGGTGGTGCATGTGATCCTTAGACTTGAGATCACCGGAGCGCCTTGTGCACCGATTGGTGTAGTTTGACACTAGCCTAACGCAGTTCTTTTCAGAGCTGTCAATACGGTGGTGATTGGCTGCATCAAGGAGTGTATCAAGACTATGGTGGATTGACAGAGGATTTATCACTCCCGGGTACGGGAGAAAGTTATCTCACGGCGCAATTCAGTATATGGCAATGACACTAAAACTGTGGCCACAGTGGGATTGAGTTGTTGCTCTATCCAGTTTATAATACGGGTCATTGGTCCAGAAACTGAATAAATAATATCGAGAGTAACCGAAGGTTGACACTATTTCTATGCCTTCGTCTCGTCGAGATAAAGTATGATGAAAGGATCGAATTGCATGATAACCATATCGTTGACAGGTAGCTACTTTGCTGAATCCGAATCTATCAGGTGGCCATGATGTCTTGCTAGGGGCCAATCTTGGTCTGTGTACAGTGAGACGATTAATTGGTGTTAATCACGATACTATATACTGCCGGTATGATGAGGAGCCTATGGGTCACACACATAGAAGATAATTTAAGATCCAAGAAGAAAGAAGGGCGTTTTCGTCTTTTAAGGCGAAAGGGTATTTTGGTAATTTCACAGTGCAATTAAATTTGCTGAGGTGGTAGCCTTTATTTAATTTGTTAGAAAAATTAAATAAGTGAAATTACGTTTACATGTGTGTTCGCACATATTTAAATATACTATCATTATTGTTAAATGTTAATATATATTTAAATATATATTAATTGATTTTAATTGAGATAATGATGGAAAATAAAATAAATCAAATTGGGAGTGTTTGGCAATATGGGGCGTTTAGGTTGGAGCCCAAGCCTATTCCGTATGGGATTAGGGCAAATTGTTTTTAATATAAAAAAAAAAGTGTGTGATTTTTTATTGTGGTTTTTTTTTCTTTGAAAAACAAAACACACAGCCCCATTTTACACTCCCACGGCAGAATCCAATTTTTACCCAAAATCAATTCATTTGATTTGTCTTCTTGATTCTTAAGGCTAAGGAGGATCTAGCAAATCCCTCCTTAGTTCTTTTGAGATTGTCTTCGTGTAGACTATGTGGGTTCGATCTTATACTTAGATCGGTAGCAAAACATTCATTGACAAATTTGGAGGAGCCTCCAACGTGCGTTTGTTTTCTCTTAACTCATGATTAATATTTCTACAGATTCTTATTATGATAAAATTGTAAAATTATACCCTTGATCTTGGCTCATGTAAACGATCTTGTTATATTATTTTTGTTGTTTCCGCTGCGTATACGGGACCGTTTACTTACACACTTATCTGCCACTATTGCATCCGCAGTACCCCTAAATTCTGATGGCTGGTGTTGACTAGGCAACGCATATATCGGCTAAATATGGTTCTACACTACTGGGGGTACCGGCCTCTCTCTCTCTTCTCTGGGGGTCAGTACAATAATCGGGGTCTTAACTCTCTCCGGTATAGAGCCTCCCTAATTCTCTGCCAAGACTTGTTGTATAATATTACGGCTCCTCACTTCATCGAGGACAGGGGGAGTAGATTTTGAAGGGTTAGAAGGTTCACCCGTACTCATTTCTTTCTTACTGCTTGCTCGGGTTCAACGTCTCATCTACATAATACCAACACTTTTAGTCATCTCAATTAACTCATCTACTATAAGTAAGGAAAGAAATAACTTATAGCGGTCGGCTACGAAACATCAAGACGGCGGGAGAGGCACACTATCAAATCCCAAAACCTTTACTCTAACACCAAAAATGTAATACTTTCTTTTTAGCTAGTATACTCGTAAAATAACAGTAAAACTCACTAAAAATATATATAAGAAAATATACATATAAACGAGTATAACATTATGGGCCCATATTTAATTTTTCTTTATATACAAATCTTTACATAATATAATAAAATCTCAAAATAATAACTTGACAGTTTTGCCCAACCCTTTCGCCATGTGATGTTCCAAATGACCGCATCTCACCTATTATCTGCAAAAACATTGACAACAACGGGGTGAGCACTAATTGCTCAGTAAGTAAACCCACTATGCTACCCTTCTCTCTCCGTTGCTTAAATTCTGAATTTCTTTCCTTACTTTACACTTCCCCATTCTTCTTTATTCTTTCTCTACTTTTACTCTGTTTTTCTCTCTATTCTTTCTCTATTTTTTTCTCTGTTTCTCTCTGTTCTTTCTCTAATCTAATTTCCCACTACTCAAGATAATGGGCATGGTATTATGCATATATATAATGCAAATGCACAAATGCATAAAATGTGCATTTTCTTTTCTATTTTTCTTATTCTGTTTTCTATTCTTTCTCTGTTTCTCTCTGTTCTTTCTCTATTCTAATTTCCACTACTCAAGATAATGGGCATGGTATTATGCATATATATAATGCAAATGCACAAATGCATAAAATGTGCATTTTCTTTTCTATTTTTCTTATTCTGTTTTCTGTTTCTTTTCTGTATTTCTTTCTTTCTTTCTTTTCTATTCTTTCTTCTTTTCTTTTCTATTCTTTCTTTCTTTCTATTGTTTCTTTCTTGCCGATCGGATTTGGTTGAGGCATGGATTTGGAACCCTGGCCATGTGAGTGGATTCTCTAATTCTGGGTACAATCATCATCCACACGCACTTCTAACGAATTGTATAATTCTTCTTTCTGAATTCTGAGGCCGCTCACTAAAGGCGACGTGCATGTGGGGCTATGTCACTCATAGGCTCCCCATCGCAGCAACCTTTTCTTCTTTTTATCTTTTTACTCTTCTTTAAATAGAAATTCAGATTTGAACTTCTTTAATATTCTCATTTCTTTTTATTTACTCTTTAACATTCTTTAGTGCTTTTTTATGCTCTTATGAGTATGTATGCATGTAGATGTTTTCATGCTTATAATTCTTTCTAAATTCACATGTTTAGATGCAATAATGCAATATGGAATGCAAACATGTCATTCTATACCATCTACAGACTCATCCCAAGGTAACACTTAATCATACTCGTATATGCACTTCTCTTTGACATTTCATCAAACAATTCATGTGCATAAATCAACTCTAATTTGGCAACACTTCTACCTCTTTTCTAAGCCACCAAAAATTTGGTATAAAATCTTCTATCTTTAACGCCAAACCTGCCCAAAATATACACTCCAAAATTTCTACTCCAATTCTTCCAAATTTCATCCAAACTCACATCAAATATCAAATACACAAACTCTACTACTCATGGATAAGTTCTAATCTTCATTTAACACCAAATCCATCAACAATTCTTCATATAAGAACACATATATGTATAAAAGAAATTCTCTATACTATATTACTTAAATCATACTTAGGGTAGGATTTACTTACCTTAGATGTGAGCAATCCAACACTTTAATAATCTTCTTTGATCCAACTCTCTTTCTCTTAAATCCTATGAACACAAATCATCAAAATTCAACACTTTAAAAATTAAAACTCACTTCTTAGTGCAATGATCTTACCTAAGGATGCTTGGGATTGAAAATCCACTAAAAATTACCCAAAATCTATAAATTTCCCTTGAAAAAGAATTGAAGAAATTGAGAGAATTTGGGTGGTAAGTGGCGTGAAAGAGGAGAAGAAGTGGTTAGGGTTTCACTCTTTAATTCTTGATATAACATAATATTTATAGTTTCCCATTTTGCCCTTGCACTTTCTATGAAATTTCATCTATGTCCCTTAGTCAATCACCATAATGCCTAGCATGAAGAACACCTAAGCTTTGTGCTACAACGATTGCAAGATAAGAAGTTGTTTGCCAAATTTTCTAAGTGTGAGTTTTGGCTAGATCAAGTTATCTTTCTGGGCCATACCATCTCAAAAGAGGGTATATCAGTAGATCCAAGTAAAGTAAAAGTGATTCTGGAATGGCAACAGCTGAAAATAGTAAAGGAAGTTAGAAGTTTCTTCGGGCTAGCAGGCTATTATAGGCGGTTTGTAGTAGGGTTTGCTCAGTTGGCTAAACTGCTTACAACTCTCACTAAACAGAGAACTCCTTTCATTTGGTCGAATGCCTGTGAAGAAAGTTTTCAAGAGTTAAAAAGAAGATTGACCACAACTCTTATTCTTGTGTTACCACAGGAGGGTGTAGATTATGATATTTATACAGATGTCTCATTTCAGGGACTTGGTGTAGTATTGATGCAGTTGGGTAGAGTAATAGCCTATGCTTCTCGTCAGTTAAAAGAGTATGAGACAAGATACCCTACACATGATCTAGAGTTGGCTGCTATAGTTTTTGCACTGAAAATATGGAGGCATTATTTGTATGGAGCAAAGAGTAACATTTATACAGATTATAATAGTTTGAAGTATTTTTTCACCCAAAGAGAGTTGAATATGAGGCAGAGGACATGGTTAGAGCTGGTAAAGGATTATGATTGTGAAATTAAGTATCAACTTGGAAAAGCCAATGTAGTAGCTGATGCTTTGAGTAGAAAGGCTTACTTGTCTCAACTCACAAGACACAAAGAGTTGTTGGGTGAGTTGATCAAGGACCAAATAGAGGTGATACCAGGAAGGCTTGCCAGGTTAGACATTCAGCCTACTTTGCTGGAAGAGATTAAAGAAAAACAAGTTGTTGATAAGTGGTGTTAGAAAATAAGTCAACAAGTGATTGAGGGCAAGATATCAGAATTCCACTTGTTAGATGGTGTCCTCCGTTTCCGAAATCGTATATGCATTCTCCAAGATGCTGAGTTGAAGAGAAAAATTCTTACAGAGGCTCATGATACATCATACACTGTTCATCCTGGAGGAACCAAGATGTATCAAGATTTAAAGAAAGGTTATTGGTGGCCAGGTATGAAGAGAGATATTGGAGATTATGTGACTAAATGTTTAATTTGTCAACAGGTGAAAGCAGAACACCAAAGACCATCAGGTTTGCTTCAGCCACTTAGCATTCTTGAATGGAAATGCGAAAATATATCAATGGATTTTATCATAGGCCTTCCAAGAGTTCAAAAGGGGTATAATGTGATATGGGTGATAGTAGACAGATTAACAAAATCAGCCTATTTTCTTCCAGTAAAGGATATCACTACCTCAAATCAGTTGGCCCAGATCTATGTCAGGGAGATAGTCAAACTCCATGGTGTGCCCAAGACCATAGTGTCAGATAGATATTCCAGATTTGTTTCAGCTTTCCGGACTAGTCTACACAGAAACTTGGGTACCAAATTAGCATTTAGTACAGCATACCATCCTCAGACAGATGGCCAGACTGAGAGAACAAATCAGATACTTGAGGATATGTTGAGAGCATGTTGTATGAATTATATAATGGCTTGGCATGAGATGTTACCGTTGGTGGAGTTTGCCTATAATAACAGTTATCAGTCTACAATTAAGATGGCTCCTTATGAGGCTTTGTATGGTAGACGATGTAGATCTCCTTTGCATTGGGATGAGGTAGGAGAGAAAGATGAGTTACATACAGCTCTTGGGCCAAAGATAACCCAGAAAATGATAGAAGATATTCAGTTGATCCGACGTAGAATGAAGCAAGCTCAAGATAGACAAAAGAGCTATGCCGATTTAAAGAGAAAAAATGTGGAATTTGCAGTAGGTGATAAAGTATTTATTAAAGTTTCCCCCTATAAACGGGTCATACGTTTTGGCGGTAAAGGAAAGTTAGCACTTAGATACATTGGTCCCTTTGAAGTGTTGGAACGAGTTGGAAAGGTAGCTTATAAGTTGACGTTATCACCTAATATGGATAGGGAGCACAATGTATTCCATGTTTCAATGCTCAGAAGATATGTCACTGATCTCTCCTATATATTAAAAGTGGAAGAAGTGGACTTAGAAGAGAATCTCGTTTATGAGGAACAACCAGTACAGATCTTAGACAAAAAGATTAAAGAGCTCTGAAACAAAAGTATTCCACTCGTAAAAGTCCTATGGAGAAATCATAAAGTAGAAGAAAGCAACATGGGAGGTAGAGCAAGATATGCGGAACTGCCATCCCGAGTTGTTTGTTTGAATTTCGGGGATGAAATTCTTATAAGGGGGGAGAGTTGTAACTCCCACATCGAGATACGTAGCTTTACTTATGCCCTTATACCCTTAGTTGAATTTTGTTAAAGTTATTTTGAAAAAAAATGTGAAGAAAATCCCTTAAATTTCATTAGGGGAAAAATGGTCTTTTCACTCAAAATTAGTTGAAAATGTGGGGAGTGAAAAGAGATAGAATTTCATGGAGAATGCAATAAAATGAGGGCATTATGGTAATTGATTAAGGGACATAGATGAAATTTCATAGAAAGTGCAAGGGCAAAATGGGATACTATAAATAATGTTATGTTATATCAAGAATTGAAGAGTGAAACCCTAGCCACTTCTTCTCCTCTTTCACGCCACTTACCACCCAAATTCTCTCAATTTCTTCAATTCTTTTTCCAGGGAAATTTATAGATTTTGGGTAATTTTTAGTGGATTTTCAATCCCAAGCATCCTTAGGTAAGATCATTGCACTAAGAAGTGAGTTTTAATTTTTAAAGTGTTGAATTTTGATGATTTGTGTTCATAGGATTTAAGAGAAAGAGAGTTGGATCAAAGAAGATTATTAAAGTGTTGGATTGCTCACATCTAAGGTAAGTAAATCCTACCCTAAGTATGATTTAAGTAATATAGTATAGAGAATTTCTTTTATACATATATGTGTTCTTATATGAAGAATTGTTGATGGATTTGGTGTTGAATGAAGATTAGAACTTATCCATGAGTAGTAGCGTTTGTGTATTTGATATTTGATGTGAGTTTGGATGAAATTTGGAAGAATTGGAGTAGAAATTTTGGAGTGTATATTTTGGGCAGGTTTGGCGTTAAAGATAGAAGATTTTATACCAAATTTTTGGTGGCTTAGAAAAGAGGTAGAAGTGTTGCCAAATTAGAGTTGATTTATGCACATGAATTGTTTGATGAAATGTCAAAGAGAAGTGCATATACGAGTATGATTAAGTGTTACCTTGGGATGAGTCTGTAGATGGTATAGAATGACATGTTTGCATTCCATATTGCATTATTGCATCTAAACATGTGAATTTAGAAAGAATTATAAGCATGAAAACATCTACATGCATACATACTCATAAGAGCATAAAAAAGCACTAAAGAATGTTAAAGAGTAAATAAAAAGAAATGAGAATATTAAAGAAGTTCAAATCTGAATTTCTATTTAAAGAAGTGTAAAAAGATAAAAAAGAAGAAAATGTTGTTGCGATGGGGAGCCTGTGAGTGACATAGCCCCACATGCACGCCGCCTTTAGTGAGCGGCCTCAGAATTCAGAAAGAAGAATTGTACAGTCCGTTAGAAGTGCGTGTGGATGATGATTGTACCCAGAATTAGAGAATTCACTCACATGGCCAGGGTTCCAAATACATGCCTCAACCGAGTCCGATCAGCAAGAAAGAAAGAAAGAATAGAAAGAAAGAATAGAATAGAAAGAAAGAATAGAATAGAAAGAAAAGAAAGAATAGAAAAGAAAAGAAAGAATAGAAAGAAAGAATAGAAAGGAAGAAAGACTAGAAAAGAAAGAAAGAAGGAAATACAGAAAAGAAACAGAAAACAGAATAAGAAAAATAGAAAAGAAAATGTAAATTTTTATGCATTTGTGCATTTGCATCATATATATGCATAATACCATGCCCATTATCTTGAGTAGTGGGAAATTAGATTAGAGAAAGAACAAAGAGAAACAGAGAAAAAAATAGAGAAAGAATAGAGAAAGAACAGAGTAAGAGTAGAGAAAGAATATAGAAGAATGAGGAAGTGTGGAGTAAGGAAAGAAATTCAGAATTTAAGCAACGGAAAGAGAAGTGTAGCATAGCGGATTTACTTACTGAGCAATTAGTGTTCACCCCGTTGTTTTCAATGTTTTTGCAGGTAATAGGTGAGATGCGGTCATTTGGAACATCACGCAGAGGAAGGGTTGGGCAAAACTGTCGAGTTATTATTTTGAGATTTTATTATATTATGTAAAGATTTGTATATAAAGAAAAATTAAATATGGGCCCATAATGTTATACTCGTTTATATGTATATTTTCTTATATATATTTTTAGTGCGTTTTACTGTTATTTTACAAGTATATTAGTTAGAAAGAAAGTATTACAAAAATAAATTCAGAAGCAATTAAAAACTTAAAATTTTTATTGTGCTTGTAGATATATTTCATTGCAAAACTTTTTTCTCCATTAAATATCTTTTAGTTTTAAAATTTTATTTCAATTATATCATAGTATAATATTTGAATAAGTATATTCATGATATAGAAGATAAGTGTTAATAATATTTGTAAAGAATAAGGAAATAAAGATAAGTTTGCAAATTGAATAATAAAATTATAATTATAATTTCATTATTTAAAATTGAGATTTCTTTTTAATCTAATAAATTAATGTGAATGGAACCACTATCGTTTTTATCCGCTCAATTTTGTTAGAGTTAGCTTGGGATTGCTTTAACTTTAAGTTTAATAAGCTTTTCCCTCAACTTTGAAAATAATCAGTTTTAAAAATAATTTAAAGTGTGTTTGGAAAAATCATCATTTTAAAGTTGCTTTTGATTTCTAAAACTTTAATTTACAAATTGTTTTTTATGTGTGTAATGACTTAAAGGGACATATTTTACTTTTTGAAATATTTTTATAATCATAAAATATATTTTAACATGTATTTAATAAATATTATAATAATTTATATTAGTTAAATTTTATTTAATCAAATATGTAAAAGAAAAAATTTTGAAAAGCAAAAAGGGCTGCCTGCTGGTTTTCGCCAATTAGTTGCCGGTCAAAACTGTTTTGTTTTTTTTAATTTTATCAAAATTATAAAAATAATTTAATCAATTAAATATTTCTTTAAGTTATTCTGTAATTAAACGAATTATATATATAAAGTTATTTATATTTATATTTATATCACAAAATCAGCTTATAGATTTATTTTATGTTAAAAGCTATAAAATGTAGTTTTTTAAATTCTTATAAAAGTTAGATTATTTAATAATCACCTTCAAAATTGATCAATTTTAAAAGTTATTTATCAAATATTTTATATTTGTAGCTTAAAATTTAATTTATTATTTATTAGGTTCCAAAAACAGACTCTTTTGACATGACAAGAATCAGATCTGTTCATCTAATGCTTAAAAAATAATTATAACTTTCAGAATTATAATAGTTAGTGATAGGGTGAAATAAAAATTTAATCAATCGAAGTTACTTCCCATATTAACATAACTTTCCAAATTTACCCATGATTTCCCGAAGCAGAAATAAATATAGGACCCACAAGGCTTTGGATTATGATGATGATGATCGCACCCCGCCTATTAAAGTGACTAGAAATTCAATATTATCCAAATTCATTAAAAAAAAAAAAACAGGTCCAAAGTAATGTTAGTAATACTAATCCACCTACTCCCACATAGCTGAATAGGCCTGAATTTAACGGCTGAGATTCATAGAATATTCTTTGATTAGATAAACACGAAATTGATCTTGCCACGTGGTGGGTTCAGTCTTAATCCGAGGGACTAAACCTTAGCACGTAATATTAGAATAACATTTATAATCAAGGAGCGATTAGGTGGCTAGATAAGAACCACAATTCAAATCCCCCTCCGGATCAAATACTTAATACTTATCCTACTATTCGTAGGAGACGCGTCCATCTCCTAAACGCCAGGTCATATCATAGCTAGATCGAATGCTTGAGAAAAAGCACCCTTCAGCTTCTTTCCTATTTTCAATTTCAATTATATTTTGATTATTTAGAATTCAAAATAAATAATTAAAGAAAATATCTGTTGGAAAGAACCTTTGCATAGGATTGTATGTATTAAGGTTAAGGATAAGAGCAAAGAGGTGCCAAACTATTGGATATCCGTAATGGATATACCAGCTCATTTTCAAAGATGGTGCAACGAACCAAGCACTAAAGTCAATTCCATGGAGTCTGAATTGAAACTGTCTGCGTGTTGCGAGAGCCTGACGATACTTATACGAGGAATTAATAAAAGTCAAGAGGGTAGCCAATGAGAAGCATGCAGCGCACAAAACGACAACACAACCTCAAAGATAAAAGCCTCATTCCTCACCTTGCAAACATTTCAAACACTTTCATTTCTTTTATCCCCTCCATAGCTACTCCTTGTAGTGATCCATATTTGTCTATTGGTTTGTTTAATTTGAAAATGGAAGTGAAAGCCAACTCTGATCTTCCACCTGGGTTTAGATTCCACCCAACTGATGAGGAACTTATCATGTATTACCTTTGTAACCAAGCCAAGTCAAGGCCATGCCCTGTCTCAATAATCCCAGAAGTCGATATTTATAAGTTTGATCCCTGGGAATTGCCTGGTCAGTTGGTTTTCTAATTAATTGGCTTTCTTAATTTGTTATGCATGTATTAGACCTTGTTAATGATAATGTTTGTTTGTGGGAACTTTGCAGAGAAAGCTGAATTTGGAGAAAAAGAATGGTACTTCTTTACTCCCCGTGACAGAAAGTATCCTAATGGGGTGCGCCCCAACAGGGCAACTGTTTCCGGTTATTGGAAAGCCACCGGAACTGACAAGGCAATCTATAGTGGGTCTAAATATGTTGGGGTCAAAAAAGCTCTTGTTTTCTACAAGGGTAGACCACCTAAAGGAGTTAAGACAGATTGGATTATGCATGAGTATCGCTTAAGTGATTCCCGAAAACAACCCAACAAGCAAAATGGATCCATGAGAGTAAGTACTGGTCTTGATTTATTTATTTAATTTGTCATCATGATCATGTGACCAAATTGGCTTGCCTTTTTTGTATTTCAGTTGGATGATTGGGTCCTTTGTAGGATCTATAAGAAAAGGCATTCAGCAAAAACTTTGGATCAAAAAGTTGAAGAATCATGTTTGCAAAGGGTCAAATTAGGATCCAATACTGATGCTATTGAACAACAACAAATGATGAAATTTCCAAGGACATGTTCACTTACACATCTAAGGGAATTGGAGTACTTTGGTCCAATTTCACAACTTCTCAGTGATAACACCTACAATTTAAGCTATGATTTCCAAAACGCCTCGGAACATGTTGAGAAACTGCATCTAGGTGAAATCCCTTACGAGTACACAGATTCTGGGAAGTTCCAAGTGAACCCAGGTGGCAATTTGAACCAGACAGTATTTGTGAATCCAATGGCGTATGAATTCAAGTAATAAGTGTGTTTTAAGGACAAATAGATTTGTTAAGACATCTAACAATTGTAAAAATTGTTTGTGAAATACATCACTTTACAAAATTATATCAGTAATTTGATTCAGAAACAACATTTACTTTTAACAGATGTTGAGCTTGAGCTTATATCTTTTGCATCACAAATTATTATAGATTGATTTAGCCAGAGTGGCTCCATATTATTATATTTATCTCTACCTCTATAGCAATCAGATCACAACTTTTTTCATAAAAAGATATTTGCTGATAAGTATTGGATAAATTTTGAAATTATTAAAAGAAGGTTGCTTGTGACACTTAAACAAATTATCGATTGGGTCAAAAGAGTGTGTGAAAGCAATGCGGGCGATATTTGGTGGAGTTTTGTGACGCATGGGCTAACTTGTCGTGGCGCTTGAATCTTGATGGCGATATTTTGGATTATTCAAATTTCAGATTCTTCTCCTGTCACAATTGCACAAGTTATCTGGAATCCTATTTGAATAAGTTTTTGAGTCACTAGTTGAATCTTTGAACTGAGTCAGTGTTTCCAATTGTAGCAATTTTATCGCAAAATATCTATTCTTTGAACATTAGGTGAGAAACGCAAAGGAGATGACACATACAAAGATTGTTAACAAGTATTAGCTGATTCATGAGCATCAACACTTAACCTACATTTTATCCACTTCCTCATTTGCCATGCTTATTATAAGAAACAACACCCCTCCAAGCCATTTCAATCAACAATGGAAGAAAAAAGGAATGTTTCATTGGTTTCATCTTCCCCAGATGGATACAATGTGGGAATTTTTATGATAAGTTGCATGGTTTTGTCATGGATATTCATCCACCGCTGGAGCCAAAGGAACCATAAGGGCCCAAAAACATGGCCACTTGTAGGAGCTGCAATAGAACAGCTAATGAACTATGATCGAATGCATGATTGGCTAGTCAATTACCTGTCTCAATTGAGAACCGTTGTGGTACCAATGCCATTTACAACTTATACCTACATTGCTCATCCTGCTAATGTAGAACATGTCCTTAAGACAAATTTTGCCAATTATCCAAAGGTACAACCCTCGACTTTCACAATTAATACTGATTTAAAACACTAACTTCTGGGATTATCTCATTCAAGCCATATTTTGCTGTCACTGTCTAATTCTATGCACTTCTTGCCTGTTATTTACCTTTCTGATTGTTAAATTGAAGGGTGAAACATATCATTCATATATGGAAGTGCTACTTGGAGATGGGATTTTTAATGTAGATGGTGAACTTTGGAGGAAACAAAGGAAGGCAGCAAGCTTTGAGTTCGCATCCAAGAATCTGAAAGACTTTAGCACCAGAGTCTTCAGGGAGTATGGCCTGAAGCTATGTAGTATTCTAAGTCAAGCATCATGCCAAAACCAAGAAGTAGACATGCAGGTATACTAGAAAATTTCTTACAAGGGAACAGAAATAACCATATTGAAGTGCTCTCATAGTCATATACTACATAAACTATTGTCATTTTCAAATGATGTGGAAACGTAGTGTAACAATTTGCAATACATACGTTTTCATATGTCTTCTGAATGGCATATCACATCTCTAAAGGGTCTTTGAAAATTGTTGTTTCAGGAGTTGCTGATGAGGATGACTTTAGACTCCATATGCAGAGTGGGATTTGGAGTAGAAATAGGGACTCTGGCCGCCAATCTACCAGAAAATAGCTTTGCTCAAGCTTTTGACACCGCAAACATCATTGTCACTCTTCGCTTCATTGACCCTTTGTGGAAAATAAAAAGATTCCTTAATCTGGGGTCGGAGGCCCTTCTTGACAAGAGTATCAAAATCATTGACGATTTCACCTACTCTGTAATTAAGAGAAGGAAAGCTGAGGTAGAAGAAGCTCGCAAGAATAGAACTAACAAGGTAACCCAAGAGAAATTCCTGAGTAACATTCAAGCTCTTTTCTTATTATTATTTTCATACTGACAGAATACGTTTAGTCATCTGAGTAACTTGTTATTTGGTAAATGTATCAGATAAAGCATGATATATTGACTAGATTTATTGAGTTAAGTGAAGATCCAGACAGCAACTTAACTGACAAAAGTCTTAGAGATGTTGTCCTGAACTTCGTGATTGCTGGCCGAGACACAACAGCAACAACTCTCACATGGGCTATATACATGGTAATGACACATTCCAATGTGGCTGAAAAGCTTTACTTAGAGCTAAAAAAATTTGAAGACGACCAAGCAGAAGAAGAAAAAGTTTCATTGGTTCAGTATGACTCAGAGAACCTTGAATCATTCAATCAAAGAGCAACACAATTTGCAGGGCTCTTGAAATATGATTCTTTGGGAAGGTTGTATTATTTGCATGCAGTAATCACAGAAACACTCCGTTTGTACCCAGCAGTTCCTCAGGTATCTATTGTCTCAAATTCAGTTGATTCACAGCAGAAAAAGTTTAGTTCAATCGAATTTCATATGGCTGTAGGACCCCAAGGGCATCTTGGAAGATGATGTCTTGCCTGATGGGACCAAAGTCAAAGCAGGAGGCATGGTGACTTATGTTCCCTACTCCATGGGAAGAATGGAGTACAACTGGGGTCCTGATGCAGCTTCATTCAAGCCTGAGAGATGGCTCAAAGATGGTATATTCCAAAATGCTTCTCCATTCAAGTTCACTGCATTTCAGGTAAGTTCAAAGACTTGAGTGTTTAGCCATGGTATGGTGATCAATGCCAAGGCGGCTCATGAGTTTTTCTTTTATTTAAATCTGCAGGCTGGCCCGAGGATATGCCTTGGAAAGGACTCTGCATATCTTCAAATGAAGATGGCTTTGGCAATTTTGTGTAGATTTTTCAGATTCAGTTTGATTCCAGATCATCCGGTGCAGTACAGGATGATGACTATTCTCTCAATGGAGCATGGTTTGAAGCTTCAAGTAGAGAGACGTTCTTAAAATCCCAGAGGCCATAATCTATATCTTTCCTTGTTTGTTACTATGCCCAAATGGCGTTATGTTAAGACAGGCTCTTTAATCTGAATGATAATATTTAACTATTACTTCATTGGAGGTCAGCAAAATTTTCAAATCATAACAGAAAAAGAATATTTTTACCGTATACGATAATTAGTTTAAAACGTTTATCAGTAAAAGTGCAGCCTTCAAGCCTTTAACATAGGCTATCTTAAGCATTATTTCGTGCTCTAAAGTTCAATCTCCCAATCCTGATGAATAACAGCACATCTGAATTTTCCAACGAAGGAAATAAGACACCTTGATGTGTACAGAGACGGGAAACCTCACTTGATGCAAACCATTATTTCAGTTAGTTATGAAATAAGTATATGACCATTGACCCCTAAAAACTTATAACCTTCCATTGTGTATCTGTTCAATACGTATATGATATCGTTATCTTGGATTTGGAGGAGAACAATTTTTTTATTTATTACAAAAGAATCAGCATATATCCTATAGTTCATATGCATTCCTTCATCTATTTTGAATAAATAGATCAATATAATTTTAAAAATTAATTAGAAAGGATTAAGAATTGAATCAAAGGTCGAGGCAGAGCGGAAAGAAGAATAAAGGAGAAGAGTTGTTCTGTGTCCTGAGAGATATTTGATTCTTAGGTGTTGGCCCGTATAGCCCTTTCTTCATTTTTCTTTTTTTTAAAACTTATGTATATTTCAAGTTTAGCATTTTAGTCACATGGTGTTCATACACATAAACGTTACAAGCACGGCACAGTTTACTTATGCTTGATCATGTTTGTGAACTAAAAGGAGCAGAGACCTCATTGCAAACCTTGGGAATCAATCTCTGCTTGTTGTCTTGCCATTCATTGATTTCATCTTCAATCTTTGCTTGCACAATTGCACGAAACCCTGGGTATGGTTCATAACCGAAGAATGTTTGAAGAGCCTGAAACAATCAAAACAAGCAGCACAATACTATACTTCACAACTCCAAAAACTTCAAAGAATTACAACAATTAAATTAAAATCGCAACAAATATTACCTCCAGCAGCACAAAGAAGGGAGCCATTAAAAAGGCTTGAGCAAGATTGTCCAGCAATGCTGGTGCTCGTTTCTGCAGGTTATTACGAACCCAAGTATGAGGAGTATGCATATAATACAAAGTCATTATTTATTGCTGACTAAAATTAGCTACCTCGAAGACTCCATGACCAATAAACTGTCCAGTCCAACACAATAGCTGAGCCACAAGAACAACCTGAAAAAGTTTCTTCAGGTCAAACAACCAAGCTGACATGAAACCGCTATATGATCACTTTTTACAAGTAATAAGAACAGAGGGTGAAGCTTAAATCACATGGGACATAGTTAGCTAATGCACTCTATGTTTTGTGTCACACAAACTAAATGTTTAAAGAACACCAAACATCTCCAGGTTGATCTATTCCGAGAGAGACTCGCTGATAAATGCCCTTGTCTCATTTAGAAAATATGCACAATGATAATACAGGCAACCAACATCACAGTTCAGTTAATAACTGAATGAATTATTGTCAAGACTGAGCATTTCGTGGAAACAATGATTATAAAAAAGTCCACAATATGCAAATATTATGCTTAGACTGAAGAATATTTATATATATAAACTATTAAATTATAGTTTATTCTTCTGGAATGCCCCACTTATTTAAACTGGTTAACTCTAGGTGCTCTGAATTCTTCATGTTCATCTCATATATTATCGGTAACCAACATAATTGAACTGCATTGACGCAGTCCTTCCTAACCAAGAAATTCATAATTTATCAGTTGAGTTAAACTCCCTGTGTTGGCACATAATTTTCCCAATTTGTTTCCAAGCCAGAGCTATTAAAATAAATTTAGTCTGACAATACAAGGTCTTTGCAAATTGTCAAACATACAAAATTTTGTTTCCATGCAAAGTAATTTTATTCATTAAAGTAATAGTCATGTTTCATTTTCAAGGTGGTGCAGATGGCCAAATAACTTTCAGTCATCATTTGTTTCTTTAAATTCTAATGTATTTCTCTGAAGCCTGAATTCTGAATATATTACAAGATCAAAAGAAAGGAATTAAAAGTAAGACATCCCTTGATAACCAATTAGATAGCAATGATTGTGGAGGAGGACACCTTGATTGGAAAAAAGAAGGGTTAATTTTCAATGTACAATGCACAGATTATACCATAAACAGAAGAATTCAAATTGGGTTCTAAAAAGATGGAAAGGGAGAAAACAACATACTAACAAGGGGCTAATACTTCCATGATCATCCAATATACTTGAAACCTATCTATTATCTAATACAATTAGGACATATTTAATTCCTTATATTGTAAAAGCATGCCAAATTAAGAATAAAACAGAATGCTAAGTTCCAATGAGAAACAGACGCAAATAAATAATACAATTATAGTGACGATGATACATGAAATGCAACACTGTTTTTCTCCCATTTCTAATACAAAGAATGTGGCCTCATCTCATGGTGACATTTAGGATAAAGAAACATCGATTCCAAGGGAAATTGATCCTATATCATATCAGTGATAGAGAAACCAAAAAACAAAATTAACTAATCTATTACCTTCCAAGCAAGTGAAAATCCGAGCCATCTCGCTACAGAACTGCTGGCTACCCAACAAACCAGACAAAAAAGAGCAGCCAAGGAACCGGCTTTGAAGTCCAAAAAGATATAGAAGAAAGAATATATCAAAGCAAACAAGAACCCCATGTTAAAAACCAGAACAAAATCGGTTCCAAAGAAAGAAAACTCTACGTGAGGGACGTTGAAGAAAGGAGTGAAGTAAAGAATGAGAAGAGCAGCGAAAAAGATTGGCCAAACAAACAACATATGAATAAATATGTTTATTGGATTACGATGGTATGCTCCATAGAAAGCAAAGTGCCTTTCTAAATCAAATAAACCAATCTTTGCCATGCAGAATTTAGAGAAGAGAATTTCGAAACTGTTCCAGGAAGGTAAAGTGGTTTCGAAGACAGGCTGGAAAAGAGTGCTGCTATTTAATTTCTTTGGAGTTGCTTAATATTAAATATTATCTATTAGTAATTTAGTATTACCGGGCGGGACGACTCTGGGGTAACCTTACCCAGTGGACTATGTAGCCGTTGACTCTTAACTGTCTAGTTGGAAAAAAGTTACTCCAATATTACATAAAAACCTGATTTTCTTTTTTAAAATAGTATTTCCAAAAAAGTTGGGTTGAGTTATATTAAATCAAATAGGATTTGAATTTAAAAATATGTTTGGTAAATTATTTAAATATTATATTAGAGTTTAATAAATTGTTGAATATCTGTTTTATATTTTTTGAAAAAGGGAATTTAAAATAGAATATTTTGGTGTATTTTATTATTTGATTCCGAAACTTTTCTATTTACATTTAAATAATATTAAATATTTGTTTGGTAATTTTTCTATCACTAAATTAAAAACAAATTCTCTATAATAATTTTAACTACTGATACACCTTTTAAAAACAAATCATTAATACATATTTAAATTAATAATAGGAAACTACTAATAATTAACCCTTAAAATACTTCGTACACGTATATTCCATTAACAATTAGGACATGGATTGGTAAATTTACAGAAGCCATTTCTAATAGGACTATGAGATTTACGGCAACATATCGCAGTGCTGATGATAGGACCCAAGAGAACGCAAGTGTTGAGACTGATCCATATTCCACGAGAAAATGTCAGGACATTTTGACAACTATGCAACTGGATTTAAAGTTATTCTTGGCGGTTGTGAAGTTCTTAGATGGCAACCCAAAGTGGCGTGAGATATTTGTACACATGACACCTGAGCAAATGGCATTTTAGCTTTATAAAGACTTTGAAAATTCGTAGATGAGAGTATACCTGTCCGTTTGAAACAATTTGTTCATCAATTCATATTTTTTGCAGTACTTAGCAAAATATAACATTCAATTTGTAAATCTACTTACAATCTCCAACATATATGAAACATGTCATTTCACATTGCACAACAACACATTTTTCATCAATTCTTATAATAACAAAGCAAGTGAAATCATTAATATGACGGTAGTTAAAAAAAAAAAAAAAAAAATCAATTGTTAAAGGAATAAGTATCAACTAACAAGTTAAAAACATTGGTTCAACAAGTAAGACAAACACTCTCACCTACGAATTGCCAAAGTCATTATAAAGCCAAAATGCCCTTTGCTTGGGTGTCATGTGTACAAATATCTCACGCTGCTCTAGGTTGGCAAGTAAGAACTCCACAACCGCCAAGAATAACTTTAAATCTAGTTGCATAATTTTCAAAATGGTCCTGACATTTTCCCATGGAATATGGATCAATTCCAACATTTGCGTTCTCTTGGGTCCCATCATCAGCATTGCGATATGCTACCACAGATCCCATAGTCCTATTAGAAATAACTTCAGTCAATTTACCAATCACACCCAGTAGTGGGTTTCCCCGAAGGCATTTCTTCTTCCTATCTATGGATCTTCCACATCCAAACATGTTTGATCATTTTTCTCCAGTTATTCTATTCGGATCAGGTTTGAACTCAGCTTCATCAATGTCCACCTCTACAAGATAGGGAAAAAACATGTTAGATTTTGCTGGTTGAGATGGAGATGTGTAAGTGAATCTTCCAGTTGCATTTTGCTTCTCAAATATAACTTCATATAACTCTTTATCAACAAGTCCTTTATGTACAAAATCCTTCGCCCCTGGGTTTTGCTATTAATGAAAATAGATATACATTAAATTTCATATTCACAAACATTTTTTTAAAAAAAATATGCAGTTTACCTTTAAATATTCTTGCCAAATCTCTTTAGAACATGTTGGAGTTTGAGTTTGATAATCCTAACTGAACCCCGTATGTTGAAGTAGAGCATGCCATGAGTGATATGTCATTCTCAACCAAAAATACTTAGAAAATAATTGTTTGACTTCAACTTTCTTCCCACAATTACTACATAACTTATCACTAATAATCTTGTAATCAGAAGATTTAATTGAAGTACCATGGGATGTTTTCGCACGCTCAGCCAACATAACTAAAAACTCATGGGTGAGTTCAGGATCCCATTGAATGACCTCACTCATCTAATAATAGTAGGGTGAGAACAACAACCAAGATTGAAACATCGTAACAATCAGCACACATATCAACACGAACATATGCAAATTAAAACCTTATAAACTAAACAGAGAGAAATTATTACCTCATTTGACCCAACACTACTTGAAGTGGTAAGTACAGAGGATACTATGGGCAAAGTAGACCAACGGGGTCTTCGGTGTACTCTAAGTGCAGCAAATCATCGAAACTTTTCTTTTGCGAAAAGTAGTAATCAGTCATGTGACGGTGGGCTGAATTACACCTCCATTTGTTCATAGCATTGTAATTAGTTATTAAGATCAAATTACAATGCTCAATTTGCAAAATGAATAATACATAAGTTAGACAAATCCCAAAAAAACAAAATTCAATAGCTTATTACAACAAATGAATAAGCCCCTGCACCTATCACCTATAACCCCACAACTTGTTGCCCACACAAATGAACCACCACTAGGACAAATTCCAAACACAACCACCAGACCAAAAATATGAAACAAACCAAAGCCTGATCATCTTTCTCACATTAACAAAAACCCACAAAACTCTATCATAAATATGCAAAATGAAACAGTACAAGTACAATAAGCTCTATATTACCATAAAATAAGCAAGCCACAAGCCTAGAAGTCCAAAATTATAACTTAAAACCTGATAAAAAACAACACAAAACAATAAAACAAACCAAACCCAAATCATATTTCTCTACATTAGCAAAAATCCACATACATTTCTCCCTTTCCAAGTTTGATTTCAACGCTTAGGCTTAGAATTAGCCACAAAGAAATGGTTTTTACTAAGTAAGAGTTGAATGAGCAAGTAAAGCAAGAGGTAAAGAGAAGAATACTTGAAACTTGTAGCTTTTGAGTTTGTTTTTCAGAGATTATTAAAAATAAAAGATAAATAAATGCAAAAAAAAAAAAAAAAAAGGCAGTCTTTGGTTTTAAATGAGCTATAATGAACGATGAGATTGAGGGTTTTCGACTGAGCTTAATTAGTGCACAAACAACGACCAAAACCAAGGTAGCAGCCAACACCCAGCACCAACCAAAACACACAACAACAGCCCCAATACCTACAACCAAAACACACAGCAGCAAACAAAACACACAACAACAGCCCCAATACCTACAACCAAAACACACAGCAGCAAACAAAACACACAACAACAACCCTTAATACCCACAACCAATAGCACCCAAAACCAATGCAGTAGCCAGTATCAAACCCCCAGCCCAAAAAAAAAAAAAAAAAAAATAGCTAGCAAGACTTCATATATAAACAAAAACACAAAAAGCAGAGAGCGGATGTGCTTATGAATTTGAGCCAAAAGTGAGTAGATCAGAGAGAGATCTGAGCCAAAAGAGAGAAGATCGGCTGGATCTAAGCTGAAAATGGGCAAGGTAAGCTGTGTTGACGAAGAACCTTCTTACTGGTGAGACTGTTCCACTACAAGTTGATGGAGAGAGAGAACGAAAGAGAGAAAGAAAGTTTGGCTCGGTGGTGAATGAGTGAAGAAGAAGGAAGAAGAAAATCAGAGAGAGAATGAAATAAATAATGAGAGAGACAACGGTAAAATATTCAACAAGATATGATTTTGAATAGAATTTTAGTTATTTTGTTTGAATATTAAAACAAACGCCCCATGTAACTATTTAAACCCAATAAGATATTAGAATAGGCTTTTAAAAAGTAAAACAAACGGGCCCTTAAATTTTAACAAGGAGGATATTATTGTAAAGCCCCCAAGGTATACCTTAAGTAAATAAACACTTTAAGGTTTCGATAATAGCTCTTGACCCCCTATTGTTTGTCAACCGTTAGTATTTTATGGTTGGTTTTAACAGTCGAAGGGAAAATAAGTAAATGAATAAAAAATTTTATAATTAAAAAGATTTTTAATCTTGACCACACCACTTAAAGTTGTTATCAAGCTGAGGCGAGCCAAGCTTTGGGGAGCTCTTGGCTTGCCTCAGCTTGACTCAGCATGAAAAAGAAGAGCTCGAGCTTGACCGAGCTCCAGATGTGGATCTCAAGCTCGAGCTTGATAGAAAAAATGGGATTCCAACTCGAGCTCGAATAAAAATGGATCAAAACAAGTTTACCAACACCTATTATGAAGTGCCTAAGTGAGATTTCTTAGCATGCATATCAAATTGAGTCCTTAGCTGGCACTTACCTACGTATAGCCAAAATGGCCTATCACCAACTTTAACAATTCACTTTGAACAAAGCAGTACTGAGCATCTCTCCCACAAGACTCTCAATTTCATTTTTCTGATAGTATGGGTAACGGTAAGGCCTTATATGTGGGGATAATGCGTCTGGTTTTAAACGAATGGCATGGTCTTGTGTACGGATAGGGGGTAAACCCGTGTGGAGTAAATACAACAACAAATTCATGTAATAAAATATGTAGTCGAGAATCCATACTTTCAACAGCCATGCTTTGCATTTGAATCTGGCTGAACTCAATCAAACAACCTTGTCCTTCACTTTGGATAGTCTTGATCATTGCTTTTTAACGAAACCAATATTTTGTACACCAACCAGTGTAACCTTTTCATTCCCCATTCAAAATTTCATGACATGCGTTTTCTAGTCTATTGTCATTTCCCCTAAAGTCTCAAGCCACATAATACCCAATATAACATCCGCATTGCCCATGTCAAATGAGAAAAAATTCTAGACAATTGAAACCCCTTGAATCAAACAAACTCCTTGGCACTCACCCTTACTTTGAACCTTGTAACCATCACCCACCCTAACTCCAAAAGGTTTTGTCTGTGTTACCAGAAGAGCAAACTTATCGATGATATCCCGGCGAATAAAATTGTGAGATGCCCCACTGTCAACCAATACTATCACCTCTGTACCCTTAATTTTCCCTTTTAATTTCAACATTTTAGGCCCGTTAATTCCCACTACAGAACTAAGAGAGAGCTCCAGTGAGTTTTGTTGTGGATTTGGAACTTCCTCATCATCCTCCTACTCCTCCTTTTCGCTCTTTTCATCTCATCATCAACTAAGATAACCTGAAAGTGCTTCTTCCCACACCTATGCTCAGGAGCAAACTTTGTATCACACCAGAAGCATAAACCCTTCTCTTTCTTTTTCTGAATTTCACCTTCTGTCATATGTTTAAACGGGAAAAAATTTCTTCTAAAGAATGGGTTACCTTTTGAACTTCTGTGGATTGAAGCATTATTACTCTAATAACCAGAATTTGATGTGGAATTTGACTGTCGGTCTTCCCATGTCTGACGTGCCTAAGATGGATTTTTTTGAAATTGATGTTGTTTGTTGTTAATGGACAAACGTGAGTTCTCCGAATTGTAATTGGAATAAGTCTGGTTCCTAATCCCCATCTCATTTAACCCATTAAACCGACTCGGTCCAATTACCATTGATCCATGCCCAGGCCCAGGCCCAGGCCCAGGCCCAATTTCTAATTGCCCATATCCACCAAACCCACTTCCAAGTAAGCCTACACCCAACCCAAACTTTAACTCCTCCAAAGCCCAATTTCTTTCCTTAATTCTTTTGGCCAACATTAGCAATTGGATTAAACTAGTGGGCTGATTAAACCTAATCTCAGCCCTAATATTGGATTTGAGCCCATTAAAAAATACAACTACTAAAATTTCTTCCTTTTCTTTAACTAGTGTAGCTATTATTGCCTCAAAACAGAACCTATACTCCTCCACCATGCCCAATTGTCAGATTCCCATCAGGGTCTCATATGGACTCCCTCTTATGATGCACTAAATCGATGAAGCAACGATAATTTAAATGTTGCCCAAGAAGTAGGGGTGAGAAAGAAAATAGGTTTTACCCAAAACTGATGGGTACCTGGGATCTCGGTTCCGGGTAGGAACTGAAACCGATCCTCAAATGGTAGGTTCCGATTCTAAAAAATAGGAACAGAGACCTCCCGGTTCCAGTTCCTTCATTCCAAGAATCGGAACCTAGAATAGGGTACCTTACTAGGAACTGAGAGAGGAACTGGGGTTTAAAATAACTAGTAACATTGGGTGATTTTAATTAATTTTACCTCTAAACTAAATCTAACAAATGAAAATGAAATCTCGAAATCGATTTTAGTTTTACGCCGACTTTACTCTTCACTTTTCTGTTCTCTTCTTCTCTCTTGAAATCCCCGAATCGATTTTACACCGTCTATCTCTCCATTCTCCACTCTTTACTCTTATTCTCCCCAAGTAAGCCATCAAGTCTACTTGAATCTCTTCCATTCTCTTTGTCTACATCTCCATTCTTTATTGAACTTCGTCTACATCTCCGGCATACGTAATAGCGACTTAGTGAGAGCTTCACTGGTGAACCGTGAACCTGCACTTTTTCTTCTTCTTCTTCACGGCTAAGCTGCAGGTAGTTTCTCCTTCTTTGATCTTTCTCTTTCTCTGCCTTTTTTGTGTTGAGTTGAGGAGTTAAGACTGATTTTTTGACTTGTTAAATAGCATTGTAGTCTATAGATACTAGATAATTTCTAGTTGATAATTTATGTTATTTGAGTAATTTTGTGTTGTTATAGAATGCCACTTTCATGTTTTTAAATGGGTATAATACTATAATATTTGCATTATGGTTGCCTACGAGTCTAGATTTTGGTGTGATCTAATGACTAGAAAAGTAGAAATGGATTAACAATGGATAGGTTTGACGTTTGAGTTTGATTTGCGAAAACTATGTGAGATGTTGTATAAGCAAACATGATCAATTAACAAATTGTGATAGGGTCCTACCTGTTATAATCCAATTAAAACAAATTTTTCTTCTCATAAAAAATACTTAAATGTTGTTACTTTTCTTAAGAAAATATTTTTTTATAACATAATGCTTTGAACGTTTTCAATTATATATCCCTTTTAGAGTGGCAGTCTTTGTTATGCAGTTGGACACAACTAGAGATAAAATCATGAAAGGGTAGGCTAGATTGTTAGAAGATCATTGATTTTGAGGAAAACTTAGTAATTTATAAACTTATACAACTAAGACAAAATTTAAAATTTTCAGTTATTTGATTATTTTGGAAGACGTTCTGTTGGCATGCTTTGTTGTTGATATAGAGTAAAGCAATTTTTTTGGTATATAAGCTTGAACACAGGATGAATAGGCCATAAATATAACTGATTTCGTTGTTTGTAGTTTCATTTCTGCTTAAAAGTGTTTTCAAGTTAGTTCCTTTAAATGTGTTATATCACGATCTAGTTGCAATATCACATCAGGCTATTCCATGTTGGTCCGCTGGGCCAGGCCCAATTTTTTATTTTTTTGGTTTTTTGTTATTTGTCAAATTTTTTTTTTTTAAATGTATGGCACAGAAGTTTTACATTTCTTGTCTAAACAAGCTTTGTTATGATTAGTCTAATATCTTTGTTTTCTATGTTTACACAGGAATAATGTCTTTAAATAGAGATGACTAATAATAATATTCGTAAAGAGGCGACATCAACTCCTTGGGGAAGTACTAAGCCACCACCTATCAATTCTGATATGTGGCAACATTTTCAGAAGATATATAATGAGACAACCAATAAGGTTGACCATACAAAGTGTTTGTATTGTGATAAGATGTTGAAGTACAATGTGAATAATGGTACTTCTTCTCGATGCACAGGCACATATCAAGTTGTAAGAAATATCCTCACAATGCAGATATAGCCCAAACACTTCTCTCATATTTCAACACCACAAACAAAGAAGAAGGGGATAGTAGTAGTACGATTTCTACTTGGAGATTTAATCAAGATGTCACTAGGCAATTGCTTGCAGAATATGTAATTATTAAGGAAGAACCTTTTAGAAAGGTGAAGCAACCAACTTTTAAAAGATTGCTAAGTTCAATGCACCCTTTATGAAATAATATTTCACGTCATATGGTGGTTAAGGATGTTGTGAAGATTTTTAATTGTGAGAAGGTTACGTTGAAAAATAATTTGTGCAATTTGAAGTCTATGATTGCTCTAATAACCGATATATGGAATTTCATTCAGAATATTAGCTATTTATACCTCACTGGTCACTATATTGACAAGAGGTGGGTTTTACATAAAAGAATCTTGAGTTTTGTGCCCATTAGTAGTTATAGGGGTAGGGAAATAAGGAAAGTTGTTGAGAAGTGCATTCATGATTGGGGTATTGAAAAACAAGTGTCCTGTATTGCAATTGATAATGCTAATGCCAATGATGTGGCAATCGTTTACTTGAGGGAGAGATTAGCAGATAGGAGTGACTTAATTTTGAATGGCAAATGTTTTCATATGAGATGTACAGCTCATATTATGAATCTGATTGTGAACACGGTCTAAGTGAGTCAAGGGATTGCATTAGTCAAATTTGTAATTCGGTTAAGTATGTGAGAAGTTCTCCCGCTGGAGCTGAAGCATTTCAAAGATGTGTCAAAGAAGAACGGATAACTTATAAAGGTGGTCTATGTCTTAATGTTGTTACTAGATGGAACTCCACCTTTCTCATGTTGGACGATGCACAGGAAAGCTTTTTAAAGGTTCCAAGATCAGGACCTTAACTACAATATTGATTTGTTAAATGATATTCCTTTATCTAAGGATTGGGAAAAAGCAAGTGTGTTTGCTAAATTCCTAAAAAAGTTTTATGAAGCTACGAAAAGGATGTTGGGTCCAAATATGTGACTTCTAACACTTATTTTTAGGAGATAGCTGGCATTGTCCTTTCTTTGAATGACTAGGAGAAAGACTCTAATTCGGTCCTTAACATCATGTCTAAGAAAATGAGAGTTAAGTTTGAAAAGTACTAGGGGGGCATTGACAAAGTCAACCTGATGGTACTGGTTGTAGCAATATTAGATCCTCAGTATAAGTTGCAATATGTGAAGTGGGGCTACAAAAAGATTTATGTCGATGACATGCAAAAAGCTGAGATGATTGTTGATATCTTGAGAGAAGTGTTACAAGAACTGGTGGATTATTACGAGCATCTTTAGTCACAATTAGTCGATAGTCAAGCTTTCAATTCCTTTCAACCAATGGGTACTGATCAGTCTACAGTTGTATGTGTTGGTTATGATGATAATGATAAATACAACCCTGCCATGGATGCATATTTGGAGGACATGCAGGCACGTGTACGTGTTCTGAACAAATCAAAGTTAGAAACTTACCTTGAGGAGGCATGTCTACCATTGAAGTTTGAGTTGAATGTATTGGATTGGTGGAAACAAATACAGCATGGCATAAGGTTCTCTTGCGTATGGCAAGAGATGTCTTTGCAATTCCAATGTCTACAGTTGCTTTGAAGTCAACATTCAGTACACCGGGTTGTGTACTTGATCAATTTAGGAGTTCTTTAAGTACATCTGTTGTGGAAGCGTTAATCTGTACACAAGATTGATTCAACTATGCAATTCACCTACAACAACTACTTTTGAGGATGACTTGGAGGATGCAGAAGCTTATGATTCAGGTAACATAATATTATAATAATATCAATCTCTTATATTAATAATGAAATAATAAATTACTAATCTACTTTCTTGTATTTATTTTGTAGAGTTTAGAGCATTTCAAGCTCAACAAGAGTATCCATCCAGAATTCTTCCAATATTGAAGCATGAAATGTTGTTAGGAGCTGTTGATGGGGGCCAGGTTGGAAGTCGAATTTGGGCTAGGATGAGGTTGATTTGTGGCAGGGTGGTGGTGTGTTTGAGGTAGTTGCAAACTTGCAATTTGCTTGTGCTAGTTGTAGGTTATTGGGTGATTTTTGGGTGATTTGTGCTTTGGTGGAGCTGTCATGCTTTGTATTGTTTTGGGTGGTTTGTGCTTTGGTGTTTGGGTGTTTTTTATGGCTGGAGTTGGGAGTTTTGTATTGTTTTGTTTCTAGTTGCCTCTTGTTATGTTATTTCAATTTTATGTTACTTCAATTTGTTATGTTAGAAGTTAGAACTTGGAATTGGAACATTTGGATTTTGGATATGAAGAAGGAGCTATGAATGATTGATGTGTCTTAGTCTTAGACTATATAATTAAATTATTTGAAATATTTAAATTAATTAATAAGAGAAAAGGTAAAGAATATGTAAACATATGGGGGTGTATTTGTAAATTTTAAAGGTGTTTTTGTCATTTTGTAAACTAATAGGGACCAATTATTTATCCAGGGTACTTGGAACGGGAACTGGAACTGGAACTGATCAGTTCCTATTCCAATTCCTAATTTTAGGAACCGACCAGTTTCGGTTCCTCAAAAAATTATAGGGTACCCAGTCCTGATCACACCTACCAGAAGTGACCAGAGATCGAACTTCCATCCATTGGTACTAATTCATAGCGTCGCCGTCCATGCACACGGTTGTCGCTACGAGGCAATCTAGTTCGGCAATTCCGTTGACTAAAAAATATTGTTCGTCTCGGAAGATCCACCTATAAGGATCCTTGCCGAAAAAAAAAAAAAGGAAGCTCCAGCTTTTGGCCACCTAGATCATTCCAACTTAGTCTACCAATGTACGAAGTTTCTCCCTCAACTTGGTGCCCCATATTTTGACCCTGTTCGTTTTCTGTTGGTCTCTGTCTCTCTGACAAAATCTCTCTGTCTCTTCTTCTCACGTCTTCTTCATCTTTTCTCCTCATCCATCCTTGCATCTCTACCATGAAGTCTTTGATTGTACCCACATGCACCTACAAACTTCAACACCTCTCTTTCCAAATTTTCTACTCTCTCTTTCAAAATTTTCCACTCTCTCTTCCATTCTAGTGCCAACCATACCCCAGGATGAACTACTTTGAGACCAATTTGTTAGGATTCAATCCTGAGAGCATCTCCAAATGACTCTTTATACGACCTAAACTCTTTATTATAAATAGTCTATCAATAAAAAAAAAAAAAAAAAAAAAAAGGTCTAGCAGACTCTTTATCCTTTAAATATAAATTAAAGAGTGAGTTTGATTCTCCAAGTCTAGAGAGTCAAATTTCACTCTCTGTCCTAATTTTAATTAATAAACTACAAGTTTCTATGCATTTTATTTATTAACTCTTTCTCTTATTAAGTCTATTTCTTGAAAATAAAGAGTATCTTCATTAAATTTAAAGAGTCCATTGGATTTAAATAAAAATTTTATTTTTTATATTTAGAAATTAATAAAAATGTTCTTTATTGTTGAAAACAAAGAGCATCATTAGAGATGCTCTAACTCAACCAATCTCAACACAATCACACCAGCACAGAATTAACACAAACCCAGAAAGTATAACATAACCGGTAAGCAAACCAAGAAAAACAACAGTCCAGAATTCTATTGATATTTCCAAAAAAAAAATACACAGCAAAAAATAGTTTTCAATCAATACTTAGACAAAGCAAAATAATAATAAACTCAACAAGCTAACCCAAAACGGTGCTGGACTTTGACGGCTAGCTTCCTCCCCAATTTTCCCAGTAATTTTTCTGATGTTCAGTTCTTCCCTCTCTTCTCTTTCTTATTCTCTTGCTAATAACCGAATCCTTTCTTGACCAAACAGTGAGTGACATCTTTCCAGCCCAAATATACTCCCTAGCACTTTTTTTAACGATGCGAATCTGCCCTGTCATTTTCTAATCTGCTGCTCACTCCCTTACCCATCTTTCCATACACCATCATCCTTGTCGTTTCATCAGTTTCATGCATGATCCATCTGGGTAACGAGGTGTTTACAGTGGGGTGAAAGGTCGGTGAATATTAACTCATACTTTAGTTGACAACTTAACTTTGATCAAGTCTTGATAACGATGGACATGTTGATATTTTAACAGTAAATCGCAATTTGTGCATAATGAATTTTGTAACAGAAACTTGAATATAAAAGGTTACGCAAGAATAATGTTAGTCTCATTGGCACCTACGATCAAAATGTTTGTAGATAAAATGAAGTTCAAAACTTTCCTTATTAAAGTTTAGGTGTAGTGAAAGTGCAGGTTGTAAAGGTTGTGCATCTTTTATTTGGGCTGAACCACCACATTGATGGTTTAATTTGGGCTATTTCTAGACGGAGTCTATTAATGCATGATAAACAAGTGAGTTTCGTTATTCGAGTCAGTCAAAATTCTTTTTAAGCCACATATTAAATGAAAATCATTAAATTATATTTTATATTTTAAAAAGACCCTTTATCTTTTCCATCTCTAACCTTTAATAGAGTTTTAAATTATTCAGAATTCTAAGTTTTAATGAATTCCAAATAATACTGAATCTGATCATTAACAAAACTTTGTCTAACACGAAAATAAAAAATCATGATGGATAGAGAAAATATTGCAGAATCATAATTAATCAACCGATGTAAAGAAACTGGTTGTTTATAGACTACTAATGAGTCAAAAAAGGAAGATATGAGATTGAAGGCATAACTTAATTGTTCTTTATATTTTATAAATTCTTTAAAAAAATAAAAAATAAAAAAAACTAAAAAGAATCACGCTTGTAATTTTCCTTACTTCTATGTTAATTTAATTTAATATAGGGCTTAGAAAGAATTTTAGTGGGACTCAAATAAATGACAACACTCTAAACAAGTACGTGAGTATTGACGTATGGTTATAAGTCTCGTACTATATAATATTTTCCGGTTACAGTTTTGTCATCAAATTGGAATAATTATTTAGGCCATCCTCTAATACACATAAAATTTTCATTAACAATATTTTTTTTTATTGAAATTTACTTAGTTAAACTTTTGAAAAAAAATCCAATTAAAAAATAACCAACTTTCAAAAGACTTTGTAAGACAAACCTCTCATAAAAATTTTGGACACTTCTAACCTTATCTTCCACATCATATTAATATCATTTGCTTCCATGAAAATGAAAAAAAAATTGATGGATTTTTTTGAAAGAATATAGTGTTAAAGGATATATGAAATTTCAAAAATATTTTTAATATATATATATAATTTGCTTGACTAGACTCTTGCAATGCATGAGTGGGGTATGATGATATTAGCCTTGCTCGATTAAACTTTTTTGATATTTTATATGGGCCAAACTGATATTTTACATATAATTAAAATATTATTATAACCTTATAAAATATCAAAAAGACCTCACTCGAGTGAGGTTAATATCATTATACCCCACTCGTGCGAGGTGGGACTCTTGTGAGACTAGACTCTTGCGGCTCGAGTTTTTACAATTTTTCTGGAAATATCTTTCGATTCATAGTGTGGGTTTTTTATTTTTTTATTTTTCCTAAATATGCATTATTTCATTTATAGTAAAGATATATGGACATAATATACACCCCCTAATCATATATGAACAATACAAAACACATAAATCTAAAAACATCAAGGAGAAGAAAGAAGAGAAAAAGAAGAAAAGAGAATAGAAAGAAGAGAACCGAAGAAGCCAAGAAGGGTAAAACTGCTTAGAATTCGTATCAAATGTCTCACTTACAAAGACAATTAGAAATGGGTTACTTTTTAATTCCACTCTTAAAATAGGGTCACATAAGTAGTTATTTATTTATCTTTTTATGTCAAAAACTTATAGTTTTCTTTCAAATTTAAAGTTTTACAAACAAAACCCCCCTTCATTTGTCATTTTAAAGTTTATAAATGAATTAAAAAAATATTCGAAATGAAACTTAAGCGTAGAAAAAGTCTAGGAAAAGAATAGTTAGACGTGTTTTAAGGGTAATTTATATAGGCTGATTATCAGTTACCTTCCTTGAGGTTTCATATTTCTGCTAATTAAACCCAGTCATTTTTATGAACCCCTCCCTTCACATTTGATGAATTTGTCATTCACCTCCCATGACCTCTATTTGTGACCAGTGTTTTCAAACTCGGCCAGGGTGAAACGATTCAACTGGTTTAACTAGAAATCGGAGCCGAGTTTTAAATGAATAAAACCCGATATATGCAATTGACCTGGTATGACCTGTGGTTGGACTGAGGTTACTATAGTTAATTGTCGGTCCAACCAGTTTTAGGACAAAATTGGGTTATTGCATAAAAAAACCCTAATCCTTTTTCATTCAACTTTCATTTTCAAATCTCAATTCGATGACATCAAATAGATTCTACCTCCAACGCAATTCATTTCTTCATTTCTTCGTCTTCAATTTCAATCTTCAATTCCTAAAAAGAGTAAGTGTTGAGAATTAGAAAAGTGAGTAGAGAGGAGTTTTGTTGTTATTTAGGTTGTTTGGCTTCTGAGAAAGTTCTTTTTCTTGAGCTTCAAGAAGGACAAAAGTGTATGGTTGACTCTGCCTTTTGTTTATGTTGGCATTGCAAGTGGATAGTAATAAAAGATAAGAGACAGATAAAAATATGAATGAAATTAGACAAAGCAAATATAATAAATAAATATATATATATATAGCATCTTAATTTTCATTCTTTGAGGTTGGAACATTTTTAATGCAAGAATCTTATAATATATTGGTCTTGTATAGTTTATTTAGTAAATTTCCTCAATAACACTACTTTCAAAGGGAGAGAAAAAGAAATGAGGAAGGAAAAATAAAGAGAAGAGAAGAGAAGAAGAAGAGAAAGAGGAAGGAAGTAGAAAGAGAAGAGGAAAGAAGAAAGTTACAGAAGAGAGAGGGGAAAGTGATAGAAGAAAGAAGAAAGAAGAAAGAAGAAAGTGATGAAGAGAGAGAAAAAAAAAAGTATAGATATTGTAGGAATATGTTTGCTTTATTTCAAAATTACAGGGACTGATGTGTAATTTTTAGGGGTGTGTTTGCTTTATTTTAAACTTGCAGGGACTGATGGAGTTTTTTAGGGATAGGTTTACTGCACACTGCCAGACCGGTCGATTGGATCGGTCAGCCCAGGACTCAAGCCCTTGACCGGGTCGATGCATAGGTTTGGTTTAAAAACATTGGAAGTGACTAAAAAAGTGAAAAATCAAGATTGTCATTAATCTCTCTTCTATACCTTAAATTAGACTAAAACTTGCGAAGAAAATCAACTCAAGTCTTGTATAAATCAAAGTAATTAGTTTCTATGTTTATTCACGGTCTCTCTTTGTTAATAAATAATAATGTTTCTATTAGTTTAGTCGTTCTATTGTGTAAGGAATTAGTCTTACAAGAAAACTCACTCATCAAACTCTAAAAACCTAACTAAAAAAATCATGTAATCTTATAATTTTACCTTTGGACTTAACTATTGACTATTATGAAATGGAGGCAGAGTGAGGTGTTTGATAATTTCTCTAGATGTGAAGGGAAGTTGTGTGTCACATATCCCACATCGAAAGGGAAATATATCCCACATCAAAAAGGAAATGGGGGGTCTTGGGTTTATAAGTGAGGGAGTTCTTCCACCTAATAGGTTAGCCTTTTGGGCGTAAAACTCTCCGTCCTTAATATGTGGTAATTTCTATTAACTCATTACTGAGGGGGTGTAATTAGACCTGGCAAAACTGGTTCAGCCCCGCAAGTCGGCCCATACCCAGGTAAAAAACATAGGGTATGGGTTTAATATGTTGGACCCGTTTTTTTCCAACCCGTACCCGGCTCGACCCGTATTATTAATGGATTATATGGGTAAACCCGCGGGTACCCGTTTTTTGCAAATCTGAAGTCCTTAACCCTAATTCCCTAACTGTAAAACAAAATAACATTCTCTCTCGCCTCTAAATCTCTCATCAATAGACCTCACCTGACTCATTCATTCTCTCAATCTCTCATCACTTTGTCCACTCATTAGTTAACCTCACCTGACTCATTCATTCTCCTAACTCTCAATCTCTCATCCGTGAACCGTGATCCCATTCCCAATCCCACCGTCGTCGATCGCCCTCACTCATTCTCGTCCGCTCGTCATCTCCTTTCTCTGTCGTCGTCAGGAATCGGCTCGTCATCTCTTGTCTCTCTCCGTCCCAAGACTCGCGACTCTCCTCCCCACCATTGCAGTCGCAGATCGGTGAGTTAGGTTTGAAGATTTGTTTTTCTTAATGTTACCTTAAATCCTCATTGTTTGATGCGATACTGTTCCAACAAGAGCATGAACTTAGATTATAGGCTTTTCTTTTTAGTTCTCTTCAGTTTCATTCTCTTCTATGAATTCTTTAGGTTGATCAAATTTCAATAATCAAATCTACCTCTTTTTACAAACATGACCAGTTACGTACTTCTAATTACAATAATAACTCAGTTTTTTATTCCTTCATTCTTGCATCTCCGCTGTTGATATCTGCATAATAAGAGGAATGATTTCTTTTGTCANTAATCATCAAAGGTTGGAACATTTTTAATGCAAGAATCTTATAATATATTGGTCTTGTATAGTTTATTTAGTAAATTTCCTCAATAACACTACTTTCAAAGGGAAAGAAAAAGAAATAACACTACTTTCAAAGGGAGGGAAAAAGAAATGAGGAAGGAAAAAGAAAGAGAAGAGAAGAGAAGAGAAGAGAAGAAGAAGAGAAAGAGGAAGGAAGAAGAAACAGGAGAGGAGAGAAGAAAGTTACAGAAGAGAGAGGGGAAAGTCATAGAAGAGAGAAGAAAGTGATGAAGAGAGAAGAAAAAAAAGTATAGATGATGTAGGGATGTGTTTGCTTTATTTCAAAATTGTAGGGACTGCTGTGTAATTTTTAGCGGTGTGTTTGCTTTATTTTAAACTTGCAGGGACTGATGGAGTTTTTTAGGGATAGGTTTACTGCACACTGCCAGACCGGTCGATTGGATCGGTCAGCCCAGGACTCAAGCCCTTGACCGGGTCGATGCATAGGTTTGGTTTAAAAACATTGGAAGTGACTAAAAAAGTGAAAAATCAAGGTTGTCATTAATCTCTCTTCTATACCTTAAATTAGACTAAAACTTGTGAAGAAAATCAACTCAAGTCTTGTATAAATCAAAGTAATTAGTTTCTATGTTTATTCACTGTCTCTCTTTGTTAATAAATAATAATGTTTCTATTAGTTTAGTCGTTCTATTGTGTAAGGAATTAGTCTTACAAGAAAACTCACTCATCAAACTCTAAAAACCTAACTAAAAAAATATGTAATCTTATAATTTTACCTTTGGACTTAATTAATGACTGTTATGAAGTGGAGGCAAAGTAAGGTGTTTGATAATTTCTCTAGATGTGAAAGGAAGTTGTGTGTCACATATCCTACATCGAAAGTAAATATATCTCACATTAAAAGGGAAATAGGGGTTTTGGGTTTATAAGTGAGAGAGTTTTTCCACCTAATATGTTAGTTTTTTGGACGTGAAACTCTCAGTTCGTGATATATGGTAATTTCTATTAACTCATTACAAAGGGGGTATAATTAAAAGAACCAGCCTAAAATGAATGATAGCCACATAAATGATGGATTAAAGAGTGCAACTGCATTCGGAAGCGCCTGATCTCAAACTAAATAGATAACAAAGTGCCACTTGGGAAAAAGCTAAGGTCCACCGTCGCAACCTGCCAAAAACAATCTCTCCAACGCACTCTTATTTTTCAATGAATTTAAGTTCTATCAAATTTTATCCAAAACCATCATGAGCATCACTAACTCCACAACCCTCCTCCGTGCCCACAACATCGCCACCACCACTTCACCCCATAACCACCACACCAAACTCTTGCTTCCAGTAACCAGAGCTTTATCTTCACCTCAAGAATGTCAAAATGTGACCAACCGGAGAAAGATTGTGACAACATTGTTAGCAACTTCACTGGCACTTGGGGTGCAGGGCGTTGGCATTGGCACTGGCATTCCTCTTGCACTAGCTGAGAATTGGGGAACTCGTTCGTTTATAAGGGAGAGATTTTTCGAACCAGGGCTATCACCGGAAGATGCAGTGGCAAGAATCAAGCAGACGACGGAGGGGCTGCATAGCATGAGAGAGATGCTAGACCGCATGGCGTGGGGGTATGTCATAAAGTATATTCGGTTGAAGTCAGCTTATCTATCTCAGGATTTGAAGAACGCCATGACTACGTTGCCACAGGGGGCCAGGAAGGAGTATGTCAAAACAGCCAATGAATTGGTTGATAACATCGCTGAGGTATGGCCTCAATTTACAAGTCTTTCTATAGAAATTTATAATTTTTTTTAACTGAAATTAGTACTTCCCACATCACAATATGTTATATATGTTATTAAATAGTAGGAGTTTTTCTAATTGTATTTTGTTTTTTCCAGTTTGACTATTATGTACGTACGCCAAAGGTATACGAATCATACCTATACTACGAGAAGACATTGAAGAATTTAGATGATATTGTGGCAATGTTCACGTAGTATGGAAGGCCGCTCACGATGAACCTTTATCTGGATCTTGACAACCATATTTTTATTTTCTCGTTTTCTATTTTTAATTTTGTTCTTCAATAATTTTTGGGTTGGATTTGATATTGTAAATAAGTAATTATTGGATCTTCTTTGCACAACATACCAAAGCGTTAGACCTAATAAATTAATATAGAGGGATTAATGTACAATATGTTATATGTATAGATAACATGACACCGTTAATTTGTAACACAATTGGCTAGAGACGATAGATGGATACAGCTGATATAATGATTAAGAAAACTAGTAGAATGGCTGCACCAAATGAGCCAATTAAAGATCCGGAAATACGCTGACAGAAGGTATTGAACTGTTGGCAAATTGCAAGCCAGTTAGCGTTAGAGTTGCCCTCGTGCGCTAAGTATACTATGGCTGTTGCTGCAGAAGCTCCGGCAGTGATGAGAGCCAACATTACCTTCACAAGTCTCAGTTAATCTACTTCATTAGAATAACAACATGATGAATTACATGTATAAATTATTCAATATTCTACCTAATTTATTTTATCTTAGTTTGCCAAGGTGACCATTATATATGTGTCATTAATTCACAGGAGGAAGTATATTATGTATGGATTGAACTGAACTCAAATTAGCTACATAAACAATCATTTCAATTCAAATCGCGTTATAACTTACAAATTGAAAATAAAATAAAAAGGAGGTATCAATTTTCATATAAAAAAAAAAATAATAATAATAATAATTCAAGGGGAGAGGCTTCTGTTATTTTGATAAAATAGCTGAATAACATATGCATGTAGACGTTAGTCATTCATTATTATGTTTCAAACAATTAAAGGGGTAATTAATTAAAAATAAAAATCAATTAGACGTCAGTTTGACTCCAATAAAAGTATATAGGACTTGTATTTTCTTTGTTTGGTAAATAAAAATTAAAGGAAGGAATTAAATTCTGTACCGTGTCAAAGACGAGCAAGACGAGTCTACTAATTTTTGCTGATGTCTTGATAACGTGGAAGATAGATAATGGCAGAAAAAGAACCAAATATCCGCACACAATTGAGTTGGCTATCACGAAGAACCTGTGTTTTCTTCGAATTAATATTGGTAGTTCATTAATGGTCATCAATTATCATAAATTAGCAATCACTTACGTGAGTGTAGGAAGATCATTGTACTTGGCTCTGAAGATGAATTGTGAGAAAATTGGAAGTGTCTGCTCAGTAGTACCCATGGCAACAGCACTTGCTAGTGTACCAATTGCGGCTATAATTCTTAGAATAAGGTCAAGTATGGAGATCCCTCTGCTCAACCCCAGTGTTGGCCTTGCAGTATTATCCCTGCTGGAAACTTCAACGGTCTCATCTGCTCCTGGCTTCATGATTATGGCTGAAACTGGTTGAAGTAAAGGCGGGCATTTATAGAAAGAATGAACCAATGGGGAACACTGGAAGTGGTATTAGGTTAATTTGCTAAGCTAAAGTGAGTAGAGATGATATTGCTTACCCAAGCTAAGATGGAGTTTTTCTACCTGCTCTTGCTTGCACTTGCTCTGTCTTTATATATACAAGATGGAACACGGTTTTCAACATTTGGTTGGTGATTGCATTTTGCATGTAGTGGGATTATTTGGTGGCGTGTAGCATCAGCTAGATTCATATTTTATACGGTAGAAATTGGATAACATAAATATCACTTTTAATTTGGCCTTAGAGGAAAAATATATATGTCTTAGGTTGATCATGTTTCTGCCTTTTTAATACGTAGCAATACATACATCCAATCATCTGTGTGCCATATATATTTCTGCAAACATGGCATTCACAATAAAATGTATATATTCTTCAAGGTAAATGACAATAGATCTCTTCGTGTGTAGTGTAATTTGAGGATGTCTTCTTACGGAAAAGTTAGAAATGCAATTAAGGAATATGAACTTGCCTTAATTTATATGGGTAAGTGTTATAAGCCCTGCAACCATGTATCCTAAATACTAAAAAATTAATGGTTTGCAAAGACCCATGCTTCCTGTAAGCCTTTATACTTTTCTGCAAGTAAATATGGAGAGCATAGTTGTTGGATTAATGACTTTACATACATCCATATGCGCCATTTCTGTTTGTACTCCCTGCCAGAGTAACCTCCACACACAACTTCTTGGCAAGTTTTTAATTAATAAAGCTGTTTGAGTTGTTAGCGGAGACTTCTAAATCCTTAATCAGATAAGCAATATTCTCAACAATAATACTATACTTATAAATAAATTTTACAAATATTTCCATATAAAGTGAAGTGATAAAAAATGAATAAAAGAGTGAAACAAAAAGTCAAACTCATTAAATTCACTTTTCTATTCATTTTTTACCACATCACTTTGTATAAAGATTTTTGTAAAATTTCTTTGTGAGTGTAGTATTTCTCCTCAACGGTAATAAAAACCCATTGAATTAGTTAGCAGGTAAAGCGTAACTCGCATTAAAATCTGCCAGTTCGTGGCTTGTCCAATTAGAATGGAGTTCTTCCCAGATTTTGATTACAATGATNTTCAATTCAAATCACGTTATAACTTACAAATTGAAAATAAAATAAAAAGGAGGTATCAATTTTCATATAAAAAAAAAAATAATAATAATAATAATTCAAGGGGAGAGGCTTCTGTTATTTTGATAAAATAGCTGAATAACATATGCATGTAGACGTTAGTCATTCATTATTATGTTTCAAACAATTAAAGGGGTAATTAATTAAAAATAAAAATCAATTAGACATCAGTTTGACTCCAATAAAAGTATATAGGACTTGTATTTTCTTTGTTTGGTAAATAAAAATTAAAGGAAGGAATTAAATTCTGTACCGTGTCGAAGACGAGCAAGACGAGTCTACTAATTTTTGCTGATGTCTTGATAACGTGGAAGATAGATAATGGCAGAAAAAGAACCAAATATCCGCACACAATTGAGTTGGCTATCACGAAGAACCTGTGTTTTCTTCGAATTAATATTGGTAGTTCATTAATGGTCATCAATTATCATAAATTAGCAATCACTTACGTGAGTGTAGGAAGATCATTGTACTTGGCTCTGAAGATGAATTGTGAGAAAATTGGAAGTGTCTGCTCAGTAGTACCCATGGCAACAGCACTTGCTAGTGTACCAATTGCGGCTATAATTCTTAGAATAAGGTCAAGTATGGAGATCCCTCTGCTCAACCCCAGTGTTGGCCTTGCAGTATTATCCCTGCTGGAAACTTCAACGGTCTCATCTGCTCCTGGCTTCATGATTATGGCTGAAACTGGTTGAAGTAAAGGCGGGCATTTATAGAAAGAATGAACCAATGGGGAACACTGGAAGTGGTATTAGGTTAATTTGCTAAGCTAAAGTGAGTAGAGATGATATTGCTTACCCAAGCTAAGATGGAGTTTTTCTACCTGCTCTTGCTTGCACTTGCTCTGTCTTTATATATACAAGATGGAACACGGTTTTCAACATTTGGTTGGTGATTGCATTTTGCATGTAGTGGGATTATTTGGTGGCGTGTAGCATCAGCTAGATTCATATTTTATACGGTAGAAATTGGATAACATAAATATCACTTTTAATTTGGCCTTAGAGGAAAAATATATATGTCTTAGGTTGATCATGTTTCTGCCTTTTTAATACGTAGCAATACATACATCCAATCATCTGTGTGCCATATATATTTCTGCAAACATGGCATTCACAATAAAATGTATATATTCTTCAAGGTAAATGACAATAGATCTCTTCGTGTGTAGTGTAATTTGAGGATGTCTTCTTACGGAAAAGTTAGAAATGCAATTAAGGAATATGAACTTGCCTTAATTTATATGGGTAAGTGTTATAAGCCCTGCAACCATGTATCCTAAATACTAAAAAATTAATGGTTTGCAAAGACCCATGCTTCCTGTAAGCCTTTATACTTTTCTGCAAGTAAATATGGAGAGCATAGTTGTTGGATTAATGACTTTACATACATCCATATGCGCCATTTCTGTTTGTACTCCCTGCCAGAGTAACCTCCACACACAACTTCTTGGCAAGTTTTTAATTAATAAAGCTGTTTGAGTTGTTAGCGGAGACTTCTAAATCCTTAATCAGATAAGCAATATTCTCAACAATAATACTATACTTATAAATAAATTTTACAAATATTTCCATATAAAGTGAAGTGATAAAAAATGAATAAAAGAGTGAAACAAAAAGTCAAACTCATTAAATTCACTTTTCTATTCATTTTTTACCACATCACTTTGTATAAAGATTTTTGTAAAATTTCTTTGTGAGTGTAGTATTTCTCCTCAACGGTAATAAAAACCCATTGAATTAGTTAGCAGGTAAAGCATAACTCGCATTAAAATCTGTCAGTTCGTGGCTTGTCCAATTAGAATGGAGTTCTTCCCAGATTTTGATTACAATGATGAACAACAACAGAAATTTCACATTTCCCACTGAGGAAGATCTTTGCAGGCTCTAAAAGTATGCATATAAGTTTCATTAGTACATACATACTATCAGAATCAAACACCAAGCAATTTCTTTGCTCATCTTGGGCCATTGAGTTTGGTGTGCCATCTTATTAATTCTCATAACAATATAACATCAAAATCTATTACCAATTAAGCTGTCCTATATATATCTTCTTGAAACATATACAGTTCACAAGAACTTGAACCAGATGCAATTGTATTACAGTACATTATGAAAAATTAGTCTCAAGGGAATAAGAATCCAGCCCTCGGAGTTATTAAACCATAGATTAAAAGGATGTACTTGTTACTTTAATTCCTGGCTTATACCAAGAGGAAGAATTGCCCGGAACATGCTTAAATGAAGCAAAGTAAGGAGAAAACTTACAACTTACTTTCATATCATTACCGTGCGCAATTAGCATCGCTGGAATGCGAATATCTTCTTCACGGCCAATAGTATTATCATCTATAGATCTAACATGTAAATATGACACTGAAATGTAGCCAAAGACAACTTGCCGGTTTCTCAATATCTCAGTAATGAAATCAAAATATATAAATCATTAAAGTTATACATGAATTTGCCGGCAAGTCATCCTTGGCTGCACCCCATTATTCATCTCCACATGCAAGACCTTAGATGCATATATGGTCTTGTGCAGGTGAAGGAATTTTAGAGAGCTTTCTTCAGCTTTATGTCTTAATAACTTGTTGTTGCTATGTGTATGAATATGCATAAAGGATTGAAGGTCCATTTTTGTGTCTTTAATGGTCAATGAAATAATGTGGCTGACATAAAGGCCTCACGCCGTTTCCCAGTTTGCCCCAGATAAAGGCTTTTAAAATGCAAATTAGCCAATAAATATCTTATCAGCTAGCCAAGTTCAATTCAAAGGAATAGAGATAAGGGATGGAGAAGAGTATCTTATCAGTTGCAGTAAATCACACAATTCAAGAAACTCCAGGCATTCTTTTTGACTTGTTCAAGTCAATAGAATCGAATTAATATTGGAATAGTTATGGGTGAAATTATAAGATTGGTCCAAGGTGATGTTATGAAATGGTAGAGTGGGGTACTGAGATCTCGTGATTCATGCAATAATTGTTATGGTTAACTTATGGGTGTTGCTGGCAATTTCCAATCCTATTAATGTACCAAAAAAGAGTTAAATGAGTTCAGCTGTCCCATTTTTTCTGCCTTCTTTTACAACTACATCTTAGCTTTTCTGTTCCGGGATTACTTCAACGTGTAATCATATCCCCCGTACGCATCAATATTTATCCAACTTTTAAAACTTCAACTGGTCTGACATACACTCAAGATAACTATTGGCATTGTATTTGTATCCATATATTTATTTCCACCATATGAACTGAATTGTTTTTAAGAATTAAGATTATATTCGGAAAATCAGTTCCTTTAAAATTAACACCACAGCAAACCGTGGCCTAGGCTAGGGGCCGGAATATATTTAAGTTTATAAAGATGTTCTGATTAATAATAATATTAAAGGTATTCAATAAGCCTTATATTTATAAATTACAAATATAATTCACTTCATTACAATTTCTATTTCTGATATTACAACTTTTAAATCATAAATGTATTATTACAATATTTAAACTATTTTTTTTCTAGTAAGACTACTTCAAATATGCTACAATTTTTTAAGAAAATATAGATTGAGGGTTAATTTATTCCACCCTTGAGGTTTTACAAACTGAACCTTAGGTGCTAAGTTTGAGTGCATCAGGAATTTACCATTAACATTTTGGATATTATTGTTAGTCAAATACCTCCCTTCTGTCAACATCTGTTTCAACTTCCGTCATCAAATGTGGTTAAATGACTTTTTTATCCTTAAGATTTGGCTTAGTCTAATCGGTTACCAAATTAAGAAAATTACAACAATTTTTTTTTTAATTTATTTCCTCCAAACCCACCGCTCCCCATCCAACCCACTGTTTCCCGCTCTTGCCCCTCAGCCAACCTTGCCTATCGACCAAGAGCTGCCTCATATTGGAATTAGGGGTAAACGGTTCCGGGTACCCTGCATTTTTCAAGGGAATTGGAACCGGAACCGCGCAATACAAGTTCTCATAAAAAGGAACCAAAACCGGAACTGCATAGTGCAGGTTTTTAATTCAAGGAACCGAAACGTAAAATGCAGGTTCCGGTTCCTTTCCTGGGTACCCTGTAAAAAATAATTACCCCCTATTAGTTTAAAAAATGATAAAAATACCTTAAAAGTTTACAAATACACCCCTAACAAATTTTGATTACTTATTCATTTGTGTCCAATGTGACTCATAAATCCTCTAATCTCTAGGAAACACTTGAATTCAATCAATTCATCACAATTCACATAAAATTCCTCCATCAAAACCAAAACACAAACAATTAATTAAATTAATTAAACAATCATACTATAAATCTATAATTTAATATTATATTTAATTAAATTTCTAATCATTTAATTAAGTATTGTACTAATGTTTATAATATAATATTATAATTAATTAAGTAATCATACTATAAATCTATAATGTAATGTTATAATTAATTAAATTTTTAATCATTTGATTAAGTAATGTAGTAATATAGTAAATTACTAATGTTTATAACGTAATGTTATAAATTTATAATTAATTAAGTAATCACTTAACTATGTAATGTTATAATTAATTAAGTAATTATTTAATTATAATGTAATGTTATAATTAATTAAGTAATTATACTATAAATTTATATTACATTAATCATTATGTAATGTTATAATTAATTAGATTTTTTATCATTTAATTAAGTATTACGTTAATGTAGTAAATTACTAATGTTTATAATATAATGTCATAATTAATTAAGTAATCATTTAATTATTTAATGTTATAATTAATTATGTAATCATACTATAATGAAATATTATAATGAATTAAGTAATCATACTATAAATCTTTAATGTAATATTATAATTAATTAAATTTTTAATCATTTAATTAAGTATTGTACTAATGTTTATAATGGAATGTTATAATTAATTAAATAATCATTTACTTATAGCATAATGTTATAATTAATTAAGTAATCATTTTATAAATTCATAATATAATGTTATAATTAATTAAATTTATAATTATTTAATTAAGTATTGTGCTAATGTAGTAAATTACTAATGTTTATAATATAATGTCATAATTAATTAAGTAATCATTTAATTATGTAATGTTATAATTAATTATGTGATCATACTATAATATAATGTTATAATGAGTTAAGTAATCATACTATAAATCTTTAATGTAATATTATAATTAATTAAATTTTTAATCATTTAATTAAGTAATAATTTGTTTATAATGTAATGTTATAATTAATTAAGTAATTATATATAAATCTATAATGTAATGTTATAATTACTTAAATTTCTAATTATTTAATTAAGTAATGTACTAAATTACTAATGTAACGTTATAATTGATTAAGTAATCATTTAACTAGTAATGCATTAATGTTTATCAATTTATCATATATAATTAATTAATTACTAATTCACTACATAAATAATTAGAACTTGATAATTGAAGTAAATGACTAAATATTATATTATTATTCAATCAAATATACTATTTTATTAAAAAATAATTCTATTAATAACGTTAAAACACTTTTAATTGGTCCTAATTCCAATTATACACTTAATTAATCAAAAATTTAATATTAATCTATTATAATATATTAAAGTTTTTATATAATGTAATTTATATATAATAAGTATAATTGTATATTTAGTTAATTAGGTTATTGTAAAAATTTAACTTTTTCTATTTTAAATTTTTTATATGTAAAATTACAATAGACTCCCTATTCTTAACAGATATTTATTTCAACCTAAGTTCCCAAACGGGTACCCGCTGTAGGTTCCAAGTCGAATACCTGCTGCAGGTTCCAAGTCAGGTACCCGCTACAAGTTTTTTTTTTTTTTTTTTTTTTTTTAAGGTTTCGGTTTCAATTCCTCTACATGTAGGAATTGGAATAGGAATCGGAGTCGGAACCTACCCGTACAGTGTCGATTCTGAGTAGGTTCCAGTTTTGGTTCCGATTGTACCCGCAGGTTTTGGTTCTACCCATGCTCACCCCTAGTTCTCTTATTTGGAATAGTCCAAGTTGGAATAAGACCTAGCCTCTCAAATCAAGTTTGTCAAATGGATCAATGTCCTTTATTCCTTTACTAGATATCATAGTTTCTTTAAAAGAAAAAAAAAAAAAAAAAAACATTTTAGATACATTAAATGTTCAAACCTATAATTACAAAATGAGACCTGGAACACTATAACACAAACCCCTTTCACCCCCTAACGATCCTCTTGGGGGAGTGCTTTGCGTCTCTCCCACTCCTCGTTCGCGGCCCCCCCTCTTTTTATGATAAAGCGTCTAATCCTAAACTAAGACCAACCTACTAGTATTTACCCTATCCATTAGCGGTGAGTTTGCTTCTCACCTTCGCGAGGTCCACCTGTCCACTCTCTTCTTCCTGTTAGTAAAACTCTCAGGTCGATGCCTTATTTCTTCCGTCTCTTACATACGTAGTTTCTAAACTACAGCATCTTTCTGACCTTTACAGCGTTCTCTGGATTGCCTCCCCTTGTTTCTTCTCTTCCCCCTCCTGCAGATTATTTCTTTTTATGCATCTGCTCCCCTCCGCGTGTCTTGCGCTGCTTCCTCGGTTTTACATCTTCCGCATTCTAGTTTAATCGAGACTTCCATCATCTATATTGACATCAGGAGCGATGTGTACACAACTCTTGTAGGTCGAAACCACCCAGCACGAGACATGTACAGATTGGAAAGCGGTCTACGGAGGGAGGCGTGAGTTATGTGGAACTTGGCGCATCGCATACTCACGATGTACCGCACTGGTTGTTTCTAGCCTATAATGCGTCCAAAGACCAGGCCGGAGATGCCGGACCTTCATGTTTTTATCTTTTATCCATTCTTACTCAACCCCCGCGGTGAGACGCGTGCAGTAGCACGCGTGGTAATTTTTGGTTCTGTAGATTTCTGGTATCTGGCGTCAAAGACTTTCGGGGCTCCCCCTCCCCCCCCCTCTCCCCGTCCTGGCGCCGTAGGTTAGAGGTGGCATATAGATTTCGGTTCGGTTGTATCTCCCTTGGGCCCTACTTATTGGCATCCTCTACTCCCCCTCCCCTCTTGCACAATATTTTTTTGTCTGCCTTTCTTCGTCACTTTCCCAAATCCCTTCCCCCCTCGCCCGTTTCCCCCATGGATTGTACGCTGATCGGTCTTACTCCCAGTGGTGGCCCCTTCTCCATTATCTTTCCAGTAGCTTTCTGTTGCTTCTGACCCTGCACCCCCCTTGTTGGTGTTTTGCATCGCTCTCTTTGGGTACCGGCTCTGCCTCATCCCTCTTCCTATCTCTGTTGTGACTCGGACTTGCCCTGCTGCGTGGGGTTGCGCTCTGCGTGGCTCTTCCTTTTTTCTTTATAGGGCCCCGGTCTCTTATCTGTCCTCCATATATTTGTATCCCGTCTTCTATGTGCCCCTCCGAGGGATGTGTCTATCTTATCTGTTTCGGGGGTTGTGGCCGCTGGGGGGTTTCTTTCTAGAAGATATTTTGCTTTACCCTTGGTGTGTTTGGTCTTTTGTTTACACCGTTCTTTTGTCCACCGAGGCATTATCCTCTCATATTCCATCAAATTTTAGATCAAACGAACGTTAGACGGCAGCGGCGTGTCCCTCGGACCCGATGACGATATATCGTGGCTGCTCGAGCCTGCGGGGTCCCCCTGCTTGTGCGGATCTGAAATGTGGCTTACATGTCCACGGGGGCCACAGCACTCCTGATCACCGAAGGTGACCTTTGGTATGTGTCATATTAAGTTCCTCTCTGAAATTGGGCACGTCTGTGTCCTATATGATCGTCGGTCCGAGGAGGGCGTTCTTGTCATGAGTTCTGTTGGTTACCCCCCCCTGAAGGTACGAAGATCCGGGGGTTAGTGATCGTTTGTGGCTGTTGGTGTTAAATCCAATTTTGGGTATTGAGATTGTGGTGTTGTGGTTATCAAGACTAACAATGGTAATCGGCGGGCATCGCCAGTTTTCGTGTAGTATTTGTTGTGGTTGTTTGACCTGTTTGGTGTATTGGATGTTTTAGAACTGAACTGTTTAAAGAAAAATAGTTCCGAAATACATACGGTAGCACACGTCTCGGAAAGATCGTTTTTAGGCGTGTTTCCGGGCTATGATATTCCTTTTCGGCGATTATCAGTCCTCCTTGAGGTTTATGTTCTGCTAAGTTTTTTACACTGGGTGTTTAGTATAGTTGTTCATTTTGTGGCTGAACAAGCCTACATTCACATTGATGCATGGTCCCACGTAGACCCTCCATGGACTCTGAGTTTGGCCCCCTGTTTTCCCAAACCGGCCAGTGTGACAATGAGGTGGTAGTTTTGTGTGTTTTCGACTCGGTTAACCGTGTGGAATGCGAGCCAAGTTTCAAAAGTGGATAATAAATACCTGATAGTATGCAATTCACTGGGGTTTTACCTTCGTTTTTTGAGTCGTGCCTGCTTTTAGTTATGACTGTGTTGGACTGAGGGTTCATAGCTAATCGTCGGTCCAACTAGTTTGGGCAAAATGGGGTTATTGCATAAAAAAACCCAACTCCTTTTCATTCAACTTTCCTTTACAAATCTCAAATTCGATGACAATCAATAGATTCTACTTCCAACGCAATTCATTCTTCATCTTCAATTCAATCTTCAATTCCTAAAAAGAGTGAGTAAGGTGAGAATTAGAAAAGTGAGTAGAGAGGAGTTCTGTTGTTATTTGGGTTGTTGTGGCTTCTGAGAAAGTTCCTTTTCTTGAGGCTATATATGTATCTCATATATATAGTATAATAATATATATTATATAATATAATTATATATCTATTGATTCATCTTTAAATTAATCATCAAAGGTTGGAACATTTTTAATGCAAGAAATCTTATAATATATTGGTCTTGTTTAGTTTATTTAGTAAATTTCTCAATAACACTACTTTCAAAGGGAAAGAAAAAGAAAATAACACTACTTTCAAGGGAGGGAAGAATAGAAGAGGAAAAGAAAGAGAAGAGAAGAGAAGAGAAGAGAGAGAAGAAGAGAAAGAGGAAGGAAGAAGAAACAGGAGAGGAGAGAAGAAAGTTACAGAAGAGGGAGGAAATTCATGAAAGAGAAGAAGTGATGAAGAGAGAAGAAAAAAAGTTAGATGATGTCAGGGTGTTTGCTTTATTTCAAATGTAGGGACGCTGTGTAATTTTTAGCGGTTGTGTTTGCTTTATTTTAAACTTGCAGGGACTGATGGAGTTTTTTGGGATAGGTTTACTGCACACTGCCAGACCGTTCGATTGGTCGGTCCCAGGACTCAAGCCCTGACGGGTCGATGTCATAGGTCAGGTTTAAAACATTGAAGTGACTGAAAAAGTGAAAAATCAAGTTGTCATAATCCTCTTCTATACCTTAAATTAGACTAAAACTTGCGAAGAAAATCAAACTCAAGTCTTGTTAAATCAAAGTAATTAGTTTCTATGTTTATTCACGGTCTCTCTTTGTTAATAAATAATAATGTTTCATTAGTTTAGTCGTTCCTATTGTGTAGGAATTAGTCTTACAAGAAAACTCACATCAAACTCTAAAAACCTAACTAAAAAAATATGTAATCTTATATTTTACCTTTGGACTTAATTAATGACTGTTATGAAAGTGGAGGCAAAGTAAGGTGTTGATATTTCTCTAGATGTGAAAGGAAGTTGGGTGTCACAATCCTACATCGAAAGTAATATACTACATTAAAGGGAAATAGGGGTTTTGGGTTATAAGTGAGAGGTTTTCCACCTAATTGTTAGTTTGGACGTGAAACTCTCAGTTCGTGATATATGGTATTTCTATAAACTCATTACAAAGGGGGTATAATTAAAAGAACCAGCTAAAATGAATGAAGCCACATAAATGATGATTAAAGAGTGCAACTGCATTCGGAAGCGCCTGATCTCAAACTAAATAGATAACAAAGTGCCCATTGGGAAAAGCTAAGGTCACCGTCGCAACTGCCAAAAACAATCTCTCCAACGCACTCTTATTTTCAATGAATTTAAGTTCTATCAAATTTTCCAAAACATCATGAGAGCATCCTAACTCCAACCCTCTCCGTGCCCACAACATCGCCACCACCACTCACCCATAACCACCACACAAATCTTGCTTCCATTGACCAGAGCTTTATCTTCACCTCAAGAACTCAAAATGTGACCAACCGGAGAAAGATTGTGACAGCATGTTAGCAACTTCACTGGCACTTGGGGCGCAGGGCGTTGGCATTGGCATGGCATTCTCTTGCAATAGCTGAGAATTGGGGAACTCGTTCGTTTATAAGGGAGAGATTTTTCGAACCAGGGCTATCACCGGAAGATGCAGTGGCAAGAATCAAGCAGACGACGGGAGGGGCTGCATAGCATGAGAGAGATGCTAGACCGCATGGCGTGGGGGTATGTCATAAAGTTATTCGGTTGAAGTCAGCTTATCTATCTCAGGATTTGAAGAACGCCAGACTACGTTGCCACAGGGGCCAGGAAGGAGTATGTCAAAACAGCCAATGAATGGTGATAACATCGCTGAGGTATGGCCTTAATTTAAAAGTTTCTATAGAATTTATAATTTTTTTTAACTGAAATTAGTATTCCCACATCACAATATGTATATATGTTATTAAATAGTAGGAGTTTTTCTAATTGTATTTTGTTTTTTCCAGTTTGACTATTATGTACGTACGCCAAAGGTATACGAATCATACCTATACTACGAGAAGACATTGAAGAATTTAGATGATATTGTGGCAATGTTCACGTAGTATGGAAGGCCGCTCACGATGAACCTTTATCTGGATCTTCAACCATATTTTTATTTTCTCGTTTCTATTTTTAATTTTGTTCTTCAATAATTTTTGAGTTGGATTGATTTATTATAGTAAGTATTATTGGATCTCTTTGCACAACATACCAAAGCGTTAGACCTAATAAATTAACAGAGGGTATTAATGTACAATAAGTTATATGTATAGATAACATGACACCGTTAATTTGTAACACAATTGGCTAGAGGCGATAGATGGATACAGCTGATATAATGATTAAGAAAACTAGTAGAATGGCTGCACCAAATGAGCCAATTAAAGATCCGGAAATGCTGACAGAAGGTATTGAACTGTTGGCAAATTGCAAGCCAGTTAGCGTTAGAGTTTGCCTCGTGCGCTAAGTATTACTATGGCTGTGCTGCAGAAGCTCCGGCAGTGATGAGAGACAACATTACCTTCACAAGTCTCAGTTAATACTACTTCATTAGAATAACAACATGATGAATTACATGTATAAATTATTCAATATTCTACCTAATTTATTTTATCTTAGTTTGCCAAGGTGACCATTATAATATGGTCATTAATTCACAGGAGGAAGTATATTATGTATGGATTGAACTGAACTCAAATAGCTACGTAAACAATCATTTCAATTCAAATCGCGTTATAACTTACAAATTGAAAATAAAATAAAAAGGAGGTATCAATTCATAAAAAGAAAAGATTCAAGAGTCTGTTATTTGATAAAATAGTGGATAACATATACTGTGACGTTAGTCTTATTATTATGTTTCAAACAATTAAAGGGTAATTAATTAAAAAATAAAAATCAATTAGACGTCAGTTTGACTCCAATAAAAGTATATAGGACTTGTATTTTCTTGTTTGGCAAATAAAAATTAAAGGAAGAATTAAATTCTGTCCGTGTCAAAGACGAGCAAGACGAGTCTACTAATTTTTGCTGATGTCTTGATAACGTGGAAGATAGATAATGGCAGAAAAAGAAACAAATATCCGCACACAATTGAGTTGGCTATCACGAAGAACTGTGTTTTCTTCGAATTAATATTGGTAGTTCATTAATGGTCATCAATTATCATAAATTAGCAATCACTTACGTGAGTGTAGGAAGATCATTGTACTTGGCTCTGAAGATGAATTGCGAGAGAATTGGAAGTGTCTGCTCCGTAGTACCCATGGAACAGCACTTGCTAGTGTACCAATTGCGGCTATAATTCTTAGAATAAGGTCAAGTATGGAGATCCCTCTGCTCAACCCCAGTGTTGGCCTTGCAGTATTATCCCTGCTGGAAACTTCACGGTCTCATCTGCTCCTGGCTTCATGTTGGTGAAACTGGTTGAAGTAAAGGCGGGCATTATAGAAAGAATGAACCAATGGGGAACACTGGAAGTGGTATTAGGTAATTTGCTAAGCTAAATGAGTAGAGATGATTTCTACCCCAGCTAAGATGGAGTTTTTCTACTGCTCTTGCTTGCACTTGCTCTGTCTTTATTATACAAGATGGAACACGGTTTTCAACATTGGTTGGTGTTGCATTTGCATGTAGTGGGATTATTTGGTGGCGTGTAGCATCAGCTAGATTCATATTTTATACGGTAGAAATGGATAACATAAATATCACTTTTAATTGGCTTAGAGAAAAATAAATATGTCTTAGGTGATCATGTTTCTGCCTTTTAATACGTAGCAATACATACATCCAATCATCTGTGTGCCATATATATTTCTGCAAACATGGCATTCACAATAAAAATGTATTATTCTTTAAGCTAATGACATAGATCTCTTGTGTGTAGTGTAATTTGAGGATGTCTTCTTACGGAAAAGTTAGAAATGCAATTAAGGAATATGAACTTGCCAATTTATATGGGTAAGTGTTATAGCCCTGCAACCATGTATCCTAATACTAAAAATTAATGGTTTGCAAAGACCCATGCTTCCTGTAAGCCTTTATACTTTCTGCAAGTAAATATGGAGAGCATGTTGTTGGATATGACTTACATACATCCATATGCGCCTTTCTGTTTCTACTCCCTGCCAGAGTAACTCACACAACTTCTAGGCAAGTTTTTAATTAATAAAGCTGTTTGAGTTTTAGCGGAGACTTCTAAATCCTAATCGTAAAGCAATATTCTCAACATAATACTATACTATAAATAAATTTTACATTTTCCATATAAAGTGAAGTGATAAAAATGAATAAAAGAGTGAAAACAAAAGTCAACTCATTAAATTCACTTTTCTATTCATTTTTTACCACATCACTTTGATAAAGATTTGTAAAATTTCTTTGTGAGTGTAGTATTTCTCCCTAACGGTAATAAAAACCCATTGAATTAGTTAGCAGGTAAGCTAACTCGCATAAATCGTCAGTTCGTGGCTGTCCAATTAGAATGGAGTTCTTCCCAGATTTGATTACTATGATGAACAACAACAGAAATTTCACATTTCCCACTGAGGAAGATCTTTGCAGGCTCTAAAAGTATGCATATAAGTTCATTAGTACATACATACTATCAGAATCAATACCAAGCAATTTCTTTGTCATCTTGGGCCATTGAGTTTGGTGTGCCCTCTTATTAATCTCATAACAATATAACATCAAAATCTATTACCAATTAAGCTGTCCTATATATATCTTCTTGAAACATGTACAGTTCACAAGAACTTGAACCAGATGCATTGTATTACAGTACATTATGAAAAATTAGTCAAGGGAATAAGAATCCAGCCCTCGGAGTTATTAAACCAAGATTAAAAGGATGTACTTGTTACTTTAATTCCTGGCTTATACCAAGAGGAAGAATTGCCCGGAACATGCTTAATGAAGCAAGTAAGGAGAAAACTTACAACTTACTTTCTATCATTACCGTGCGCAATAGCATCGCTGGAATGCGAATATCTTCTTCACGCAATAGTATTATCATCTATAGATCTAACATGTAAATATGACACTGAAATGTAGCCAAAGACAACTTGCCGGTTTCTCAATATCTCAGTAATGAAATCAAAATATAAATCATTAAAGTATACATGAATTTGCCGGCAAGTCATCCTGGCTGCACCCCATTATTCATCTCCACATGCAAGACACTTAGATGCATATATGGTTGTGCAGGTGAAGGAATTTTAGAGAGCTTTCTTCAGCTTTATGTCTTAAAACTGTTGTTGCTATGTGTATGAATATGCATAAGGATGAAGGTCCATTTTGTGTCTTTAATGGTCATGAAATAATGTGGCTGACATAAAGGCCTCACGCCTTTCCCAGTTTGCCCCAGATAAAGGCTTAAAATGCAAATTAGCCAATAAATATCTTATCAGTAGCCAAGTTCAATTCAAAGGAATAGAGATAAGGGATGGGAAGAGTATCTTATCAGTTGCAGATAATCACACATTCAAGAAACTCTAGGCATTCTTTTTGACTTTCAAGTCAATAGAATCCAATAATATTGGAATAGTTATGGGTGAAATTATAAGATTGATGGGCCAAGGTGATGTAATGAAATGGTAGAGTGGGGTACTGAGATCTCTGATTCATGCAATAATTGTTATGGTTAACTTATGGGTGTTGCTGGCAATTTCCAATCCTATTAATGTACCAAAAAGAGTTAAATGAGTTCAGCTGTCCCATTTTTTCTGCCTCTTTTTACAACTACATCTTAGCTTTTCTGTCCGGGATTACTTCACGTGTAATCATATCCCCCGTACGCATCAATATTATCCACTTTTAAAACTTCAACTGGTGACATACACTCAAAACTATGGCATTGTATTGTATCCTATATTTATTTCCACCATATGAACTGAATTGTTTTTAAGAATTAAGATTATATTCGGAAAAGCAGTTCCTTTAAAATTAGAACGCAGCAAAACTGTGGCCTAGGCTAGGGGCCGGAATATATTTAAGTTTATAAAGATGTTCTGATTAATAATAATATAAAGGTATTCAATAAGCCTTATATTTATAAATACAATATAATTCACTTCATTACAATTTCTATTTCTGATATTACAACTTTTAAATCATATGTATTACAATATTTAAACTATTTTTTTCTAGTAAGAGTACTTCAAATATGCTACAATTTTTAAGAAAATATAGATTGAGGGTTATTTATTCCACCCTTGAGGTTTTACAAACTGAACCTTAGGTGCTAAGTTGAGTGCATCAGAAGAGTACAATGTACCCCAAACATTTTGGAAATTAGTCAAATACCTCCCTTTTGTCAAACTTCTGTTTCAACTTCCGTCCTCAAATGGGTTAATGACTTTTAACCAAATTCCTTTCTTGACCAAACAGTAAGTGACATCTTTCTAGCCCAAATATACTCCCTAGCACTTTTTTAACGATGCGAATCTGCCCTGTCATCCCTTTTCTAATATGAAAAATGCTACAAACACCGACGCTTTGCACCAAATTTTTACATTGAACGACGTGTCTACTGAATCAGACGAGGCACGTATCACGTTAACAAATATTCTATGAATGAATGATTGTTCATCAAATATAGACGACCGTCCATTGTTATTGGACGACCGTTCATTTGAAATGGACTTTCGTCTATATTATATGGACGGCCGTCCACCTAAAATGGACGCCCATTCATAGTTTAAACTAAAAAAATTTGGCCTAAATTGTTTATGGACGCCTGTCCTCATAAGAGGACGGGTATCCATCTTTTAATATTAACAAATTTTAAATTTATTTAATGCATTAATTGTGAATCCTAATTGAGTTAGTGCCTTATTCTTATGACACTTGTCTAATTACTTTGAATATAGACAAAAATTTAATGAAGATAGCGACATTTACTTTTTGGATTGAGACCCAAATGTTGTAAAATTTTTTAAATCAAACAATGGACTGTCCATTAAATATAGACATCTGTCCATATAATATATGGACGGACGTCCATAATTTTTGTTTTAAAATTTTTTTATTTTAAACAAAGGACGGGAGTCCATTCTAGGTGAACATCCGTCCATTGTTATTTTCTCATGGATGGGCATCCATTATAAGTGAACGATCGTCTATAGTAAATGGACTCCCGTCCAAATTATATGAACAGGAGTCCATTGTTATTTTCTCATGGACAGGCATCCATTATAAGCGAACAACCGTCCAATAATCACGAACGCCTGTCCAATAATCACAAACGCCCATTATTTAGCTTTTAAAAATTTTTGGACGGGCGTCCATCTTATATGGACGCCCGTCCATAGTAAATAGACACTCGTCCATATAAGATGGACGGACGTCCATTATTTTTCTTTTAAAATTTTACACCCGTCTATATAATATGAACGGGAATCCATTAAATATGGGCGGGCGTCCATAAATTTTGGGCGACCGTTCATTCACGAAAGACTCCAACGTGATCGCATCTGACTGGTTGCCATGTTCTTCGGTACAAAAATTCGGTATAAAATTTTGATATAAAATTTTGATGTCTGTAGCATTACTCTTTCTAATCTGTTGTTCACTCCCTTACCCTTCTTTCCATACACCTTCATCATTGTCGTTTCATCAGTTTCACGCATGATCCATTTGGGTAACGAGGTGTTTACAGTGGGGTGAAAGGTCGGTGAATATTAACTGATACTTTAGTTGACAACTAAACTTTGATCAAGTCTTGATAACGATGGACATGTTGATATTTTAACAGTAAATCGCAATTTGTGCATAATGAATTTTGTTACAGGAACTTGAATATAAAAGGTTACGTAAGAATAATGTTAGTTTCATTGGCACCTACGATCAAAATGTTTGTAGATAAAATGAAGTTTAAAACTTTCCTTGTTAAAGTTTAGGTGTAGTGAGTGCAGTTTGTAAAGGTTGTGCACCTTTTGTTTGGGCTAAACCAACACATTGATGGTTTAATTTGGGCTATTTCTAGACGGAGTCTGTTAATGCATGATAAGCAAGTGAGTTTCGTTATTCAGTCCGTCAAAATTCTTTTTAAGCCACATTAAATGAAAATCATTAAATTATATTTTATATTTTAAAAAGACCCTTTATTTTTTCCATCTCTAACTTTGAAGCATCTTCAAAAGACTCTTTATATGACCTAAATTCTTTATTATTAAGAGTCTATTCATAAAAATAAGAGTCCAACAAGCTCTTTATATTTAAAATATAAATAAGAGAATGAATTTGACTCTCCACATTTAGAGAATCAAATTTCACTCTCTATCATAATTTTAATTAATAAATTACAAGTTCCTATGCATTTTATTTATTAATTCTCCTTCCCATTAAGTTTTTTTTCTTAAAAATAAAGAGCATCTTCGTTAAATTTAAAGAGTTTATTGGATTTGAATAAAAATTGTGTTTATTATATTTAAAAGTTAATGAAGATACTCTTTATTTATATGAAAAATGCTCTCCAAAATAAAGAGTACTATTGGAGATGCTCTTAGAGTATCTCCAAATGACTCTTTAGATGATCCAAACTCTTTATTATAAAGAGTCTATCCATAAAAATAAGAGTCCAACATACTATTTATCTTTAAAATATAAATTAGAGAGTGAGTTTGATTCTCCACATTTAGAGAGTCAAATTCCACTCTCTATCTTAATTTTAATTAATAAACTATAAGTTCCTATGCATTTTATTTATTAATTCTCTCTCCCATTAAGTATCTTTCTTAAAAATAAAGAACATCTTTATTAAATTTAAAGAGTCTATTGGATTTGAATAAAAATTGTGTTCTTTATATTTAAAAATTAATGAAGATACTCTTTATTTTTATGAAATATGCTCTTCAAAATAAAGAGTGTCATTTGAGATGCTTAATAGAGTTTTAAATTATTCAGAATTCTAAGTTTTAATGAATTCCAAATAATACTGAATCTGATCATTACAAAACTTTGTCTAACACGAAAATAAAAAATCGTGATGGATAGAGAAAATATTGCAGAATCATAATTAATCAACCGATGTAAAGAAACTGGTTGTTTATAGACTACTAATGAGTCAAAAAAGGAAGATATGAGATTGAAGGCATAACTTAATTGTTCTTTATATTTTATAAATNAAAAAAAAAAAAAAAAAAAAAAAAAAAAAAAAAAAAACCATTTTAGATACATTAAATGTTCAAACCTATAATTACAAAATGAGACCTGGAACACTATAACACAAACCCCTTTCACATTTCCACACTTCCGGAATATTTCTCAATGCTCACTTCTTCCTAGCTTTTCTTTTCTTCCATTTCAATTTTTTTTTTCAAAGTTGAAAGTAATTTGTAACGAAGAGAGCAACGTACAACCTCACCTTAATATTCTAAAGTCTAAACACCCCACAATCCCCAACCTACTTCTTTGAATAATTTAGGATGTGGTAAAAAAATTCACAACTTTCCACCCTCACTCGTCTAAGTGTTATCAGCAAGATTGTATTTGGATTAAGTCTCTTAAAAATAAAATGGGTAAGAATGTGTTTTAGGTTCATATTCAAGGCAGGTTATAATAAGCTTAATGAAAGAAAAACAAGGCTAACATTGTGTTTCATAATGACTCCAAGGCTGTGTTTGATTAGGGTTGTGGGTAGATAACTCATGTTATCTATCTTTGATTCCAGACATTTCTTTATTTGGTTCGACAGTAATATAAGATTACGAAAATGTTTCATTCCCAATAGTGAATATTGTTGGTCATTTTGGGGGTTATCAAATTACCTAGTCCAAGGGTGTTAAACTTTGTTTTACCGAGGTTATCTTTTTTTTTTTCTTTTTTTTTTTAACAAATTTTCTCTTAAATAAAAGCCATTTCGGACTGAATTGCCATCAAATGTCTACCAAATAAGAATTATCTAGACCCCATATATTTGAGAATTTAGCTAAAACACCCCAGCCATAAAACTTTAAAAGTTAACAAAATACCCCCAACCACCAAAGACCATCGCCAGTCACCAGCAGTAGTCGTTAGATCAATGCATAATCGGTCGGATCTAGTCAGCCGTGCACCGATCTGGTTGTTTTTGGCCCTATCGAAGGCCGAAAATGGCTAGATCGTCGTGGATCTAGCCGAAAACGGCTAGAATAGATCTAGCCATATGTGGCCTTTTTCGGCCAGATCCATGATGATCTAGCTTTGATGTGGTTAGAAACAACCAAAACGGTGCACGTCCAAATCTCATTGGCCGTGTGCTGTTTAGGTGACTGCTGATAAGAGCTTGAAAATACACATTTACTTAGTGGTTTATAGGATTATTTGTGAGAAATTAGACTTAATTTGGTAAAGTTGCTTGATATTTTCATAATTGTCTTTTATGGAATCACAGGTGTGTTTGAGTGTTTTTCAGGTTATTAGTGCTAAATGTTATACTCAAATGGAATGAGTAACATTTAGAAACAAACAGATCGAGAATCGGAGTTGAATTGAAGAAGTTATGGAGCTTTGAAGTAAAAAGGAGATTCTAGATTACGCTCCAGTTTGAGCATGCTTTGGTTTTTCAACAATATCTCGAGCTATAGACCTTGTATAAAGACTATTCTTTGACTTTTAGAAAGCTAATTCAAAGGCCTACATTTCATATGTTTACCAATTCTCCAAATTCCATCGTTATTGTGTTAAAAAATCATCATCTCTGGAGTGCTGAGGAATGATGCGAGATTTGGACTAAAGAAGAAGAGTTATCATTGTGTCGCAGCACTATGTCGCAACACATTTTGTCCAGAATCGGCCACGGCGTAGCACAGTGCCAGGGCACATCATGACAATTAGGAAATTTTCTTCCATTTTTTATTAGGAAAATGGGGTTAAGAGTCCTAAACTAAATAGAATTAAGGAAAATAAAACCCTAACCCTTGTGGGATATAAATAGAAGTCTTTTAGCATTATTTTGGGGATTCTTTTGGGAGAATAAGAGAAGAAAAACCTGTAGAGAAGAAAAGTGTCAAAATTTCTAGAGCTTTGATTCACAATATAGGAAAGTTCTTCTTGTTTCTTTCTTATAAACTCATGTTGATTATTTTAATAAAGATAATTGTTTCTTTCATATTGATTATAAACTAAATTTATTCTCTAGGGTCAAGATGTAGCCTAATCTCTTGATTATGTGTTGATTTATTTATATTGATTTTTATTAAGATTTCTTCCTAAGTTTTATTATTATGCTTAATGCTTTTGATTATTAAGGGCCTAAGAATTGAATGAACTAATGGACTAGGTTAAGATCGAGAGATGATACTTAGTTGGTCTACCATTGTAAAACCATAGGTTGAGCGAACGCTAGAAATAAGTTACCACGACTTGTGAGGTTTTAGTGAACTCCATAGAGCGTAATGATCTCCAATTGCTTAAATCTGATTAGAGATAATTCGGGTTAGTAATTATGAGTTAATTTGATAATTGTTAGAGAGAAAGTTATTAGAAATTTAGGGAATTTGACCTGTAGGAAGAACTTAATAAAATTAGCATAAGTGTTTGATACATATGAATAAGAGATGGTGTGAAATCTATGTCCTAGGTCTAATCATCTTGCTCTAAACCCAAAGATTTATTTGAGTTATTTTCTTTTTAGTTTTCTTTTAAATTCAATTGTTAATTTAGTTTAGATTTTCCTTGATAAAAACTGTGATTAATCAAATAGTAATTAGATAGTAAATTTTGGTAATTGATAGTAGTAATTCCCTTAGGTTCGATATCCATATTTATACACTTTATTTCTTGCACGATTTCGTACACTTGCAAAAATCCCCAACAACTGTCGCCAGCAGTGGTCTTGGGTGGTTGGAGGTATTTTGTTAAACTTTAAATTTTGTTGTTAGGTGTTTTAGCTAAATTCTTAAATATAGGCGATTAAAAATAATTATTTAAATAATAATAATAATAAGGAAGGGCAATTCAATAAAAGCTTCTGTCAATAATATTTTATTCTTCGCAACCAAACATCTTAATTATTTATACCCATTAATCTAACCAAACATATTGATATAACATTCCCCCATAATCTTCAAGGTAATCTATCTCACAGGAAATCCTACTTTTCAGTAATAAAACATTCTTCGAACCAAACACACCCAAAGAGTTAACTAGTGATAATAAATTATAGGGTCAGTTTGAAAGGCTCAACGGTCCACAAAATAGCCTAAATCATTTCCTTAGTTATTTAAATTCTAGGATTTCGCCTCAAGTGGTTATCAAATGAATTCTAGAGTTTGTTGAGATCGCAAAAATGTCTATGAAAAATTCACAAAATCTTCTCTAAAATTTTTTAGACTAACCAAACTTTCATACCACATATCAGTAGGGTTTCAAACTAGACATACTGTCATCCTTAAGCCGAGGCAAAATTTAATGTCTTCTAAAGGCTACATGTTATTATAATCATGTTAATATCATCGACATACAAATTAATCCAAGACTAAACAAAGCAAAAATTTCCTCCTAAATCCATAAACTCAAAATTATTGAAAGATATTCCCTTATCCCAACCTAAAATCAACATTATCTTCAATATAAATACAGTAAAACCTCTCTATAGTGATACTCTATATAAGAATAACATCTATATAGTCATAAAAAATTTTGGTCCCAACTTGAGCTAGTTATAAATAAGAATAAATTTCACATTATAATAAGTTATAATTTTTCTAGGTCCCGTCTTAAAAACTTGCCTCTACATAGTAATAGTTATATGTATATTACAAAAAAAAAAATATTCTATGTTACATTAAATGTTTAAAATGAAATAATATATTTATCTAAAGTTGTTTGAGACAATGATTTATGCTTTAAAGTTGTTACTACATCTTTTCTCTTGCAGGTACATAATAAGTCGTTAGCATGGATACCTTATTGAAGCCAAAATATTTCTAGCTTTTGAAGCATGTTTAAAGCTTCTTAGCACAAAACTTTTGGTATTTTCATACTATCATCCTTAAGATTATTTCTTTCTTCTTCTTGTCTAATTCCAATAATGATTTCTTCTTCAGTTAAAGCATACATGACTTGTTGCTCATTTAGATGATTGAGGAAGATATTAACATCCATTTGATTAGTGTAGTGAAGTTGTCGAATTTTATCACTCAATTCTGTAATGACTCTTTGATATCCATTTTCGTACTATCCTAATGCTACTAAAACAATGAATTGAAATCCTAATACTACTAAACATGAATTATAAAATAAGAAATGAAAATAATAATTTTTTAATCAAAAAAATAATTATTGTAACTACATCTTTATTAAGTTATAACCTCCTCATAGTAATAAATTTAGTTGGTCCTAACATTATAACTATAGAGAGGTTCTACTGTATATATCAAAATGGGTGTTAAAAGCAAATAATTTGGTGTATTTTAATTGATGAGATCTCTTATAATAGAGTGTGATGTATACGAAGAAACAAATCTACAAGACATTTTTGGGATAATTATAAATTATGTGCTCGAAAAAAATGCTAGACATTCAGGTTACACGTTCATTTTTCTAATATAGGATTCCATAAATGTAAATGGGTTTAATTTATTAAAATGTAAATCAAATTCGAACAAGTCAAATAATAATAAAGCTCAAGATCTTATTGTTCTTACATTGCTGATCTATGTGCTAGATTATATAAGATTATTTTAACAATGGAAATATTTAGTTTTCTTTACATTGATTTTCATAAAACAAAAACAAAAACAAAAGATTTTCCCTTAATTTACTTTTTGTTGGTTCGATATAATATTATTAATTGAATATAAATTTTATTGATTGTATCTATACAAAAAGTTTTTCACAAAATCTAGAGGGAATTTTTGATGAATTTAATACGGACATTCTGAATCTCCAACCATATAAAATAATCCTTGTACTTAGGGGGTGTTTGTCTAAGCTTATAAGCTGGTCAAACTTGCTTATAAGCTCTAAAATTAAGCTGACTTGTTTGTTTATAATTTTTTTGAGCTTATAAGCTAAAAAAAAAAATAAGTTGGGGGGGAGGTACTTTTTTTTTTGGGCTTATAAGCACTTTACTTATAAGCTAGTTTGACCAAGTATATTACCATATTATCTTTATTTAATTTTAAAATTTCATAGTATGTCATTTTTTAATGTAGTATATTTTTTAGTAATTTTATAATAAAATGTACTTATAAGCCACATTTTACCAAACACGTCAATTACTTATCAGTCACTTATAAGTACTTTAACCAAACACGTAATTACTTAAAATTTCAAATGCTTATAAGTTAATTTTAGCTTATAAGCAATTGTTGCTTATAAGCTAATTTTCATAAGCTCAGACAAACACCTCCTTAAAATATTGATTCATCTCTAAAATTTTAATTCCCCAGTAACCCTAAGGGGGCGTTTGGTTCAGGAATATTATATTACTGGGAATATTGGATTACTAGAAAGATAGATTACCTTGGAAGATTATTGGAAATCTTTAGGAAAATGTGTTTGGTTAGTTGGTGGGTTTGTTATATTAATATGTTTGGTTATGGGGAATAAATTGGTGGGTATGTTATTTAAATTACTAAATTGTCTCCCTTGTAAATATTAATATAATATTATTTTTATTATTAATTTTTGAATAATTTCTTTTAACCCCCAATATTTCAGATTTAGCTAAAACACCCATACTTATATAAAACATTAATTTATGATGAAATCACCCCCACCTCTTGCCGCCGCCTGCTGCCACTGCGAACCATCGTCGGATGCCTCCGAAAGTCCCGATGAGTACTTCACCGTGACCAAGAGGCTCTGATATGGTCGTTTCTGGCCATATTGATGGCCGAAAACGACTATTTCAGGCCGAAAATAGCCGGAAATGGCCAGATCTATTCTGACCGTTAACGGCCAGATCCCTGGCCATTAACGGCCAGGTCCAAAATAGATCTAGTCATTAACGGCCAGATCTTGCCTAGACCTGGCCGTTAATGGCCAGGGATCTGGCCGTTAACGGCCAGTTCCATTGATCTGGCTGGAAATGGCCAGAATAGATCTAGCCATTTCTGGCCTGATATAGCCGTTTTCGGCCATCAATATGGCCGGAAACGACCATATCGAAGCCTCCCACTGAATTTCGTTCTTTTTTAGGGAGACTGACGATTTCCCAGCAACAATCCGTGGTGGTTGGCCAGCTGTCGGCGGTGGTGGCTAGGTGGCAGTGTTGGTGGTGGCTGGGTGGCAGTGGTGGTCTGTAAATTATTTTAAATATAAGGGCATTATTGTCCAAAATTTTAATTAAACAAGGGTAAAATTGAAATAGGATATTAATGTAGATTTGTTTTAAAATAGGGGTATTATTGTCCAAAATTTTTATTAATAAGGGATAAAATTGTAACAAAAAAAGAAAACCCTGGTAATCTTAAAAAACCTAAGAAAATAGAGGTAATCAGATTACCTCCAATATTACCAATAGTAATCACTATTGGTATTTGAAGATTACCGGTATCTTATATTACTTGACAGTCAAATATGGTAATTAAGTAATATAAGATTACTTATCCTCATTAATCTCAGATACACCCGAACCAAACACCCCCTAAACATATTTCTTCACATCTTTTTATTTTATTTCTTCTTATCGCTCCCTCGAAACATTAAAACTCCCCAAAAGCCTAAATAGTAAATCTCTAAATCCCTAATCATCTCTAATCTTTCTCCGACGACGAACGGCGACCATCCAATTCCTCTACCGACTAACGGCGAATGAAAAACGACTAACCTATCTTTGTGACGACGAACGACACATGCTCTTGAAAGTTTCTGCTAATCATCTCTGATCTCTGTGAGGGCAGCCCTAATCATCTTTGATCTCTATGATGGCAACCTGCTGCCTTTTTAATATTTGATTTCTGCTATTTAGAATGCCTTATATTCTGGTTTGTCAATGTTTAAATATGCACATGATCTTGAAAGTTTGGTGATTTTGTAAGTTTGGAAAAACCGTTTCAATCAGAATATGAGTGTGTTTTGTGGGGTTTTAGTTTCCAATTAGTTTTACTTTGTTTGATATTATTATATTTGACGCACATTTTGCAATTTACTGTATCTAGTTAGTTGGAGTTCCGTTGTTGGAACGAAAATTTGGCATGTCAATGTGCATATTCTTTGACCTTTTTATTTTACTTGTGGTCAGTTAGCAAGTCACGCGATTGTTAGTTGATTTTCAAGTAAATGTCTGACCAGGTGTTTTTGTGCAGCTTATAACAGATGTGAATATTACTATTGCAATTGAAGCCATTCAAGCTATTGGTAATCTTGCTCGTGGTCCTAGAACCCATTCTTTTTCCAATTCACGCTCTCTATTGCCAGTTTTACTTGTGAGTTCTGTATCTTTACACCTTTCCATATTTCTTTTTATATAGTTGGAAAATCATGTATAATATTTTTTGTCTGCCTATGTTTCTCTTTAGCAATCTCTTCTTTCTTCTTAGTTTTCCAATAAGACCCATACAAATATGGAGGCTTTTCATGTCTGGCAAAAAATTTGTGCAAAAGAATGATTCTAGTGCATCTATTCTTTTATGTTTCGGAGGCAACTTTTGACTCCCCCCTCCCAAAAAAATAAAAAAATAAAAAAATAAAAAAAGTAAAACCTGCTTGCTTGCATTTGTTTCCACTTTCTAAATCATTGCTTCTTACTAGAGAAACTTAATGTACTATAATTTCATATTTTCAACTTGTATGATTTTGTAACTTTTTAGTGATAAGCCATTTTTTCTCTTCTTTATGATGCTTTGCTTATGTTGCTGCATGATGGATATTCTATCTTTCTTCTGGCGTGAATAGTTATTAGGTTTCTTTATGATTTTTTGGCTATGTGATGACCATTTAGAAGTTTGATATAGAATGAACATTTTTTGGGTGTTGTTAATGTGTTTGTTTTTATTTAGTTTATAGAATGATTTCCAGTTTAGATTCATGTTTGAATGTTATTATGCTATGGATTTTTCATTACATATTTAATGTTTTTTTCCTTGTTTTTAATAGATATATATGGCATCCACTTCCACCTCCACCTCCATTGACATGCCAACAAAGGTTGCCACTCCAGAAACGCATCCTACGGTAGATACAGTTGTAAGTGGCACTCATGACGTAGGCACTCCAACTAGGGTTAATGAAGATGAAGCTGTTAATCCTTTTGCAAGGAAGAAAAGAAAAAAGACCTCTACTGTTTGGAATGATTTTAGAGAAGCGGTGCTGCCGAACAGAGACAAAGAAGCAGAGTGCATCCATTGCAAGGCAAAACTTGTCATGACGACTACCGGGAGTACTACTCACCTCTCTAAACATATGAAAACTTGTGTACGATAATCAATTTTTCAAAGGCAGCAACAAATCTTTTTCTAGCCGTTAGATGCAAATGAGAATGTGGTTGTGCCAATTCTTACCAATGGGAAATTTGAGATGGCAAAGATGAGGGAACTTTGTGCTAATTGGGTGTTGCAGCATAAGCATCCTTTTAATGTTGTGGACCAGGAAAATTAAACGTTATGCTCAAATATGACATACCACAGTTTGAAAAGATTGCTTGCATCACATGCATAAATGATTGCTTTAGTTTGTATGAAAGGGAGAAAAGGAGGTTAAATAATTTGTTAAAGAATGTTGAGAAGTTAAGCTTCATGACAAATTTATGGACCTCATCTAATGAAAAGCTTGAGTATATGGTGCTAATAGGGCACTTCTTAGACAGTAATTGGAGATTACAGAAATGAGTTCTGAACTTTGTGTATATACCTCCTCTGTGTACGAGTGCTATGATTGCAGATTTGCTTTACAAGTCTCTGAAAGACTAGGGTCTGGAAACCAAAGTTTACACGATATCAGTCAATAATGCAACAAGTAATGATGCTACAATAAGAATCTTGAGAGAGAATTTGTCAATAAGCAGTAAACTACCATGTGGGGGGAAATTGTTTCACGTGTGGTGTTGCGCACAAATCTTGAACCATTAGGTTCAAGATTGTCTCTCTGAAATAAAATATATTATTGAAGATGTCCGAGACAGCGTGGCATATGTGAAACAAACGGAGAGCAGACTTAGAATTTTCAGAGATTGCCTCACCAAAAGCTTATTTTGGATTGCAAGATGAGGTAGAATTCCACCTATAAGATGTTTTCGAATGCACTTAAATTCAAAGATTTTTTTAGAAGATATTGTAAGAAAGACCCACATTACAGAGCCATTTGTCTAGAAGAAGAGGATTGGGTAAAAGTGGAACAAGTTACTGAAATTTTGGAACCATTTTGTACGGTAACTAATATCATCTCTGGGAGTGATTACCCGACCGCAAATAGGTTTTTGAGTGAAGTTTTCTAGGTGAAGGTGATGCTAGATAACAAGGCAGACGAGAAATGGTGAAAAAGTATTGGGAGGAGTGTAACTTGTTGATGTCTGTAGTTGTGGTTATAGATTCTAGGTGCAAAATGGTAGTGATTAACTTTTGTTTCCCTCAAATGTATGAAGAGGATGAAGCACTTGCGAATATTGATAAAGTTAGAGATGCCTTGTATGAACTTTACCAAGAATATGTAGATGAGTCACAAGCCTCCACCAACACTCAACAAATTAGAGATGGTAGCATGGTTCCTTGGGCATCTTTACCATTGTGACCTCTTGATTTTGGTTTTCAGTTATTTACACAGCATTTGAAGACAGTTCAAACTATTCCACCAAAAAAATAAGACTTAGATTGTTATTTGGCGGAGGCATGTTTATATGTAAAGGGGGGGGGGGGGGGGGGGGGGGGGGGTGGGGGGTGGGCGGGGTGAGGGGGGAGTATCATATATTATAGAGGATGGCATGTAATGTACTAGCCATTCCTATCACCATAGTGGCTTCAGAGTCCACATTCAATGCTAGTGGTAGACTAATTGATCTATATCAAGCTACATTGTTGCCAAAAACAGTTGAAGTTCTCATTTGCGGGGCTGATTGATGTCACAACCATGGTTGTCAAATCGCGTATCGTATCGTGTATTAAAAACCTAATTTTTCAAATCGCGTATCGCATATCGTATCGTATCGTAGGATACGCCTTTTTAAAAAAATAATAAATAAAATAATCAAAATTTTTTAAAAAATTAATATCATCCCCAAGATTAATTAAAGAATTTTGTGGTATTATTGGCTTTAAATTATAGTATTACATAATCAAAATTAATCACAAAATTAAGAATCTATATCATTTTCTCTCAATTTTTTATATCATTTCCAAGATCAATGCCAATATCTATAGCTCCACTTGTATTATTATTATCAAGCAAAATGGACAACACATGTTCCTTTTCACTTTCTCCATGCAAAATGGGTAAATTTGGGCAGATTTTAGTAAACTGGGTTGGGTGACTCAGTTCCAACCTGAAATTTTTTTGGGCCTTTGGCCCAAGTTAATAAAGTCGTATCGATTTGTATAAATATTTTTAAGAAAACAAACGGATATGTATCGTATCGTAAGATACATATCAAAGTATCAAAAGGTTTAAGATACATTCTCTGATACGTATCGTTAGTAACTTGTATCAAATCATATCGTATGATACGTATTGGGTATCGTATGATACTAATAATCACGGTCGCAACCTAAATAGACTAAAGATAAAGGATAAAGTAAGTTACCAACTTTTCATTATTAAATTTTCTTTTTAAGTATGTTTATATGTTCATTTAATAGTTTCTTTTATTTAATATCTTAAACACTTAAACTAATCTTTTCTCGTAACAAATTTTAGAAAGATAAGGAAGAAGTGGAGATCCAACTTCCCATCTACTGAAGTTATATTTATGCTTCCCTCAGGTATCAGACTTGTTTAAGTATGTTTAATATGTTTAAGTATGTTTATATGTTTGCTTTCGATTGGGATCAGACTTGTTTTGTGTTGGAAGGTGTTTGGTGGTGATCTGGTGCTGTGAGTTTCTAGGGTAGCAGTGGCCAATTGTTGGGTTTTTGTTGGAGTTGCTAGATGCTTGTCAGTGTTGTTTGCTCTGGGAATTGAGGAAGTTATTTGGTGTGTTGCCTTTTATGGATTTGCAGGTGGTTGGTGTTCTTTTTAATGCTTTTGTAGGAGGTTTTTTCCTCTCTTTGTGATGGCTTTTTGGGAGTGTTGGGCTACAGCTGGGAAAGTGTTGTTGCGTTTGTTTTCAGAAGGTTGCTAGTTGCATTCTTTATGGTTTTCAACTTGTTTTTGCTTTTGTTTTTGCTGCCTATTGTTTAGGTCTATTGTGGCTTGTTTTGTTTGGCTATGTAGCTGTGTTTTTTAAGAATTCGCATGAAGAGTTGTTGTTCATGTTTATGTTCCCTGTCATGTTTATGTTTGCTATCATCCCTAGTTTTGATGGCTTGTTTTGTTTAGTTCATATTGTGAGAATTTAGTATTTATCTGCTTGGGTGGTATTAATAGTTATTGCTAATTTTAAATGTGGGGTCTTTGAAATTCTGAATGTTTTTTATTGGATATAAATTACATGTAGTTCTCATTTACATATATAAATCATTGTAATTTTATGAGTTGTATAGTTTTTTAATGTAGGTAACTGTTTGCTTGGTTTAATTGATTCATATTGAGATGGATGAAAACTTGGATGTTGCCATTTCATTTGGTTTTTGGTGAATAAATGGTGGGATCTTGCAAACAATAGTATTTACTTGTTGCAGGTTGAGGGGCCAACTGATGAAGTTATTTTTGACCATTTGCAATTGCATGCAGCTATCTTCCAGTACACTCCTTTAGATGAGACAACTGATGAAGTTTTGTTATTTTTGTGGCACTGAGATATTTGTTACGTCATCTGACTTTGATATAGACATGGAGGAAGAGAATACAACTGAAGTTTTACATCATGCAAGAGGTTTCTTTTGTGAGCAGGCCTTATGGCTGTGTAACTTGTGTAGTTATGTAACTTGTGTTGTGTAAATTTGATATGAGAAGGCTATTTGGAGCAATTTTCAACTTGTTTATAGTGCTGCTGAGTACTTGATTAACATTGTTTAATTTAGTTTGGGGCTGCAATTGCAATCAGGCACTGTAATTTGTTTTTAAATTTGATCATGCATTCTAGAACTTTGGAGCTTATGGAAATTTGATTTTAAAACTAAATGTGAATAAATTGCTTCAATTATAGGTTGAGATGAAACACGAATTCGAGCTTGAATTCGAACTCAGATGCAAGCACAAATTTGAGCTCCTTCTCGAGCTCGAATTTGAGCCTCAGCTCGAGCTCGAACACAACTCAAATAACAAATGAACTGAACTCGAACTCCTATCAATTCCTCGAGGTCGAAGTCAAACAAGGTTTTCCTGGGCTTGACAAGTTCGAACTCTTAACTCTAACTCGAATTCAAACTAGAACTCTATCAAATTTTCATGAACCGAACTTGAACCCGAAGGTGTTCGGCTCGACTTGGTTTGTATGCAGGCCTATGCCGTCCTATATGCCCACAAAGCGTCATCAAGCTTGTTTGACCAATTTTTCTGAGAAACATTCATCGTTTTCTCCAAAATACGCTCCAGCTCTTGATTAAACACCTCCACTTGGCCATTTTTTTGCGACTTCTATGGGGTGGTGACGCGATGTGTAGCTCCATATTTTCTTAGCAATGTCTCGAATTGACAGTTGCAAAAGTGGGAGCCTTAATCACTTATAATTGCTCTTAGTGTGCCAAATCTTATAAAAATATTCTTCTTCACAAACTTGACTACTACTCGAGCATTAATGGTAGGCAATGCTACAACTTCCATCCATCTTGAGATATAATCTACAACAACCCAGATAAAATGATTAGAAAACGAGGACGGGGAAAGGTCTCATAAAATCTATGCCCCACACATCAAATAATTCTACTTCTATAATATTATGTAAAGGCATTTCATTTCTCCTACATATATTCCCAACTTTTTGACATTCATCACAACTCAGAATATAATTAAAAGCATCTTTAAAGAGAATGGGCCAAAAGAATCTTGATTGTAGCACTTTGGCAGCCGTCTTTGTTGCACCGTAATGGCCGCCAGCTCTAATGAATGACAATGATGAAGAATGTTCTCCATCTTTTCCTCTGGCACACATCTTCTTGTCATTTGATCAACATAATGCTTGTATAGCAATGGATCCTCCCAAAAATAGAACTTTAGTCGAAAAAGAACTTCTTGCATTTTTGGTATGCCATCCCCAGAGGCAAAACTTTCTTCGCTAAGTAGTTAGCAATGTTGGAGAACCACATACCTTCTTGAATGGAAAACAATTGCTCATCCAAGAAATAGTCATTTATTGGCATATTCTCCTTTGGATCTTCTTTGTTAGACTCAAGTCAAGATAAATGGTCTACACTTAAATTTCAGTTCCCTTCTTCTCTCGGATTTCCAAAGTCAAATTCTTGTAAAAGAAATACCCATCGCAGCAACCTTGGCTTGGAATCCTTCTTTGCTAGTAGGCACTTCAATGCTGCATGACCGGTGTAGACAATGACCTTGGTACCTAACAAATAGGAACGAAATTTTGTCAATAGCAAAAACTACTGCTAAAACTCTTTTTCAGTTGTGGCGTAATTTAGTTGAGGTTTTGTCAATGTCCTATTAGCATAATATATCATATGTAATACTTTATGTTTACGTTGCCCTAAAATAACCCTTATGGAAAAATAACTAGCATCACACATAGGTTCAAAAGGTAGTTCCCAACCGGTGCAACAATTATAGAAGTAAAAATTAATTTGGACTTCAAGCATTCAAATGCATCTAAACACTCTTGAGTAAAATTAAAAGGCACATCTTTAGCTAATAATTTACAAAGAGGTTTAGAGATTTTAGAGAAGTCATTATGAATATCCTATAAAAATCGACATGATCGAGGAAACTTCTAATGACCTTCACGGAAGTGGGAGGTGGTAGCTTCTTGATAACTTCAATTTTCGCATGATCTACCTCTATTCCGTTTACGGATATACGATGACCTAACATCCTAGTTAGTAAATTCGTGTTTTATACACGAATTCACATATTTTATCAAAGCTGTCGTATAATTCGCAAATTATATGCCCCATTCGTATAATTCGCGAATTATTGCCAATTTTTTGTAGGCAAATCATTAAATGATCAGGCAAAACGACGTCGTTTTGGTGGGGTTTGACTAAAATTAAAGGAAATCTCCTTCTCCTCTTCCTCGGTTCTCTCTTCGACAGTCTTCATCTCTTCTTCAACAATTCAACTATCAAATATCTTCATCTCTTTAACTTTGTTTTCTTCATCTCTTGACTCCTGAATCTTGATCTCTTCTTCTCTTCTCTTTTTAACTCTCTTCTCCAAGCTTTAAGTCCAAGACTTCAACTATTCAAGCCTCAAGCTACACACTTCTTCTTTTTTCTTTTTAACTCTCTTTGAATCTCGTATGTTAGTGATTTGCTTGTGTTTGTGCTGGTGTGTGAGTAGTAGTAGTAGTAGTAGGGGCTGATGGATTGATGGATTTGTTATGTTGGTGGATTGATAGATTTGTTTGAAACATATTTGAAGAAATGCTTGTGAGAGTTATATTTGGTATCCATTTTAACATAATATTCCATTTAGTTTTTTATTGTATGGGTCAAAATGAAAAGACTAAAGATCATATGTGAAAGCAAAAGGTAAAGGCAAAACTGCAAAAGAAAAGCATGAATTTATAAAAATAATATTATCAGGCTTGGATTTGGAATTGGTAGATACTTAAAGGAGAAGAAAAAGACAACAAACCATCAACTTGCAACCTCTGATTAATTGTCTCTTATGGGTCCAACGCCAATTGCAAATTGTAAACCCATGTGCACTTTATCATGTTTTTAGATTTCATAATACTATTATTATGTGACCTTTGAATGCACTGTCCAATTAAATTCAGAACATAAAATTCAAAAAATAAAACAACTACACTAATTGGAATCCAAATTTTGTATGTGTAGCTGTAAAATTATGGATAAAGATACCAGTCTTAGTTATTGTTCAAATATACTTTAAATAAAAAGGAAAATAAATTGTAGGGTCGACGACAATGGATTATTTAAATTAGGATGTTTTGAAAAGTGCTAAAACCAGGATTGCTATTGATGTATTTTTCAAAAATTATTATTGATAATGTGTCGTATTAAACTTGTATATATCCGTATCATATTTTTCCTATATCCGAATTTTATGGCTGAATTTTTACAAACATATTTGTCACCATTTGCCGTATTATACCCGTAAAATTCATGTATTTACTAACTAGGACTAACACAATACCATCTTGTACCATAAAATGAAACTTCTCCCCATTCAAAACAAAATTAGTGCCTACACATCACTGTAAAACCAAAGATAAATTAGTCAAACATTCATCAAAAGAATCGACAAAAACTGAAAAATTGTCCATAAATACTTCAATGGACTTTTCAATCATATCCGAGAAAATTGACATCACACAATGTTAAAAAGTAGTTAGAGTGTTGCAGAACCCAAAAGGCATTCTTCGTAGGCGAAAGTTTCGTATGGACATGTGAAGGTAGTCTTCTCTTGATCCTCTGACCTTATATCAATTTTATTGTACCCCTAATATCCATCAAGGAAGCAATAAAAAGTATGACCCACTAACCTCTTTGGCATTTGATCAATGAATGGCAATAGGATGTGATCCTTGCAAGTTGTGGCATTTAGTTTACGATAATTGATACACACTCGCCATCCCGTGACCATTCTCATTGGAATAAGTTCGTTGTTATCGTTTTGAACCACAATCATTCCTCCCTTCTTTGGTACTACTTGAACTAGACTTACCCATGCACTATCCGAGATTGGATAAATGATTCCCAAATCTAAAATCTTTAAAACCTCCTTCTTAACCACCTCTTGCATGGATGAGTTCAGTCTTCATTGTGGTTCAATGGTACGATTGTAGCTATCCTCCATGAGAATCTTGTGCATACAAATTGAGGGACTTATATCCTTTTATGTCCGCAATTGACCATTCGATTGCCTTCTTGTATTTTTGCAACACTTGAAGTAATTTTTCTTCCTTTAGATCACTCAAAGAAGCATTAATAATAATTGTAAAATATTTAGAGTCTTCTAAGAATGCATACCTCAAGGGCGACGGTAATGGCTTGAGTTCAAGTGTATGCAACTCTTTGATTGGTGGATTGGATTGAACTTCCACAAATCCAATTTCTTTGAATCTCTTGGCATATGGAGTCTCTAATGATGGCAGAACATTTAAGTAGCTTAAACACTCTCTTATCTCTTATCTCTTAATTTCGTCCTCCTTAATCCTAGAGTTGACTAAACAATTTCCTAAGGGTGAAATACGGTAGTTTTCTTCTAAAGTTTCAACTACTATGTCATCAAGAATGCTAATTTCAAAACAAGTATCTAACTAGGATGGATATTTCATAGCACCATATACATTGAACTCCACTTGTTCATCTTTCACCTTTAAGATTATTTTCCCTTGATGAATATCTATCAAGGTTCCACTCGTAGCCAGAAAAGGTCTTTCTAAAATTAAAGGTACTTCCCGATCTTCTTCCATGTCTAAAATTATAAAATCTACCTGAAAAATCAGTCTTTCTACCTTTATTAGGACATCTTCCACCACTCCCCTATGATGTTTTATGGATTTATCCATCAATTGAAGAGAAACCATAGTTGGCTTCACCTCCCCTAATCCAAGTTTGTTGTAAATAGAAAATGACACTAAGTTAATGCTTGCTCCTAAATCACATACAACTTTATCAAACAAAACAACTACCACGAGTCCAAGGAATGTCCCTGGATCTCTTAGTTTAAGTAGTAGTTTCTTTTGAAGCAATGTACTGCACTCCCCAGTGAGCATGATCATCTCGTGTTCTCCAAACTTCCTTTTGTGAGTGAGGATCTCCTTTAGAAACTTCATGTATTTTGACATTTTCTCCAACATATCTACAAAAGAAATATTAATGTGTAAGCTTCTAAACATGTCAATGAATTTAGCAAATTGCTTATCTAGTTTTTGCGTCTTCAATCTATGAGGAAACGGAAAAGCAGGTTCCAATCTTGCATTGACATGAGAAAAAGGAACTGTAGTTTTCCCAGTTTCTTATGTCCTAACGCGACATGAATTATTTATGTAACAACATTGGTCTTCCTTAACATCTCTGTTGCGACATTCATTTTCCTTCGTCGTGGCATTGAGTTCTTTGCCCAACTTCAAGTTTTCTTCTTTTTCATCCAATTTTGGCTCTTTCAACTGCCCACCACTCCTCAAAGTAATAGCATTGGCTTGCTCCTTAGGATTCTTCTCTGTATCACTAGGCAAAAATCCTTGAACTCTTCCCAAAAGTTATTATGAATTTGCCCCATTTGAGTCTCAAGATTTCTAATGGATGCAACTTGGTTTTGGAGAAGAACTTCATTCTTTTCAAACCACTTGCTCGACTCATCAATAAGAGCATATTCTCCAAATTAAATTTCTTTTCTTGAGCTTGAAAATTGGGAGGTGACTTTGGATTATCGTTATTACTCCAAGAAAAATTAGAATGATTACACTATACTGGAGTATAAGTGTTGTAGTACGGATTCCTTTGCCCTCGTTGGAAGTTATTGACATAGTTTACTTGTTCAAGCCGAGTAAACGGACTTCCTATTTGGCAATCTCTAGTCAAGTGATTTCTCCCACAAAATTCACAAGTTAACCTAGGAGAATTGATGGCATTAACCTTAAGAGCACCCAATTGCTTTGGTATGGTTGTAAATTGAGCGGACAAAGCGGTATATCCATCTACCTCATGATCTCTCACTACTTTCCTTGGAAAATTTTGTTCCGAAGGTTTCATATAATTATTACTAACCATCATCTCAATCCTGTTTAATTTTCTTAGTTCTCATGAAGCAGAAGTTGGTTGAAATAAAAATACCACATATAAGAATTTGGAGAGAAAATAGTTTGTCGAAGGAAAGGAACTCAAATTTAATTAAAAAGGAAAAATGGCTATTTAAACCAAGAGAAAAAAAAATAGCGATGATGAGGTTAACAAAAAAGTTTAGAAGGAAATATATTAGAAATGGGCAATTTTGAAAGGAAATATAAAATATTAATAAATTGAATTTTAAAAAAATGATTTTAATTTTTAAGGGGCTTAGAAAAAGAATTAGCGGCGCTTAAATAGCATCACTGAATTTTCAATTTGGAAGCCCGTTTCAAAACCATGAAAACCTAAGCCCAAATGAATGGCCCATGGGTCGTAGGATCCCCTGCCCCACCCACCCTAAAGTATATAATACTATGCGTCAGTTTCAGGCTTCATTTTGATGATAAGAGTTGAAGTCGGGTAGACCCGCTTCTGTGTCGGACTCTCATTCTCTCTGCAGTCGGACCTTCGATCAGGTACGCTCTACTTCTTCTAATCAAATTTTACCATTAGAATTTTGTTTGTTCCACTCTGAAATACTCAAGTGATTTACTCTCTTATTCAAAAACAATATAATCAATCTTTTCATACGCATATCATATACCAGTTTTTTTTTTTTTTTTTATTTGGATAAGAAGATGTTTTATGACTCTCAAAATCATCAAATATATTGCTTTTTAATAATGAACTGGTATTTGCTGAGTTTGCTGGTTTTATTGATCATGCTATCATCTGAATCAATCAATTACAATTTAGTCCAAAGAAATGCAGTCTGTTGTTAGAAAATTATAAAGATAAAAAGAGTAAATTCCTAATGCTACATGTTGATTACAACCAGAATTGAAGTCATGGTCTGCCATTAAATCTTTTGTTTTACTGAAATAGTTAGGAGCTCAAATGTCAGAGACAAACGTTGAGGATTTGAAGGAGGAAGAGGTGGCAGCTGAATCAGATACCCTTCAAAAACAAGTAAATGAGAAGTGTGTGCAAGAAGAAGACGGTGAAAGCCACCCCATGCCTTCACCCCAGCAGGAGGTATAATTTGCTTTTGAATTTCATTGATATATCGTTTAATGCTTTCTTTAATTCTGAATGTTTATGATGCAGGAGGAAATTATCAAGAAAAAGTATGGAGGAATACTACCAAAGAAACCTCCATTAATTTCCAAGGTAACTGTTATTTGTTTTTGCTTCATCTTCTTCGTTAACTAGAGTTCACCTATAAACATCTCTATCTCTACCAGGATCATGAGCGTGCTTTCTTTGATTCTGCTGATTGGGCTTTGGGAAAGGTACTCATTTTATTTGATCTACATATCATTCATTTGGAATACACAATTCCTGCTAACTCTTTGAACTGTTCATAAACAGCAAGGAGCACAGAAGCCTAAAGGACCTCTTGAAGCTCTTCGCCCAAAATTGCAGGTACTTGAATAGTCAATGCAATATGAATAACGCCTGAAAATAAGGAATATTAGTTTTAATGTTGTGCTAATTATGGTGCTTAATTATCAGCCCACGCCTCACCAGCAAGTGCGCTCAAGGCGCTCAGCTTATGCTCCTGCAGACGAATATGAAGGTATGATTGTGGATTTTACTTGCAGGGTTTTTCATGCGCTTTGTGAAATAACATTTTTCTTATTCTTGTTTCGCTTTTAACAGGAGATGGAGATGGAGATGGTGCGGATAACAACACTTCGTCAGAGGAACAAAGCTGTGCATTGGATTGCGGCCAAAATAACAACACTACGTCTGATGAAAAGAGTCCCCACTAATGGTTGTCATCAAACCATTTTATGAATAAATGAATGACGGCAATGTTGTAACAATCAATTATGTTTGCACTCTGAAAAAGGTGAGACATTCATGTGTCATTTCCAATAACGCCTCCACTAAACATTTAGAATTTTTGTAGCATAAATGTTACTTTAAATCTTGATATTGGTTATACAATTTTGTATTCCTTCCCTCCATATTTGAGACCTACCGTCATTAAAGCTTTCCCAAATGAAGATAGATCATATAACTAACTGTTATACTAAAGGTTTTCGATGACATCATTTTGGCTATGCTCTAAGAATCCAGATTGCAAATTGTTAAACGTGATTGAAGATGGGCACAGATACACATAACAGATTGGTATTGTGCAAATACTAAGAAAGGAACAAATAAAATATAAACACATTATGCTATAGTGAAATTTTCCAAGCGAAAGTTGATTTGCAAAAGGACTAGTTCGAATCCTGCAATCCAAGTTATCGCTGCCTCATATAGTCATATTTCAGTCCACCTTAAGACTCACAAACTGATTAACAACTCACCAAAATCGTAACACTTGAATTATTGACCAAAAAGGTTGGCATATTTTCCCGAGTAAACGCCAGTGATTCATTCTAAAATACCAATCCATGGCAATGCAATGGGTTCGCACTTCTGAAATGTGTGGTCTTAGACTCTTAGCACTCAAGTTCGGTCAGAGATCCAATTTTTGGGGGAAAATTTCTTACAATAACTTTAAAATATTCCTTTAAGTAAAAGCTGAGCATTTGGTGTATATTCATGAATACGAAAATGGATGATCGTAACTTGCTTATAATTCAACAACCTCTAACTTCTCCAACATAGTAGGATGCCTCCAATATTAGAAAGTTACCCTGACAAAATCAAATTGGTAGAAAACACTTTCCAACTCCAATTAGCGCGGAAAGGTATCAATGGTTTCAAACTCTGCCTTGACCAAAAAACATCACCACATGTCCCATAAGCGCCAGTAATACCAGCACAAAATTCACTTGGCTTAAACCTAGCTTTTCTTTCTATAGATAACATACAAATAAATAAATTACATGCACACAAAAGCTGGGGAAACATAAACAAAAGAAAAGGACAAAAATAGATGTTAAAGTCAATTGTTGTTCGCTAGATTATTTAAAGACTGTTAACGAAGCTTCATACAGTTACTATTGTCAATAATAAGTAACTTCGACTAGAAAAATTCAGCCACATCTAAAACAGAACACAAATGACACAAGAACAAAAGGGTTTCCCACTGAACTCAGCCATAACATATGGTACTTGAAGGAGAAAAAACTTAAAAAAATTGTATTTCCAATATGTGAACAGCTAAGTTATTTGGAATTAAAAAAATAGTCTCATTCAAAATGTGAACCTATATTCATTGCTGTGCATTAGACAACACAGCTAAATGTTGTGTATGTGTAAACACATATGCTTACAGGTGAGCATGCCCATGAAAGAGAAACTAATCTTGTACATTTAAGTGCATCCCAGAGAAAGATGTGAATATATATATATATATATATATATATATATTAAATAGCAGTCTAACTGCTAGTTTTTATTATTTCACCAAATTCATTTGGTTTCACGACACATTTCTATATATCCTGATCTAGTAGTTATTAGTTTATTACTGCTTATTTCACAAGTGTGAATAAATTACAACTGATCCAACAATTTCACAGAACAACTTACCTGCTAATGCTGAAGAAATCAATGATACATCAGACCTGCCAAATTGATAGCACAGAACTAAAAATGCTTCACAGAACACCAATTATAGATAATACATGATGATTCAATACAGAGAGTGAACCTACCCATTGAACTGATTTTATCTTATCTTTACCACACCGACAATCTGTGAATCAATCCAACCAGGAATTTCTATAACTAGCTTGCATCGATGGTTTCCTTCATAACACAGCCTCCAAAACTAACCTGAACAGAGATTTAATCAAAAACACCCGACTTTAAAGAAATTTTAAGTTTCATAACATTCTCATACCATTATTTCCAACCCATTTCATGCACGCTACCTCAAAACTAACACCAGAGTTAAGAAATCAAATTCTATATCTCTAAGGAAATAACTAGCAGAGAAGTTTCTCTCTTTTACTTTAGGAAAAAAAAGCTCTCTTTTGCTTTCCACATCAACTCCAAGAAAAAGAAATAGCCATATGGGCTACACAGAGTAAACTGCAACAAATGGAGATGAAACCAAAATACAGCACTCCCAACATGATGGTGCAGTAACATTTTAGAATACAAAATTGAAGTTCAAAGCTCTAGAGCCACAATTTTGTTATCCACACTTACATTGAAAACAAAATGGCATTTCAATTCTGCAACTAAAAAAATCCCTCATAAATCCAAGGAAACAAAGTCATGGCAAACAATCATGCAAGTTTTACAGGGAAATACATATTGTGCTATGACATTCAAGTCACTCTGCTTGCAAAAACCATTGGGAGGCACAATATAAACCCAATAATTGTTGGAGTCAAGGCCACAAAAGATTGTACAGTGAATTGCATCATCAGATAATGCTGTTCACCCTAAACAAAGCATCAAGGGTGCAAAGCATAATTTAGTCAAACCCTGTGCAGCTGATCTTCTGGTCTAGGCAGGAGGCTTCATCAAAAAGGGCAAAGGGCTGACTTCAGGATTTGTAATTCACAACTGTTTAGATGGGAGAGGGAAGGCAATAAAGGGAAAATGGTGCATTAGATCCTACTAGGCAGACAACGGTTGGCTAGGGTAAAGATGCCATCAGCTAATTGCAGTGTCTCTTTCACTAGCTAAAAAAATCAAAACAAAAATTCTTTATTAAATTCCAAAAGAGAGGATCAAGAGGGAAAAAAACAAACTATCTACCTGCAGGGCCTACAATCAGGTATTAATGCCCATGATTTTTTCTTTGAGAGGTTGAATTCTGACCAGATAACCTAACAACAGAAGCTTAAAATCAGGCATGAATAAAATTATCAAAGATGAAAAAATAATACATTTACTAGCAAACAAAACAAATATTTGGTAGGTCTCTGCCATGTAAAAGGAAAAATTATGTGATTTAAAGGAAACAAAGAAAATCGTACCCACGACCGGAAGAGTGGCCACCATACGCTCCATAAAGACTATCGCCACCACTCTAAAAAATGGCAATGACATATAACTTTTCATAAAAAGAAATTAAGAATAAAGTGACATGGCGATTAATCAATTGGCTCATTAAGAATAGGAATACATACTTCAATCACATCTTTCACTTCATTTGCCCATTAAAATAAGACAAATGACTAGAACTTTAACTGCATTAAGTAATTGCAACTAGAGTATTTAAAAAATAAAAAGCAAAATTTGATATTTATATAGAGATAAGCTATACCAGTGAACCACCATAACTTCCATAACTGTCACGAGCAGGCACATCACCAGATGCATAAGAATATCCACGTCCACGTGATTGGCTATCACGATTTCCATGTTTTGTACCATCTGACATGTCCACTGACATGGGGACATAAGGAAGCACCGGAGGATATCCAGCTAATCCTCCCTCCCTTTCAAATATATTAGCTCTCAAGCGCAAAGTTACTTGTGAAAGGGCATTACTAGCAACATCAAGACTTCCAGTGATCTGGTCAGCATAGAAAAATAAACATCCATCTCATTAATAATAATAGGACAATTAAATGCAGCAACCAAGCAACAAAGAAGCACTTGCTTATAGAAAGTTTGTGGGGTGGGTATAAAATATGTATTATGAATGTTTGAATGCCAATATCAACTGTATTCATAAATACGTCCCAATCACCTGCACCATCTCCTCATCTTCATATGCAACTTTGGGAAGGTTTTCATTTGAAAGAATTCGAATGCTTGCCCTAGTAGCACTCCTCATCTCAGATATAATAGCTCCGCCTCTTCCAATAAGGCATCCAATCTGTGAGCTCGGAACTAGTATACGGGTGGTGATTACAGAATCACCTGATTCCCTTTCTGCTTTCTCACTGCATCGTGGTTGCAAGCGCAGCGCAGCTATAATGGTGGGAGATGGGTCTTCAAAGAACTGTAAAAGCATGTAGTATTATCAACAGCACAATATTACGTATAACAAATGTAATTTGCTTATAAGGAGAAGGAAGGGAAAAAAAATGTCCTCACCTCCTTTGCTGATATAAATATAATACAATCATCTCCTTCGGCTCCTGAACTATCAACTTTAATAGATGCTCCAGATTCTTGTCTAATTTGTTTAATAATGCCACCACCTTTCCCTATCACACCTCCAATATTTCCGGTGGGACACACCAAACGAAGAGAAAATTCCCTTGCAGAAGCTTCATCTCTTCGAGTTGAGTGATTCCCATAAGAACCCATAAGTGGGGCACTCAAGAACATACCAGTAGATTGATAAATGTTAGCCGAGGAAGACAGAAGCAGGTGCTGGGAACGTGATGGATTCTCATGAAGGCGAGATGCCACTTGAAGAAGAGCCTTCCTCACAACTGAGGGCTCGCCAACTATCTGAACATCCCCAACCCCCAAACACCCCGAGAAAGAAAAAAAAATTCAGTAGAAGAATCAATATCAGTACACAGTATCATCAACAATGATAAGTATTTAAACAGATGTCAAAATAGACCAAATATTCATCCAGACGCTTCACTGACACAAACCAACTGATTTAAAAATAATAATTAAAAACTTAAATTGTCGAATTCTGTATTAAATTGAAAGTTCACAGTTAATCATTCAAAACTGCTATCACTGACAAATACAGAACCAATAGATTATGCTCATCAACCTACCACAATCCCCTCTCAACTTCCTAACTATAAGAAATAAAAAAAATTCAATATTCACTCCAACAAACCACAATGAACTTTTCATTGATAACATGGCACTTGCAAACAAACTCTCCAAACGGGCATAATATGTGAACAGCTAACTTATTTGGAATTAAAAAAATAGTCTCATTCAAAATGTGAACCTAAATTCATTGCTGTGCATTAGACAACACAGCTGAATGTTGTGTATGTGTAAGCACATATGCTTACAGGTGAGCATGCCCATGAAAGAGAAACTAATCCTGTACATTTAAGTGCATCCCAGAGAGAGATGTGAAAATATATATATATATTAAATAGCAGTTTAACTGCTAGTTTTTATTATTTCACCAAATTCATTTGGTTTCACGACACATTTCTATATATCCTGATCTAGTAGTTATTAGTTTATTACTGCTTATTTCACAAGTGTGAATAAATTACAACTGATCCAACAATTTCACAGAACAACTTACCTGCTAATGCTGAAGAAATCAATGATACATCAGACCTGCCAAATTGATAGCACAGAACTAAAAATGCTTCACAGAACACCAATTATAGATAATACATGATGATTCAATACAGAGAGTGAACCTACCCATTGAACTGATTTTATCTTATCTTTACCACACCGACAATCTGTGAATCAATCCAACCAGGAATTTCTATAACTAGCTTGCATCGATGGTTTCCTTCATAACACAGCCTCCAAAACTAACCTGAACAGAGATTTAATCAAAAACACCCGACTTTAAAGAAATTTTAAGTTTCATAACATTCTCATACCATTATTTCCAACCCATTTCATGCACGCTACCTCAAAACTAACACCAGAGTTAAGAAATCAAATTCTATATCTCTAAGGAAATAACTAGCAGAGAAGTTTCTCTCTTTTACTTTAGGAAAAAAAAGCTCTCTTTTGCTTTCCACATCAACTCCAAGAAAAAGAAATAGCCATATGGGCTACACAGAGTAAACTGCAACAAATGGAGATGAAACCAAAATACAGCACTCCCAACATGATGGTGCAGTAACATTTTAGAATACAAAATTGAAGTTCAAAGCTCTAGAGCCACAATTTTGTTATCCACACTTACATTGAAAACAAAATGGCATTTCAATTCTGCAACTAAAAAAATCCCTCATAAATCCAAGGAAACAAAGTCATGGCAAACAATCATGCAAGTTTTACAGGGAAATACATATTGTGCTATGACATTCAAGTCACTCTGCTTGCAAAAACCATTGGGAGGCACAATATAAACCCAATAATTGTTGGAGTCAAGGCCACAAAAGATTGTACAGTGAATTGCATCATCAGATAATGCTGTTCACCCTAAACAAAGCATCAAGGGTGCAAAGCATAATTTAGTCAAACCCTGTGCAGCTGATCTTCTGGTCTAGGCAGGAGGCTTCATCAAAAAGGGCAAAGGGCTGACTTCAGGATTTGTAATTCACAACTGTTTAGATGGGAGAGGGAAGGCAATAAAGGGAAAATGGTGCATTAGATCCTACTAGGCAGACAACGGTTGGCTAGGGTAAAGATGCCATCAGCTAATTGCAGTGTCTCTTTCACTAGCTAAAAAAATCAAAACAAAAATTCTTTATTAAATTCCAAAAGAGAGGATCAAGAGGGAAAAAAACAAACTATCTACCTGCAGGGCCTACAATCAGGTATTAATGCCCATGATTTTTTCTTTGAGAGGTTGAATTCTGACCAGATAACCTAACAACAGAAGCTTAAAATCAGGCATGAATAAAATTATCAAAGATGAAAAAATAATACATTTACTAGCAAACAAAACAAATATTTGGTAGGTCTCTGCCATGTAAAAGGAAAAATTATGTGATTTAAAGGAAACAAAGAAAATCGTACCCACGACCGGAAGAGTGGCCACCATACGCTCCATAAAGACTATCGCCACCACTCTAAAAAATGGCAATGACATATAACTTTTCATAAAAAGAAATTAAGAATAAAGTGACATGGCGATTAATCAATTGGCTCATTAAGAATAGGAATACATACTTCAATCACATCTTTCACTTCATTTGCCCATTAAAATAAGACAAATGACTAGAACTTTAACTGCATTAAGTAATTGCAACTAGAGTATTTAAAAAATAAAAAGCAAAATTTGATATTTATATAGAGATAAGCTATACCAGTGAACCACCATAACTTCCATAACTGTCACGAGCAGGCACATCACCAGATGCATAAGAATATCCACGTCCACGTGATTGGCTATCACGATTTCCATGTTTTGTACCATCTGACATGTCCACTGACATGGGGACATAAGGAAGCACCGGAGGATATCCAGCTAATCCTCCCTCCCTTTCAAATATATTAGCTCTCAAGCGCAAAGTTACTTGTGAAAGGGCATTACTAGCAACATCAAGACTTCCAGTGATCTGGTCAGCATAGAAAAATAAACATCCATCTCATTAATAATAATAGGACAATTAAATGCAGCAACCAAGCAACAAAGAAGCACTTGCTTATAGAAAGTTTGTGGGGTGGGTATAAAATATGTATTATGAATGTTTGAATGCCAATATCAACTGTATTCATAAATACGTCCCAATCACCTGCACCATCTCCTCATCTTCATATGCAACTTTGGGAAGGTTTTCATTTGAAAGAATTCGAATGCTTGCCCTAGTAGCACTCCTCATCTCAGATATAATAGCTCCGCCTCTTCCAATAAGGCATCCAATCTGTGAGCTCGGAACTAGTATACGGGTGGTGATTACAGAATCACCTGATTCCCTTTCTGCTTTCTCACTGCATCGTGGTTGCAAGCGCAGCGCAGCTATAATGGTGGGAGATGGGTCTTCAAAGAACTGTAAAAGCATGTAGTATTATCAACAGCACAATATTACGTATAAGAAATGTAATTTGCTTATAAGGAGAAGGAAGGAAAAAAAAATGTCCTCACCTCCTTTGTTGATATAAATATAATACAATCATCTCCTTCGGCTCCTGAACTATCAACTTTAATGGATGCTCCAGATTCTTGTCTAATTTGTTTAATAATGCCACCACCTTTCCCTATCACACCTCCAATATTTCCGGTGGGACACACCAAACGAAGAGAAAATTCCCTTGCAGAAGCTTCATCTCTTCGAGTTGAGTGATTCCCATAAGAACCCATAAGTGGGGCACTCAAGAACATACCAGTAGATTGATAAATGTTAGCCGAGGAAGACAGAAGCAGATGCTGGGAACGTGATGGATTCTCATGAAGGCGAGATGCCACTTGAAGAAGAGCCTTCCTCACAACTGAGGGCTCGCCAACTATCTGAACATCCCCAACCCCCAAACACCCCGTGAAAGAAAAAAAAAAAATTCAGTAGAAGAATCAATATCAGTACACAGTATCATCAACACTGATAAGTATTTAAACAGATGTCAAAACAGACCAAATATTCATCCAGACGCTTCACTGACATAAACCAACTGATTTAAAAATAATAATTCAAAACTTAAATTGTCGAATTCTGTATTAAATTGAAAGTTCACAATTAATCATTCAAAACTGCTATCACTGACAAATACAGAACCAATAGATTATGCTCATCAACCTACCACAATCCCCTCTCAACTTCCTAACTATAAGAAATAAAAAAAAAAATCAATATTCACTCCAACAAACCACAATGAACTTTTCATTGATAACATGGCACTTGCAAACAAACTCTCCAAACGGGCATACTGTAGAAAAACTTCTCTTACACAATGGTACCCGAAGAACGAACAGGATTTAATCTTACATATCTTTATTTGGTGAAGTTAACAACACTTGAAAGAGATAAAAAGAACCAGAATACAGTTCATGTAACAAAACGAACATCATAGAGTGAACAAAATATGCTACCTGAAGAAGTTCATCAAAATTCAAGGCACAGAGGGGCAAATGTTCATCCTTTAAAACACGAATCTGAGCACGAGTTTCACTTCGTATGGTCTGAATAACTTGTCCACCTTTCCCAATAACACATCCAATCTGATCAGCTGGCACAAGCATTCGAATAGTAACTTGTTGGATATCATCAAAATCATCCTCAGCAGGAGCATCCTCCGCAACAATCCTGTCATGGACCTTGAAGAGAGCATCATGTGCAGGTGCAACATACTCCCCAGAATCTTCAAACAAATTAGTCTCTTCACTCGAACTATAAATAGTGATAATGCGTTCTTCACAGCCAGGGATGGTCTCACTAATCCTAATATTAGACTTAGTATCAGACCTCAACTGTTTGATAATTTCACCACCTCTACCAATAATACTCCCAATCTTTTTCAAAGGACACAAGTAACGGTAAACAGTATCTTCCGAACCAATGCCATGCTGTTCACTGTCATCACCAGGGTTTCTCCTCTTACTCCCTCCGTTAACCGCAGAATCGGACTGAAAATGAGTCCTCTTACCATAATTATTGTTATTACTTTGCCCAGCCATCACAAATAGCCGCTAAACTGTCAGTTGCAAAGTAAAACTTTTGAAATCAAAATTAACAATCCATACACAATTTATGAACATGTAAACAGAAAATTAAAAACTCAACGGATTAAAAACCAAAAATTCAGTCAATTCGGTAACGAAATGTTGAAGAAGCACAGAATAGAACAGAAAATAAAAAACAAATCATTCACAGCACAAAGTAAGTTAACAGTAAGTGAGAATAAAAGCGTGTGATTAGTGGATTGATAGGCAAAATAAAGAGAAAAGATAGATCTCAGAAACTAAAAGAAGATTATTTAGGTCAAAAGGAATTTAGAGGAGAGAGACGAACACGCAAAGAGGAACGGGCGAAGGAAGTCGGGTCGTATCGTTGAATCGAGCTTATGCTTTAATGCTTATCGAGTTTCGGAAAATGAAATAAAATTGTTTGTTTTGATTTTGAATGGTAATGTAAGGTGGTCTTGAGATATATATAAATAAAGGATTAGTGCCAGTGCCTACGACTTGTGAATATTAGTGGCTAAAATATCTTGCAGACATGTGTGCTTTGGATTCTATTTTAGGGTTGCAACTGGCTTCGACTTCGTCATACCACGTTCATTTTTCATTTATTAACTATCATCTCCCTTCACGTTTCACTAAACTTCACTTTGTGCTACCACTTATTCCGATATAATTTATGAGTTTTTTTTTTNTCGAACCTCTCCAGGTAGTTTCTGATGGCAGGGTCAAGTTGTGGAGCTGCCGGGATATCCCCCGCAGCATTTTGTGAAACTGGAACTTCTTCAGTACACTGATTAGCTTGCCCTAGCTCAGATTGGCGGGCCATCTGCTGTTGCAGGACCAGTAGGTCAAAGATTCTCCTGATGAAGGGTAGACACTAAATCGGGCCCTCCTTCTAGCGCCAAACTATTGATGCGGGATTTTGGGCACCAACTAATCAATACGTGTGCAACGTTGATTGATCAAAAAGCACACGTGAAAATGAATATATAAAGAGAAATAAATGCTATAAGAACTTTTAAAGTGGTTCGGATGCTAAGGTAGCATGTCCTACGTCCACTGATTTGTATTGATAGTGAGTGTGGGTCAGGTCGCAACAGCGGACTGACTTACAAGATGTTTAGAAAAAGTAAATGAGTTGTTTACAGGACAGAGAGAGAGTGATTTTTTGGTAAAAAATGGTCGAATCCCCTTAATGAAGGGGTCTTCTTCTTCTTATATTAAGCTAAAGCATGTGATCATCATTAAATCTTTGGGTTGGTGTGATTGTCAGGATATAATCCGGCTTTATGTCCCATCACCCTCTTCCCAAGCTGACTTCGCACGGTTTACAGCAGGAGAATGGACGCGTGGGAGCTCCATATCGATTGGCAGGCCTGATGTGTGTTTGTTGTTCTGACAGGAGCAGGTCATCCTCTACGTGACCCTCCCACGTCAGCCTTTACTTTCCCAGGCATAACAAGTATAATAGTCATTTTGAAGCTTTAGATTTTATTTATTTTGACATGTAGAATATTGTTGGAAATGTGGCATCATGTAATTGGGGTATTCAAAGGTAATTTTTTTTTTTTTTTTTTTTGACATAATAGAATATTTTAGACCCGTGACATCATGTAAGTGGGTCATTTAAAGGCCTAATTAAAAACTTGGATCCCAAAAAATGGTTAGAAGTGATTGGTTAGTGGATATGTGTCAGGATGTGATTGGTTTAGTTAATTTACGCACATTCTACGAACCGTTGCCTCTACAAGTTTCCATTTCATTTCCATCCTTTCATCTTCTTTCGTTACAAGACCCATCTCTCTAAACCGTTTGTTTCAGTTTTGGCTCAGAAAGATAGTGCTTCATCATGTCTTGGCGGCTGTGGGTATTATTACATTAAGCTTTTAATCCAATATAAATATTTTGTTTTTCTACTCATGACTCTTCTGTTTTACGTTTATGGGTTTTGGGTTAACGGCAAGAGAAAGAGAGTTGAAGTAGAGTCCGTGAAAATTTCAGGTAATGTTTGTTATTTATATTTATTTAGTTAAATATTCAGTTGTTACTAAGTTTTTTGAATGAAAAGAAAACCGGCAAAGCTCTGCCGACTTCATTTCGTATAGAGATATATTCTCCTCATTTTTGTATGATTTTGTTTATCTTGATAATCAATTGGAAGCAGAAAGTTCGAAGGCTGCGCTTTTCTTCCTAAAGATGTAATTAAAATCACCGCGATTGGTATGCTGTTTTTTCTTTTCTTTTCTTCTTTTTTTTACTTTTTACCTGTCCATCCATTTATTATGCAGGTTAGAAGGGGTGTCGGTGTCTCTGATGAGGAGATTTTGGGCTTTGCTAAGTTGTGTAATGATGAACTTACTTTGGATAATATCAGCAGGTCGGCTTCTATTTCCTTTAGTTTGCCATTTCAATTCAATGTATCTGAATATCAAGTTAACTTTATTTTTCTGTGCTTGCTGGGAGAGATTGCTTGACGAATTTTTTATTTTATTTCTGCTTTATTTCACTCTTCTCAGGCCTCGATTGGTGAATATGTGCAAATATATGGGCATCAGTCCTCTTGGAACAGATGCATATTTGCTTTTTATGCTCCGGAAAAGACTACAGTGGTTAGATACTTCTAATTTATTCTATGGATTTGCTTTCTATCATCTTTTAGTTTACGAAACGAAGGCTCAAATGAAATGGTTGGATTGGCTTAGCAGTTAGCACTACTTGGAGAAAGTTATACAAGTAATTTGTACCATAAGTTGTCAGGCTTTCTGTGTTAAAATGGGTAGGGGTGTTCAAAAGAACCGGTTGGAACCGAAATCGGCGGGTACCCTAGGTTTGGTTCTGGTTCCTACCCAGAACCAATCATCAATGGGTAGGTTTCGGTTCCAAATTTTTGGAACCGTTATTGTACGGTTTCAGTTCCAGTTCCTATAGTTAGGAACCGGAACCAGAACCAGAAACCGAGACTAATATAAAATAAAATTAAAGATTAGGTGGGTTAATAAAAACTTTTGTAGAAAAAGTAATGTGAATACATTTATATTTATATTTCATAACATTTAAAGTAAGTTGGTTTGACTTTTGAGAATCTACCTTTACAAAATAATGGAGTTTGTAATTTGTAATTTTATTTTTGTTAACAAGTGCCAGGTGGGGGGGTATTTGTAAGTTTTTAAGGGTTTTTTACGATTTTAAAAACTTTTGGGAGGTCATGTAATTTTACAGGATACCTAGAACCGGAACCGTTGTTACAGGTTCTGGTTCTGGGTACCTAAGAATCGGAACCGTCGGTTCCGGTTCCGGTTCCAAATTTCAAGGAACCGTCGGTTCTGGTTCTGGTTCCGGTTCCTTAAAAAAGTGTAGGATACACGGAATCGAACACTCCTAAAAATAGGCTCTTTACTTTGTATGACATTTATAGTTAAAATAGGTTCTGTGAGTATAACATCTAGAACCCTCCAAATTTTTATAATATTAGCGTAATTAGCTAACAAGTCAATTTTACAGGAGAAGAAAGAAGACTTTCTGTCAAGGTTTTTGGAACTCAAAGAGACCGATCCAAAATACTTAAAAGGGGCGTTTGGTTAGGGGTTAAGTGAGATTACTGGGGTAATGTCATCTTATATTACTTGATTACCATGTTTGGTTGTCAAGTAATATAAGATACCGGTAATCTTCAAATACCAATAGTGGTTACTATTGGTAATATTAGAGGTAATCTGATTACCTCCATTTTCTTAGGTATTCTGAGATTATCAGGATTATCTTTTTTTGTTACAATTTTATCCCTTATTAATAAAAAATTTGGACAATAATACCACTACTTTAAAACAAATTTACATTAATATCCTATTTCAAATTTACCCCTGTTTAATTAAAATTTTGGACAATAATGCCCTTATATTTAAAATCATTTACAGACCACCACTGTCACCCAGCCACCACCGCCAACAGCGGGCCAACCACCACGGATCACCGTCGGGAAATCGCCGGAGTCCCTAAAAAAGAAAGAAATTCAGTGGGAGGCTTCGATATGGCCGTTTTCGGCCATATCAGGCCAGATCTGGCCGTTAACGGCCAGATCCCTGGCCATTAACGGCTAGGTTTGGGCCAAATCTGGTCGGAATAGATCTGGCCATTAACGGCCAGATCTGGCCGCTAATGGCCAGGGATCTGGCCCGATATGGCCGTTTTCGGCCATCAATATGGCTAGAAACAGCCATATCGGAGTGTCTTGGTCATGGTGACGTACTCATGGGGACTTTTGGAGACATCCGGCGGTGGTTCGCGGTGGCGGCAGGCTGCGGCAGGAGGTGGGGGTGATTTCGTCATAAATTAAAGTTTTATATAAGTAGTAGGGGTGAGCGGTTCCGGGTACCCTCCATTTTCTGGGGGAATCGGAACCGGAACCGCACAGTGCAGGTTCCCAAAAAAAGTAATCGGAACTGGAACCGGAACAGCATAGTGCAGGTTCTTCAATTCAGGGAACCGGAACCTAAAATACAGGTTTCAGTTCCTTTCCCGGGCACCCTGTAAAAAATCAATTACCCCCCTATTAGTTTAAAAAATGACAAAAATACCTTAAAAGTTTACAAATACACCCCTAACAAATATACTATTTGGGTTTAGGGTTTAATTATAATGTAATATTATAACTAATTAAATTGTTAATCATTTAATTAAGTATTGTGATATTGTTTATAATAGAATGTTATAATTAATTTAGTAATCATACCATCAATTTATAATGTAATGTTATAATTAATAAAATTCTAATCATTTAATTAAGTATTGTGTAAATTAGTAAATTACTAATGTTTATAATATAATGTCATAATCAATTAAGTAATCATTTAATTATGTAATGTTATAATTAATTATGTGATCATACTATAATGTAATGTTATAGTGAATTAAGTAATCAGATTATAGATCTTTAATGTTATATTATAATTAATTAAAATTTTAATAATTTAATTAAGTAATGTAATAAATAATAATGTAGTAAATTACTAATGTTTATAATGTGATGTTATAAATTTAAAACTAATTAAGTAATCATTTAACTATGTAATACTATAATTAATTAAGTGATCATAATATAATGTAACGTAATAATGTTATAATTTAACTAAGTAATTATTTAACTATAATGTAATATTTAATTAATTAAATTTCTAATCATTTAATTAAATAATAATTTGTTTATAATGTAATGTTATAATTAATGTTTATAATATAATGTTATAATCAATTAAATAATCATCTAATTATGTAATGTTATAATTAATTATGTAATAACTAATCATACTATAATGAAATGGTGAAATGTTACAATGAATTAAGTAATCATACTATAAGTCTTTAATATAATATTATAATTAATTTGTTTATAATAGAATATTATAATTAATTAAGTAATCATTTAATTATAATGTAATGTTACAATTAATTACATAATCGTACTATAAATTTATAATGTAATGTTGTAATTAATTAAATTTCTAATCATTTAATTAAATATTATGCTAATGTTTATGTAGTAAATTAGTAATTACTAATATTTATAATATAATGTCATAATCAATTAAGTAATCGTTTAATTATGTAATGTTATAATTAATTATATAATCATATTATAATGTAATGTTATAGTGAATTAACTATTAAGTAATCATACTATAAATTTTTAATGTAATATTATAATTAATTAAATTTTTAATCATTTAATTAAGTTTGTATTAATGTTTATAATAAAATGTTATAATTGACTAAATAATTATATTATAAATCTATAATGTAATGCTATAATTAATTAAATTTCTAATTATTTAATTAAGTAATATATTAAATGTTATAACTTATAAGTCAATTAATTAAGTAGTAATCAATTAATATAATGCTATAATTAATTATACTATAAATCAATTAAATAATGTTATAAAATTATAATTAATTAAGTAATCATTTAACTATAATACAATGTTATAATTGATTAAGTATGATATTTAACTAATAATTAAATTTATTAATATTTATCAATTTATCATATGTAATTAATTAATTACTAATTTATTATAGATATACTTATAACTTGATAATTGAAGTAAATAACTAAATATATTATTACTCAATCAAATATACTATTTTATTCAAAAATAATTCTTTTAATAACATTAAAAATGTAAAACACTTTTAATTGAACAATAAATTCCAATTATTCACTTAATTAATCAAAATTTTAATATTAATGTATTATAATATATTAAAGCTTTTAATATGGTGTAATTTATATGTAATAAGTATAATTGTATTCGTATATTTATTTAATTAGGTTATTCTAAAAATTTAACTTTTTCTATTTTAATTTTTTTTTATATGTAAAATAATAGAAACCCTCCATTATTCACATTTCACAAAAATTTCATTGTAGTCCAGGTTCCAAAACAGGTTTCAAACAGGTTCCAAAACAGGTTCCAAACAGATTCCAAACAGGTTCCAAAACAGGTTCCAAACAGGGTACCCCCTACAGGTTCTAAACAGGGTACCCTTTTTACAGGTTTCGGTTTCGGTTTCGGTTTCGGTTCCGGTTCCGGTTCCTCCACACACAAGAACCGGAACCGGAACCGCACAGTATCAGTTCCAAAAAATTGGAACCGGAACCTACCCTCACAGTACCGGTTCTGGGTAGGTTCTGGTTCCGGTTCCGGTTCTACCCGCTACCCGTGCTCACCCCTAAATTAAGTAGGAGTGTTTTAGCTAAATCTGAAATATTGGGGGTTAAAAGAAATTATTCAAAAATAAATAATAAAAATAATATTATATTAATATTTAAAAGGGGGACACTTTAGTAATTTAAACAGTATACCCACCAATTTATTCCCCATAACCAAACATATTAATATAACATACCCGTCAACTAACCAAACATATTTTCCTAAAGATTTCCAGTAATCTTCTAAGGTAATCTATCTTTCCAGTAATCCAACATTCCCAGTAATCTAACATTCCTGAACCAAACGCCCCTAAAGGAGTTTGATTGGGAAGCAGTTGTTAGAGAAATTGATGTGGCTTCTGAAATAAAAAAGTCTTCTACTTTAACTAATTTATGTCCTACGTAATGTATATGCCCATCCATCCATACTTCCGGTAATTTCTTTTCCATAATGCTTTAGTTTCAGATCTCAGATCACCATTTGTCATTGGGTGTTTTTTTTTTTTTAATTCACTACCTTAAATTACATGTTTGGATCTCATGCAGGGATCTTAATCCTTTTAGTCCTTTTGCAATGCCTTCCCCAAATGGGATTGCTGAAGCATCTGCGAGTTTCCTTCTAATGGTCTATTACCCAAAAGGCATATTTTGTGAATTCAGACTGGTCCGGATTTCAGGTTTGATAGGAAGATCTTTGACTTGGGTAGTTCTGTTTGACTCAAAATTGTTGGTTAACTGTAATCTGGACTGGTTGGATCTTTATTAACAGGCATATTCTCCTATACCTCCTCATGGGTTCTTAACATCAAGTCCCCAAGCTCACCGGGGGGTTCAGGTTATATATGGTTTTTGTATCGTCTTTAGGTTCAGTGAATTATGATTATTGAACTTCAGTTATTATATTATGGTAGTGCAATAGGTAGTGTAGTTGATTTTAAAAGATTAACAAATGAATTTTGAAGGGGAAGTTGTGATAGTTCATACTACTAATAGTTTTAGTATGCAGTTTTTTTAGGCTTATTTTAGATAATCTCCTAAAATGTTACTGTATGTTGATGCCGATGTGGTGGAAGGGAACAAGTGAATTCCCGGCATTTGTCCTGCCATACGAAGTTGTTGGGGTGGAGGGTATACAAATAATCCATAGTAATGAAATTGGCCTTCAAAATTTGATTTTTGTTTTTTTAATTATATATGTTTTTGTTGCACCATCTTATGCCTCCCTATGCTACCCCCCCACATCCATATGTTGCAATGTATCCCCATGGCGGCATATATGCCCATCCATCCATACCTCCTGTAGTTTCTTTTCCATAATGCTTTATTTTCATATCTCAGATCATCATTTTTCATTGGGTGTTTGTATTTTTTATTTGCTACCTTAAATTACATGTTTGGATCTCCTGCAAGGATCTTATCCTTTTGGTCCTTTTGCAATGCCTTCTTCAAATGGGATCTCTGAAGCATCTATGAGTTTCCTTTTAATGGTCTATTACCCCAAATGCATATTTTGTCTGTATGCCTACATTAATACTAATCGGTAGGTTCCTATGTAGGTAAATACTCCAGGAAGCATGGAAGCAGATGGTAAAATTTCTGATGTTAAGGAAAAGTTGACTATTAAAAGATCAAGAGGAAGTTTGGGTAGTTTGAATTTGATAGCTGGGAAGAATAATGAACTTGGTAAAACATCAAGAGCATCTGCTAATGGTGTAGTGAATATCTTGAATAGTTGTGATATATGTTGTTGGTTGCTTTTAGTGTAATGGACTTAGCCTCTGCACCTGGTTTGTGGTACCTATTACAGAACATCTGTTTCTATAAGAGTTTAATATCCGCATATTGAGTCTTCTTGCTCATTTATTTGTCTAAATGTTCCTACATCTTTCTTTATTGTATTGCCAGTAGGATGCATAACAAATTCAAGAAATTTGTAAAAGTTCATTTTTGTTTTCTTATCATGCAAGATCTTTTGTACTTTTGACTTATTACTAGTAGCAAATCATTGCCGCTGGAGCTCAAGAGTGTGATGCAAAATGTTCCAGAGATTGTGGAACTGGTTGGTAGTGTAGCTGCAAGCCAAGTTTTACATATCAATAATCAGGATGGGGAGGAGAAAGTAAAATCTATTCTGAGTTCAGTTTTACATATCAAATAGAATATGCCAGCTACATGATTGATGTCGTTATTTACCTATTTTGGGAGTGTTTTTCAATAGTTCGGCAGCACAAGGGATAATATTGTTAAAATATTGTGGGAAATGAAGATGTGTTTAGGCTATGGTTTGGCACAACATACATCAATATGGTGGTTCGGCAGCCTATTTAATATTTATTTGATAATTGATATAGAACCACATATATCAAATTGTGAACTATTAACAATTAATTTTGGCTGATGAGCTTAAAACACATCAGTATGGATTATACACATCATTATGGTTCGGCAGCACCATTCATAATATGGCGAACAATATGCTATAATTTCTATTCGGCAGCACCCAACATATCGTGTTATAAAATTTCTGTTCATGGCCTTTAAAGAGCCTTTGATGGACCACATACATCAAAATTTTGTATAGCCACTTATGGTTCGGCAGCACAATTATCAAATAAATATTTGAAGATGTGTTTTAAGCTCCAACAATGATGTTGTAGGCTGCCAGTATATTACTATAATCAGTTAGCTTTTTGGCCATAACACCTCCTATTACTTTTAATTATGTAGTCATCCATCTCTATTAATCATTGATTGGATCACTATGGTTTACCTCACCATTAATATGATCCATTTCAATAGTTTGGCAGTACGAGGAGAAATTTTAGCAGGAAGTATATTGTAGCTATGAGGAGAATTTTTTTTTTTCGACAAATCGTGATACCTACGTCAATTTATAGTAAAAAATAATAACAATAAACGGGCAGGAGCAAAGAATAACAATTATCTAAAAAATAAAATCTATAAAGTATGTAAAACTATATATAATTAAAATCTTTAATTTGATAGACCTATACAATGTATGTACCTCTATAGTAGATTTCAACCAATTGAAACATTCAATTATTCAAACAAACGTGATGTTAAAACCAATTTCATAAACAACTTGCGCAACGCGTGGGGCTTTCGACTAATATTAGATAACTGGGGTAATATTTTTTAAATTGAGTAGATGACGATGTTTGGTTGATTTGTAAAAAATTATTCCTAAAATCAAATATGTCAAATAGTGGCATTTGGGGGGTAAGTTGTCGGGAATATTAATACCTTGGGGGTGGGGTGGGGGTTGGTTGTGTTATTAAAACTTACCTGAGATAATCCAATGTTGTGTCCCATGTTGCCTCTAAACAGTTGAGCATTTGATCCAAATTAACCTTATATTTGTTAAAATTTACAAAACATCCAATTCACTCATGCAGACCCTTTTGTCCTCGTTTTTTAAATTTTTCGGACGACATTGCCCTTGTTATTGTCATCATTTACAGAAATGCCACTAAATGTTGTTGTACCCAGAACTGGCCACCACCGCCAACTGTTATTAACCGAAGCCGGAGGCTGCCAAAAGTCACCATAATGGTGTACGACTGGCCGAATATGGCTAGTTGTGCGCCGGTAAGGCCTTTTCTAGGATCTAACCGTCTGTGGCACTACCAGCGTCACAACCATCCTGTAGCACTGCCGGCGGTGGTGGCTGGCTGCTAACAGTGGCTTGGGGTGGGTAAGGGAGTTTTTGTTAAGTTTAAAACGTCTTTGGTTGCTATGGTGTTTTTGCTAAATCTGAAAAGTAGGGGGTTGAAAGAAATTATTCAAAAAATAATAATAAAAAATACTATTATATTAATATTTAAAAATAAGAGTAATTTAGTAATCTATATATCATACCCACCTATTTATCCTCCCAACCAAACATATTATTCACCAATTTATTCAAACCAACCAAACACATTTTCTAAACTTTCCCAGTAATCTTCAAAGTGGTCTTTCTTTCCGTTAATATAATATCTCCTATAATAAAACATTATATGATCCAAACAACTCCATATAACATTATTTTAAATACAAACTTTAAAATTAGAATAATGCTATACTTTTCAAGCGAAACCCTAAATAATGTGCCGTCTTAAGTGATTTAACATATCATTCATCATGTTATGCCTAAAAAATTAGGGCTGACGTAACTTTACGTCAGCAAGGACAAATCAGAGTTCAGGAAGGCTTTGTGCCGCCTAGGCGCTACAACGTCATCCAAGGACGGAAAGAGTAAAGCTGTCATCAACTTGACAGATAAAGATTTGGTTTGTGAGTGGTTGGGAGTCGCCCACCTGCCCAAGTCTTGCTCGATTTAAGGATATCTCCTATACAATCAGCCAATGGGAAGTAGGGTAGGAATTGTACGACACCTGCCTGCTTACAGATATGTAATCATTACCTAGAAATCTCTTACTATAAATAGAGGGTTCCTCTCTCATTTTCGGGATTCTGATAACAAAAAAACACTCACTCTGTGTGTGTGTATTTCTACTCTCTGATCGCTATACGCGACCTGATTGTAATCTCTCATTTATAAAAAAGGCAATGGACGTAGGATTCGCTTTGAGCATCCGAACCACTCTAAAAATCATCTCCCATTTTTTTACTTTATTTTCCATTCACGTGTAATTTCTAAAACAACTTAGCACTTTGCATGTGCGAATAGTTGGTGTCAAAAATCAAGCATCAACAATTTGGCGCTAAAAGGAGGGCCTGATTTAGTATCTGCTCTTCATCAGGAATCTCTGATCAATTAGGTCTGTTCGCTAGTAAATGGCTCGTGGTTTTGAAATCGAGCGAGTTAGCCTCAGCAGCGAGGAGATCTCTCGGGTACAGGATGACACTTCTTCCGAAGCGCCCCCGATTCAGCAAAGTATTGTGGTGGATATTCCTTTGAGCTCGCAGCTCGACCCAGCTGTGATGGATTACTTAGAGAGGTTCAATAATACTATTTAAACGGTTAACTGAATGTTAGATTGTTTGGATTAGATTGTACCACCCGAGTCCGACAAGGTGGTGCCACAGCCGAAGACGCTTGTAGGTCACGCTAAAGCGCGGAAACGAGCAAAGGCCCATGCCGCTTGCACTATAGCACGTAAAGACAAGGGAAAACATGTGGCAGGTAATGGGCCAAAGGGCGTTAAGGGACCAGCGAATACCGGTCATGAAGCAGGTAGAATACTTATGGCTTTGCAACTTGGCGATATGTCGCATCATGAATCGTCTCTTGACCCATCGCATGGGCACCCCCACAAGAGTGCAAGGCAAGTAGACTCCCAGTATCACCAGAAAGATGGCCTTGACCATCATCGTGAGGGAAACTCCCACCATCTGCCGGTTGATTCTGACCACCATGAAGATCGGGATAACTCTCCGAACCATTCATTACCTTAACATGGCTCTAGTTATTGTGTGTCAAGGTATGCCAGAGCTTTCGACCGAGGTGAGGAAGAGCCTGATTTGCGGTCTTTCCTCAACTATAATCGCGAGGGTCGAACCCACGTTGTGGAAAGTGATCCTCAGGTAGCTCCGTTGCCTCAGATTGTGGAGCTACAGTGAGCTCTGGATCAGCTTAGAGCTCAACAAAATAAGCGTCAGAAGGTCGCTGAGGCGTCTTTCTTTTCTCCAACAATTTTAGCTGCTTCTCTCTCATTAAGGTTTAGAATGCCCGATATGCGAGCATTTGATGGGAATTCTGATCTGCGGGATCACCTCTATAAGTTTAACGACCTCATGGAGCTTCACCAAGTTTCCAACTTGGCTAAATGTCGCTGTTTGGCAGTGATTTTGACCGCCCACACCAAGCGTTAGTTTAGATCGCTTCCATTAGGATCTATTAACTCGTGGCAGCAGATGAGCTCGTTATTCTTGAGACACTTCCAGACGAATAAGAAGTTCTCAATGTCGCTGAGCTATCTGAGCAACATACGGTAGGAGAAGAATGAATCCCTCTAGTCCTACATTGACAGGTTCCACAGGGAGCTGCATAAGGTGGCTAATACATTTGAAGAATCTGTTCGGACTCTCATTATAGTGGGAGTTTGCCCATAGACCGGCCTTTGGAAAAGCTGCAATCTGAGGACAACATTTCCCTCACCCACTTTTATGACCTTACTAAAAAGTACCTCTGAATAGAGAATTCTATGGCCGCTTTTGATCACCCCGACCCCGGTTCTTCGACCAGTGCTCTTGATTGGGGGGAAGGTAGTAAAAGAGCTGATCGCAGATGGGATAATAATGATTAGCGAAAGGGAAAAAAAATGGTTTGAGCCCAAGAAATCTTATGCCCAGGTTCCTTGTCGCGATCGCGACAAGAAGCAGTATACTCCTCTGAACACGTTAGTATTGGCTATTCTGGATAAGTCAGAAGAGGTCAGCCTGCTTAGAGAGCCAACACCTATGAACAATCCTCCTTTAGCAAAAAATAGCAAGAAATATTTTCATTATCATCAGGATAATGGGCACCACACCGATGAGTGTCGGGCTCTCAAGCAAGCAATTGAAGACCTCATTAAGTAGGGGCATTTCAAGGAGTATGTTGATGGCCTGACTCCTGTTTAGGAAAAAGATCAAAGGGACTAGGGGAAAAAATGTCGTGGTCGTAAGAGTCTCTACCTCGTGGGGATCATCTTTAGAGGAATACACCTCACATGGAACTCTCGAGTAACTTAGAAAAAATACGCTCAAGAAGCTCATCATGACCCCGTGAGTGTGATGAACACGACATCGCGACTTACTAAGGTTTACAGAGAAGAAGAGATTACCTTCTCAAAGAAAGAAGCAGTGCGATTGCATCATCCCCATGAGGATGCAATCGTCATCGCGATAGAAATAGGTCTGTGCGAAGTCCATAGGATGCTGGTGGACAATGATAACGCTGTGAACATCCTATTTCAGCGAGCTTTTGAGGAAATGCAATTGGACAAGATAGATCTAAAGCCTGCCTCTATCTCTCTCTATGGTTTTACTGGGGATCATCTGTTTCCCAAAGGTACGATCGCACTTCCTGTCATTTTGGGCAAGACCAATGAAGTAACCAAGATGACGAAGTTCTTAGTGGTATACTGTCCGTCCGCTTTTATTGGCATTCTAAGATGACCTCTACTATGGAATTTCAAAGTCGTCACCTCCATTTATCATCTGAAGATGAAGTTTCCCACGCCGACGGGGTGTGGGGAAATGAAAGGTTCTCAGACCGAATCTCACAACTGCTATGTGAGAGCAGTGCAGATGACATGCAAAGGGAAAGGGAAGCCGATGGACATTCCCGAGCAGGCTATGGCGATCAGCAAGATAAAACCACAATCGGGTCCAATGGAAGACCGCATAGATCCTCGTGTTCAGGAGGAGTACTCACACAATGGGTTGGTTAAGTCTCTACTCGAGGTATCTATCAACCAGAGTGAGCCAACATGAGTATTGAGAATCAGGAGTAATCTTAGCCCTCAGCTTGTTGTAGATTTAATGAGCTTCCTCAAATATAACATCAATGTTTTTGCATGGACTCATGCTGATATAGTTGGGATCAACCTGCATGTAATATGTCATGCACTCAACATCGACAGTGCAGTCAAGTTGGTTTGCCAAAAGATAAGGGCCATGGACCCGGAGCGTTATGCTACTCTTAAAGTTGAGGTGGATAAGCTCCTCTCAAACGGGTTCATTCGGGAAGCTCATTACCTGAGTTGGGTCGCCAATCCAGTTTTGGTGAAGAAACCTAACAGCAAGTGGCAAACTTGCATTGATTTCTCTGATTTCAACAAAGCCTGTCTGAAGGATAGTTTCCCTTTGCCCAGGATCGATTAGCTCATCGATGCCACCTTTGGGCACGAGTTGTTAAGATTCATGGATGCCTACTTAGGGTATAATTAGATCCAGATTTATGAGCCTGACGAGGAGCATGCCTCGTTCATCACAGATCGAGAACTATACTATTATAAGGTCATGCCCTTCGGTCTGAAGAATGTTGGGGCAACCTACCAGTGTTTGGTTAATCATATGTTTTCTAAGCAGATTAGAAATCAATGGAAGTCTATGTCGATGACATGCTACTCAAGTTGCATATCGCTTCAAATCACATAGCCCATCTCGCTGAGATGTTTGACGTACTTCGGAGATTTAGAATGAAGTTTAATCCTCTTAAGTGTTCATTTTGAGTATCCCTAGGAAAATTCCTAGGATATATGGTTAACCATCGGGGAATTGAAATCAACCCCGAAAAGATTCGAGCTCTCCTGGATATGAAAAGTCTCGCCAATCGGAAGCAAGTTCAAGGCTTGAATGGGAGAATAGTAGCTCTCAGTTGCTTCATATCGTTGCTTGTCGTTCTTTAATATACTTAAGGTCAACAAGAAGTTTGAATGGACTCCAGAATGTAAGCAAGCCTTCTAGGGCATAAAAGAACATCTTGGAAAGTCACCTTTTCTATCAAAGTCTCTTCCTAAGGAAATCTTATTTCTCTACATGTCCGTCTCTCAATATACGGTCAGAGCATGACACGACCCGTCTCGACCCTCCTTATCCCATAGGCTCCGGGCGCACCCATGAGACTTGGGTGATCGAGACGTGCCATGTGGAAAAACTATAAAACCTGTTTATGAATAAAAACATCATAAAACTCTTTTAGCCAAAACATTTATAAGCACTCTTTTATTTTTTTCTCACGAATAGATGTAACGTCATTTGCATATAAACAAATGTAACTGAAATTTTCACAAATGAAATGTATGGTATCAGATTTTTTCCATATCTTTAATAATACAGAACAAGAAATAAATACATGATGAAGAAAACATAAACTTTGTAGCGAAAAAATAAAACACAACTATAGAATATATGATAAAATGAAGTCGTGTGGCCCAACCTTGAGTGGGATTCACTCCTCTGCACGATCTCCTTCTTGACCTAGTGGGGGGAAAAAGAAAAACATTTGAAAATGAGGGGTGAGCTAGAAATGCTCAGTGAGTGGGGAATAGGTTAGTATGTAATAAAACATTTCAATATACAATAAAAACACTCATGCTTATAAAATTTCAATTCCATAAATACATTTTATAATATAAGCCATCGTTCATAACACATGTTGAAATCTCTCATGGCAAGACCTCTTTTTGAACACTATTATGGTAAACGAATCAATACTCATGTTTCGCTAAAAATATCATTTCTAAGAAACAGTTCATATACGGATAACATTTACATTTATAAGTTCCTATTTTCAAATAAATGATATACATATATACACATATCCAAACTATCTCTCAATCACATGTGAAAACTCTCACCCAACTAGTACCTAGGGGTAAATCCGTCCAACCTGGCAAGATCTAACATCGCGTGGGTTGAACCACTAAATCCATCCTGCTAGGCAAAATCGATCACCACTCAAGCCTTCGACCCAGTGAGTCCAAGCATCACTCGGGCCGGCAAAATCATATCCAGTGTAACGATATCTGCCTCGCTCAGGCTTTTGACTCACTTGGGCCAACAAATCAAATCATGTGTAGCGATATCTACCTTGCTTGGGCCGGCAAAATCCATCTAATGTAGTGATATCTATCTCGCTTTGGCCTTCGACCCACTTGGGCCAGCAATATCAAATCATATACATATGTAGAATCAAATCAACATCATGAGAGGGTTGGGTACTACGTATGGTGGTTTGAAACCCACTTTCATCTCATACTTATTCTCAAAACATTTTTCTCATGAGCATATAATAATTGCACAACTTAAAAATATAAATGTAGGTTCTTAAATGTTTTCAAATCTAACAATTTAAACCCATTTTCATTTCTTTTCTAACTATTGCCACAAAACATCAAAATTCCATATTTCTCATGTCAATCAACAATTTCCAACAATAACATTGCAATAAAGCTCATTTATATAAATAAATCAAACATATTAGGCAATTTAAAACAATCAATAAGTATAAAAGAGCATTTAGAGATAACTTTGTTAAAAAGAAAGTTAGGGGTTTAGATTTTTCCACTCACAATTTGAAGCTCAACCCTTAAGCCGAAAAATGATTGAAATCTTCTAATAATGCCCCCGCTTGCCTCCTTATATACAAAATCCAATAAATCCTCCATACATAAGTCCCCATAAGGTAACACCTCAATATTAAAATCATTGGATACTTCACACACGAAAAGATTAACATAACTTCTTCTTTAACAAAACTGTCTCATAATCGAACATCGGTCGCTCTCGGATTTTTCTTAAAAATTATATTTATCATTTTAAGCCATAATTTTAATGGGGCGTTCTAGAGATACATTAGTTGTTCCCATAATTTTCTTAAGTCATTCCAGAATCAATAACTATTTAAAACACAATTTTCTTTTAGCTCATTCAAATATGTCCCCTGTTTCCAGAATTGGGGTTACTGACTTGAAAAATTCATAACAATTCAGCCCTTAATCCTTTTACTACAGACCATACATCCCACTCTTGGAAAATCAAGGATCCTTCCACTATTGATCCCTCTGGCAATCCTAAGAAGCCATCTCCACCTCATGAAACTCTCCAGAATTAAACTAGACACATATATGATTCACCAGAATTTAAAATCACTCAATTTGGATAAGAATAGATGCATCAAATCATTTTCCAAAAATACATATTCTGTAGAAAACGAAAATTCCAGAATTCACAAGGCAACTTCAAAAATCCATATAAAATTCAATCCTTCGAGTTTTTGAGTGAAATAATTTCTGAACACTCCTCAAGAAGTCTACAACACAATAGCATATCCGAAATTCAGTTTCAAACAAAAACTCAAAACATACAAACAATTTTCGAAATTCCACATGGTCAGATTTTTGTATAGTGAGCCCTTATATCAAAATCAAATCTTTAACCAAATTTTATTTAGGGAACACATGTATATTCTACCCACACCAATTTATTAAAATCAATCTCCCTATTTTAGTTTTGTTTTCATGAATTTATACCAAATCATAGACAAAACAATCCAAAGAGAGTTCTTTAAACCAATTGAATCATAAATTACCAAAAAGGGGAAATATCAAGCTTTACTCACCTCCCATTTGCTCAATCTCTCTTTGATCTTTCCGATCACCAGAATTTGCTCACCGACGGCCACTTTTCCAGCCACTTCCGTCGTTCTCTTCTCTCCTATCTCTCTATTATTGGTTCCATCTTCCTCTCCCTCATTTCCTTTCTTCTTCCTTTCTTTCTCTTCTTCTTCTTTCTCTCTTTTCTCTATTTTCTTTCTCTTCTTTTCCGTCTCTCTTTTCCTCTTTTTTTTTTCTTCTTCTTCTTCCCCTTTTTTCTTTTCATTGAATGGTCACTGTTCATCAAAATATCTAAAAAATATCAATTTAGTCCTCACTTATTTTGGCTATTGTATTGTACTCCCCAAAACTTTTAAATTATTACACTTTACCCCCAAAATCACAAAATAAAATTTAATAAAACTCCATAAAAAAAAGTATGGGGTATTACAGAGCAGCTCTCATCTGGGAAGAGGGCAGAGTTCAGTGGCCAGTGTATTACACGAGCAAGCGACTTTTGGATGTCGAGATGCAGTATCTAGAGATGGAACGGTTAGCCTATACCCTGCTGATCACTTTCAGGAAGCTGCGACCTTATTTCCATGCTCATACCATCCATGTTCTGACCAACTACCCACTTAGACAAGTTCTTCAAAAGCCGGAGGCTTCAAGTAAGTTGCTTAAATGGGCTATGGAATTAAGTTTGTTTGATCTGCATTACAGACCAAGGACAACAATCAAAGGGCAGGTTGCCACTGATTTTATTTCGGAGTTCTTTTATCAGCTAGATTGAGAACCCGAACAGTCATCCAGCGAAGTTGTCCAAGAAATTGTTTGGAACTTGTCAACTGGGAGCTTCTATGTTGATGGGTCTTCGAACAGAAGAAGAGCCAGAGCTGGTTTTCTACTCCTTAGTTTGGAAGGGACTCGAACTCATGGGATCTTTAGGTTTGGGTTCAAAGCTATGAATAATGATGTCGAGTATGAAGCGCTACTTGTTGGTCTGCGACTAGCAAGAGAAATGAGGTTAGAAATTATTGACATCTATAGCGACTCCCAACTGGTTATTAATTAGATTTTGGGAGAATATCAAGCCAAAGAATAGAACATGGTAAGCTATCTGAAGAAAGTTAAGTCGTGCTCGAGCCTTTCAAGCATTATGTGATCAATCAAATCTTGAGAGATAGTAACTTTGTTGCAGATGCTTTGGCAAAAATAACCTCCTCACTAGACTCCGATGCCCCAAACAACATTCCAGTTCGGTACGTCGAGGTTTCCAACATCAGCTCGCCTGAGCAAATCATAGTTACAACCAAATCTGTTTCCTGGATGGCTCCAATTATTCAGTATATCTGAGATGAGACTCTACTCAGCAATAAGACTGAGACGAGAATCCTACGAACTAGAGCTGCTCGTTACACACTTATCGGGTATCAGCTATACAAGTGAGGGTTTAGCACTCCCCTCCTTCGATGTGTAACTGATGATGAAGCAGATTACATCATAAGAAAGATACATGAAGGGATCTGTGGTAATCACACTGCTGCATGATCTCTCGCCAATAAAATTGTCTGTCAGGGATATTATTGGCCTCTACTTCATGAGGACACATTTAACTTTGTGAAGAAGTGTGATAAGTGCTAGAGATTTACGAACGTCCCATGAGCTCCTTCCCACCAGCTGACGATAATGACTAGTCCTTGGCCATTCTCTATGTAAGGAATTGATCTCATCGGGCCCATGCTGATCGGTAAAGAGGTCGTCAAGTATGCAGTGGTCGTAGTGGATTATTTCACTAAGTGGGTCGAAGCCGAGCCTTTGGCCGCGAGCACTACCAAGAATTTCAAAGACTTCGTCTTCAAGAATATAATGTGTCGCTATGAGATTCCTCATACACTCATCTCTGATAATGGGAAATAATTAGACAACGAAGAATTCAAGCAGTTCTGCAACGAGCTGGGGATTCATAAGAAATCTGCCTTAGTAGCAAGACCGCAGGCTAATGGTCAAGTTGAAGCTGTCAACAAAACTATTAAGTATACATTGAAGGCCAAGCGTCAAGGGCAATTGGGCCGATGATCTTCTAAAAGTTCTATGGGCATATAGAACAACTCCAAGAACCTCTACTTCAGAAACACTCTTTTCGCTAGCGTATGGCTGCGAGGTGATTGTTCTAGTGGAAGTAGGAACTGGTTCACTTCAGAGGAAATTTTTTAATGAGACAGACAATGAAGCACTCTTACATGCAAGTCTGGACTTGGTTGAAGAACACACCGACAAGGCTTGGTTTAGGATAGCTTCCTACCAGCAACGGGCAAAAAGATTCTTCGACTCTAAAGTCAAAAGAAAAGACTTTTAGGTTGACGACCTAGTTTTGAAAGAAGTCATTCTCAGCAAGTGCGGGGGTATTGGGACCTAACTAGGAAGGTCTATATCGCATCGCTAAGGTAATACGACCCGAAACATATTACCTCAAAAGGTTTAACAGTTTCGAAGTGCTACGGGCTTGGAATACTGAACATCTTCGTCCTTATTATCAGTAATTCTGAACTCGTTTATAGCTTTGATCATTTCTTTTTTACTTGTAAAGTTTTCCTTCTTGTAAGTATTATGAATAAGATTGTTCCACTTCTTCTTGAAGAGAAACTTGTATCGTGAATCGTGATCTCAAGTCATTTTTAAAAATCTTGTTTTTTTTATAACATTTTACAAGTTCAATGGTCAGATAAGTTATATTTGTTTTGTGAAGTGCTTAAGTAATAAAAGCACTATCACAAGTGGCTAAAAGTTTCTTTCATATATCAAGCAAATGTGTACAAAAAACAATGAGAAGCAACAAAAGTTAAGCTGAAGAAACTACAAGAACAGAAAAGAAGGCAATCATTGGTCATCGTTTCTAAGCCCCCCGGGTATGACCTCCCGATCCTTTGGACGATCGTCAACGTTTGAATCGTCAGCTCGATTTTCAGGAATGTTCGTTTCTAGCTGATCATCTTCCGAAGGAGGTTCCTGTTCCTCCTGCTATTCGGCCTCTTCAGCCTGGAGCATGGAAATAAGAATGGACTGATATTCGTCCGAGAGGTTGGAGATGTCCATTTTCGGATTTCTCGGTCGCAAGCTATAAATAGCTTATATTTCCTAGTGAGCAGCTTTCCTCTCAAGCTCGAGGCTTTGCTGCTTCATCTGCTCGGTCAATGAAGTGGCTCGCCTCTGAAGTAGCTCGAGGTCTGCCTCTATCGCTCTCTTCTGTTTTTCGGAGTTCTTCTACAACTGAGGCTGATTCTCCTCCGTCGCCTTTGCGTAATCGGTGCTCACCTTCAGCTTCTTTTCTCTCTCGCTCAGCTCTTTGGTGAGCCTCGCCACCGTCCATTGCAGCTTTTTGTTGTCCCTGCCTCTCTTTTTGAGCTCGACCTTCTGAAAATCCATAGCCGAAAGAGCAGAATCTCTCTCTACCAGGTATTGATCCGCTTGGATGCGAATCGTTTTTGCCTATGCATCCACGGCCGCGAGATCTTGCTTTAGCTTGGCATTCTCCTCCTTCAGCTCGTGGAGTCTGCCGGCAAAGTCCGTATCAATCTTCTACTATGCTACGGTTAGGGCGAGTAGGGACTGCATAGGAAAAGAGATGAAAGTTAGTTTTTTTTATTAAAGATCTTAAAAAAGCTGAGAAATCGGCTAGTATTAGAAAGTTCTTGAAAAGAACAGACTGCTTTACCTGACTGTGCAACTGGAGCACGGTGGCCACTAGATCAATAGGTCGGGAAGCCATGAACTATTGAAAGGTTACAGCAAGTTGGAATTCCAACAGGGTGTACAGTACCAGCTGCAAGTGCTCCGACAGTTGTCAAAGAGAATCCAACATAGTCGGGTCTGGCCCCAAGAGGGCAGGTACATCTTCGACCTGTTATTTGCCCACTCTCCTCTGGGCAGCCATGGTCGCTCCTTCTCCCTTGCGTGAACTCTTGGGGTCGACCGAAGTGCCAAGGGTGTCCCTCGAGGGCATCCTCGAGCGAAAGAAGTAGTAGGGCTGAATTCTCTCTAGCATCACCCCGAGGCCATCAGGTTCAGACTTTGTTTCCTCCTTGGTAGGCAGTTGTTTCATTTTCTTGGTCTTCTGGCCCATAGTTTTTTATTTCATGGCACGAGTAGCCACAGGTTGAGGAGCTTTTTCACGTTGCTCTTTGGATGGCCGCCTTTCGGCACTAATCTGTATCCCTCCAATGGGGATGGCACCGGGGGTCGCTTCCACTAGCTTAGTCAAGTTGACCCGGGGGAATACAAACCCCCCAGCCTTCGTCGATGGCTTCGGAACCCTTGGTGGCATGGTTGCTGCACGCCATGAAAATGTGTTAGCGAAAAAGTCATCTTTGGTACAAGGCTAAAAGTTCTTCTGGGCACAAAGATACTTACAAGCTGAAGCTTCCAAAGATGTCTCGGGACTGAAAAAACTGTACTTTCACAGGTTGGTAGTGGTCACGAGCAATCTTGTGTTGTGACTTTGATCGAGTAAATGACCAAACACCTCGATACGGTTGAAATCCGCTAGAGCCGACAACCTAGTCGTTTTGTTTTCTACGAAAAAACTAAAATTGCATTAGTCTTAACTACTAAAAGAGAGTTATAGGAAAGGATAGTTAGTTTGGAAATTAAAAGGGAAAAACCTACTCGGCTCCCTAAATTTACAAACGTCATCGTACTCGAAGAAGAAATATTTGGTGTCATAAGCCCCAACATTGTTGGGGTAACCAAATATCCCTCCCTCAATCGTAGATTGCTTCGAGAGGTAAAAAGAATCTTTATCCTTGCTTTTCTTTATATAGTAAGAGCATGCAAGTTCTAACATTGTTAACTCGCCAAGTCCGTATTTGCGGCATGCAATATACATAGCAACTGCTATCATATACGCATTGGGTATTAATTGAAATGGCACGACCTAGAAGTGGTTGAGGATCGACCTACTGAAGGGTGAAAGGGTATCGTCACCTTGCATTTGAAAATTGTTTTTGAGATCACAGTCATCCCCTCTGGAAGGTCCTAAGTGGTGTATGACCTGTGATGGTAGACGTTTACGTTGATCGCAAACTGATCTACCGCCTTTTGAATTTCGTCCGTAGTGGTTGCTGATAGTACCGCCTGTCTGGGACCTGCCGAGGTGCCCGAGGGCTGCGAGCTTGTCCTTTCGGCTACTCTCATCTCTGAAGCGTCCATTGCTATTAAAGTCTGAAATGGTGCAAAACGTAGAGGTGATTCAGTCTCCGTACATAGTGTTTCGTATGACTACTTGAAAAAGTAAAAGAAACCATAATTTTCCTTCCTTAACCCCTGAAAACCCTAAACATCCTTGAGAATGGGTTCCTAAGGATCTGTGCCCTAGGTTTTTAACTCTTAAGAGTGTTCCTTTTTTAACACTATCCAAGAATGTGCATCATGTAAGTTTACCAGACATTCATACCCACCATTGCTTTAAAAAAAAAAAAAATTGAGTTTTTAACAGAAATGAAAAGAAGAAAGGGAAGAGTTTTCCTTACCTCTTGGTTTCGGGGGACGAACGTTCTATCGTAACAGCAGGTGTGCATTAACTGGAAGAACGATGAACTGGTTTCTTGAGTGCAAAAACTTTGTTTTTCTCTTTGAAGATTCGAGTTCTGTGAAAAGCTTGAAGTGGGCTTAGGGTTTTATAGGGAAGAAAGCGATGTTTGGCTTCCTTTGCAAGCGATGTTTGGGCGGGACACGTTCCTAGTCGTTGGATGCAACCACGTGTCACCAATCCTCGCGAAGAGTAACCTTCACACTTCGTGGAGATCAATCGACGTTTCCCTCCGTTAGAGACACCAAACGTCGGTGTGGTTATCTCCTTCACATTAAATGCACCCTCATCCGCATTTAATGCTTTAAAAGAAAATGTCGTTTCAGCATGACTTGCATTTAATGCTCATGGCTGACACTTATTGCGCAAAGATAGCTAGCTGTCAAGCGCAACGGATAACATCTGAAAAGGTCATTCGAATGAAACAATCTTCTTCGTATATTGAGCTCGAAGCGAAGTGATTCCCGGTTTTCGACGGAGAATATCCTAAGTATTTTTAGGTCGTGAGCGATGGATAAAGTTCAAAGCACGTTGGTATAGCACATTGTGTAATTCTCAAAATCCACATCACAACCTCCACTTAGTTCGCTGGTTGAGTTAGACCATGAACTTTATGTTATTTCAGCCGTTCTCCACTTGCAGTTCGAACAAGCGTTCCTCGAGACAAGTCAAGTCATGACATAATCATGAAGTTCTCAAGGTTCAAACCTCAAACCTCAAGAACTAGGGGGCTTCTATTACACCTAACAACTCAGGGCTGACGCAAGTTTACGTCAGTAAGGACTAATCAGAATTTAGAAAGGCTTTGTGTCGCCTAGGTGCTGCCACGTCATCCAAGGACGGAAGGAGTAAAGTTGTCATCAACTTGGCAGGTAAAGATTTAGTTTGTGAGTGGTTGGGAGTCGCCCACCTACCCAAGCCTAAGAATATCTCTTGTACAATCAACCAATGGGAAACAGGGTAGGAATTGTACGGCACCTGCCCGCTTATAGATTTGTAATCATTACCCAAAAATCTCTTACTATAAATAGAGGGCTCCCCCTCTCATTTTTGGGATTCTGATAACAAAAAAACACTCACTCTTTCTCTCTGTATTTCTACTCTCTGATCACTATACGCGACCTGATTATAATCTCTCACTTATAAAAATGCAGTGAATGTAGGATTCGCTTTGAGCATCTGGACCACTTTAAAAATCATCTCCCATTTATTTACTTCATTTCTCATTCACATGAAATTTCTAAAACAACTTAGCACTTTGCACGTGTGAATAGTTGATCTCAAAAATTAAGCATCAACACATCACATGAACTCTTTATTTGTACATCAAATTCGCCCAAGGTGATTTATCATTTTTAAGAAAATTCTAGATCATAAGCCATGTTTGGTTTATGGATTAGATGGCTTGGTTTGTGGATTAGAATTGGATTAAATGAAAGTATTATGAATGGAAATCAATGAAATGAAAGTATTATGAATGAATAGAATGAGATTACTTTGTTTGCTTGTAATAAGGAAGGTTGATGGAATGAAAAATAATTTGTTGCTTTTAGACTAAAATGCCTTGAATTTATTTTATTCAAGAACCATAATTTTATTTTTTATTTAAATGTAAAATATAAAATATAAAATTTCAAAAAATTCAAAAAAAAAAAAATCAATTTTTTTTTTAATTTCAAACCGACCAAACTCGTCGACCAACGAATTTGCCTCATGCTTCCAATGTCACCGCCAGTGCTTGGAGAATCAAAAGCCGCAAATCATCCAATCTTGATAGATCTTGGCCATCGAAAAACGATGGTGTGACGTCATGCGAGATGGCCTTCTATCACAGCCATCGTGTGTAACATCACAATGCCGGTTTTTTACAGCTGGGATCTACCTAGATAGGCAAATCATTGGCCGATGATGGCTCACACACTGGCAATGATGCTAGTAATGTGACGAAAATTCATTGTCTGGCAAATTTGATCGGTGATGACCGATTTAAAGATTTTTTAATTTTTTTTTTTTAAATTTTGAAAATTCTTAAAATTTTAAATATTTATTCATTAATATTTTAAATAAAATAATTATTGAATTATAAAATAATTTAGATTTAAATAAATTGATTTAGGGGTAAAATGAGAAATCAAAATTTAAAAGAAGGTAAATTAGGCATTTTAGCCATCCATTATGGATGGACTTCCTAAATTTGGGAGGAATCCTACTCTACCCTTTTTTTAAGAAATAAGATTCATATTCCTTATGCAACTTCTTTAAATCAAACAAGGGATAAGGAATAAAATTATATTCTCTTGTTCGTTCACCCGTAGCAAACTTGACCCTAATGACTTCTTTAATTTAGGAATAGATTATGGCCACCTTGAACCGGTTGAGCCCGATATCAGGTCAAGTTAACTGATTGGGCCGGCCCTGATAAATACAACTTGGTTCTAGCCCATAAACTCAATAAACTAAAACTCGGGCCGACTCGGATCTATATGGGATTCACACTCCGACCAATTACAGACTACAGAAGCTACACAAAACAGAGAAGCAAGCAAAGAACGTTGTCGTTTGAACACGAAAAAAATTGGAGCAAGAGAAAAAAATCAATTTGAGATTGGAGGCCAAAGGAAGAAGAGAATTCTCTCGCAAACAAACACAATGGCGCAGGATTCAGAAAAGAGGTTTCACTCAATCATGGATAAGCTCTTTCAACCTCCTAAATCCGCACCAAGCTCCTCCAGGTTCTCTTTCTCTCTCTCTCTCTTTTTTTTTTTTTTTCCCTTTTTTTGGTTAATTTTTGTTTTCCCTTTCAGCGTTTGGTTCCCGAGAAAAAAGAGGAAACCAATAGAAAAACAAATGAAAATGAGAATCTGTGCTTAATTGAGCTGAATATTTCTGTAATGTTTCGTTTTATTTATATTGATTGAAAATACTGGTAGTATAACCTTTCAGAATTTGAAAATTATTTTCTTAATTGCTCTTTTTTTTAAAAAAAAAAATTATTTTATGTTTTAGGGTTAATGTTTAGGTGATGTTAGATGCCAAGTCTGGTAAATATTTATCACTTGGAAGTGTATCGAATGCTTGAGTGGTAAATGTTATCAGCTTTTAATTGGTTCCATAGTGTTACCGGTAACTGGCCTTGATGGTAGTGTAACCTTTATATTTGTTACAGAGTGTAATATTAACAAAAAAATTTCAATGGTTTTGTTTATAAATAGTAGTTGTTCAGCAGTTGAAGTGGCAAGAGGCGCAAAGCGTCTGAATCCGGAATCTGCATTAGCGCTAGTGGAACCTAAAACCATTGTGAACACAGTGGAGAAACACCAACATTCTTTGTCTTCAGCTGGATCATCTCAAGCTCCACTTTGTAGACCATGGGACCGAGGAGATCTTATGAGGAGGCTTGCGACCTTCAAGTCTATGACATGGTTTGCCAAGCCTAAGGTTGGAGAAATCTTGTTTAAGATTTTAGTCCTCTTAGTAAGAAGGGAAAACAAATTCTCTTGGTTTTATCTAATAAGATTTCTGAATGCTCCTTTCTTGTTGTTTTTAGGTTGTAAGTGCTGTAAATTGTGCAAGGAGAGGTTGGGTCAATGTGGACACAGATATCATAGCTTGTGAATCTTGTGGAGCTCGTCTCCTTTTTTCTGCTCCATCGTCTTGGACGCAGCAGCAAGGCATGTAGTTATTCTCATACTACATCATGCGATATTAAATCAGTTCTAAATGTTTTTATCTTAATATTACTATTTCCTGTGTTTTCTCAGTTGAGAAGGCAGCCTTGGTATTTAGCTTAAAGTTAGACAATGGACACAAATTACTCTGCCCCTGGATTGACAATATCTGCGATGAAACACTGGCTCAGTTTCCTCCAACACCGCCTCCTTTTTTAGTTGACAAGTTTCGAGAACGTTCTTCTGCACTTTTACAACTGTTAGCGCTTCCAGTAATATCATCTTCTGCCATTGAGTATATGAGAAGCCCTCAGTTAGAAGAATTTCTTAAACATTCGTTAATGCCGGAATGTGGTGATGGATATGCGAAGGCTTCTCAAATAGATTACCTTGGCAGTGCCTGTGAAGACTTTTCTGCTGACTTATATTATCAGGTTTGAAACTTGTTTGGTAAATAGTTTCTGAATTCTGGGTTGCTGATATGATCAATTGCTTACATCTGATATTGTTGTCACTGGCATATGAGCTTCAATACATGTTATCTTGATGTTCCCTGCCTCCTCACACATATTGAATTTATGTATGCTTGTAATGGTTGATCAAGATTCCATTTCCTTGGAAGTCAAGAGGCTCTCCTTTCTGATTTCTTCTAATACTGTGTCATGGTCATTATTGCTATCAATGACCTGTTTACTGATTTCCAATATTGCACTTGATCAACTGACGATTTCTCACCTTTATTAGTTGATAAAAACCAGCTTGACTTTATCTCTTATTGCTGTTCAGTTTTTTTAATTAGTTCAATTATGCCAGAATATTTTCTTTTACTTGCAATCAATGGAAATTGTAAATTCATGTGTTTTTAATTGAGTTTGGTATTGCCTCACTCTTATATAACTTGTGCATACTATTTCATATTTCTCCAACATTCAACAATATTCAGTAGATTATGGTGTTCAGTGTTTCATCTTTCAATTAACCCATTTTGTGCTCTTGTACTGAACAAAGTAAATGAAAAAATGTGATAATTGCACGACAAGCGTGATTTAGAGTGTTCACTGTTTCCGCATTGTTGAGATGAGTGATGATCTATTAATGCATTTTCAGGCACAAAAGCTCATAAGTTTATGTGGCTGGGAACCACGCTCACTTCCTTATGTGGTTGATTGTGAGGACAGCGTAAATAATTTTGTTATAGATGTTGATGGACAAAATCCATGCATTGATGCTCAATCTGGTGGTAGCAATGAAATTGTTGAGGCAGCTGAAAACTCTGGGATTCATAAATCTGTTGTGTTGGATTGCAGGCTTTGTGGTGCTAGTGTTGGATTATGGGCTTTTAGTATGGTTTCCCGTCCAGTAGAGTTTTTTAGAGTAGTGGGATATGCTGATGAAAATGGTGAAAACAATTCTGGAACTCATGGTGCAGAGAATGAAAATCATGAAGTTGCTATGAACACTGTCTCAAATGGTGCCCCATTGCATAAGGATACTTCACCGAATTTAAATCTGACAATTGCAGGGGGTCCACCACCAACAAAACAGAACTTTAAAGCAACCATTTCTTTACCACTTATTGGCCGAACTTTAAGGGCTAAGTTCTCAAATGATTCTAATTTTAGCGATAGTATTTATGATAAACAAGAAGAAATTCGACATGGATCTAAGAATAGTAATTTGCTTAAGGAGGGATTAGACAGCACAGAACCCAATCTTACTGGACAAGTTGTCCAGATAGAAGAGATGGGGTTGTTGAGGAGTAAACAACACGATCAAGGAACAGATAGTTCTACAAATGATGAACAATCCCCTGGTCCAAATCATAACGCTAGTGAAAGAGGTGATACTCTTGGAAAGGAGAATAGGGATCATATGCCTATGGAAGGAACAAGTGTCACCCAGCAAGCCACATTTTCTGAAACAGGTAAGCATTGTTGTATTATACAAAGTCCCATAGCAACCATTCAGAATGTTGACGTAGATCTAAGTCAAATTGATTTGTTGCCTGAAAATGCAGCAAACGTTGATCCATCAAGAGGGGAATCCAGTGGCTCTGAATCTAGAGATTCTTCTATTACAACTCAGGATGCTAATTTAACTATTGCAAATGGGAAACAGAGCAAAAATGAAAGATCATTGATGATTACATCTGACAATGCAGTCGTTTCTAGAAGTACAGGTAAGATATAGTATTGATAATCGCCATAACTGTTTCAATGATATTTTGAAGTAAAATCACTATTCTTCTTATTTATACTTGATTAATTGATTCAACTTTTTAATCTTGGCTTTTCACACCTTTCTGTTTCCCTTTTCTTTTGGCTGGGAATCTTGCTTACTATCATCTTTCAAAGAAATTTGTAGTAACTCTTACATTATATATTTTTTTTTTCTGAAGAAGCATTGCATCTTCTTTCATTTGGCAATTGTTGGAGCTAATTATGTTATACCTTTCTACTTGTGCCTTCTGCAATTTCTTCATTGATATTGTCTAGGAGCAAGGCTATACTTAGAATTGAGTTATACAATCAGGTAAAAAACAAAGGACAAAATAGTTATTTTACATAAATTTTGTGCAATTTTTGTCTGGTTATATGATTCAGTTGTAAGCAAAACATTATTGTATTGTCTAGTGAGTATAACAATTATTGTCTTGGCCTCTTCTCTGCTTAACAGTGCATTAATATTAAATTAATGAATCTAATATGGTTGCAACCTTGTCCTTTTTGCAACTCATTTTTGTCTTAAGATCATTCACAGCTCATCATCTTTTCTTTTCCAACATTGAGGAAGGACCCTGAAGAGGAATCCTGTTATCGTATTTAATATTGACTAAACCCTATGTTTCAGGGTCATTATTGGTGTGAGGCTAATTTAATTCACAAAGTTGCATTAGATTTTGATAGCTGGTTTCTTCCCCTATCCATAAGCTGACTGTGTCACACACTAGGTGGAATAATTTTGACGGGGTCGCATATTTGTGCCTCAAAGAATAAGCTAAAACAAGGTAACAGCACAAGTTTACTCGAGGTATTGAGAAGATTGATGATACAGTTACATTAGATATTCAATGGGCATTTAAGATCCACCATTCATCTGCAGAAAGTACAGTTTAGTTTAGAAGTAAAATACTATCAACTTGCTAAAGGCAAAAATGAAATCTAAATATTACTCATGTTTTGAGTGAATAATGAATTTTAACAAGTAGCTGTTACTTTCTGTATTAAGTTTGCCAAGTATAACAGTTTATATTAACTAACCATGCTCCTGTCTTCCAGCCACTACTGAACTGTGAAAGTATTGCCTTCTTTGATGGATGTCAATTTGGTCTATGCATTTATGGCATATACAGTTAATTTTCACTTTTTTCTTTTTGCTTTCTGATTCTCATAAGATTTGTTGTTTGATTATAACATTTTAAATTAACCATGCTACTGTCTTCCAGGAAAGGATACTAAGCAACTTTCAGAAGATAATGCGATGAAATTTGATCCAATTAGGCAGCACAGACATTTTTGCCCCTGGATTGTATCAACAGGTAGTGGATCACCTGGATGGCAACAAACACTATCTGCTTTATGTCGTGCGAAAGAGCATTTTCATCCATCACTGGAAAATTCTCCTCCATCTACCTCTGTGATTAAGGTATATCCAAATGTTCTACCAGTAAGCCTTGGTTTTAAGACACTTGAAATTAACAGCGAGCAGCACAGTGATAAAACTCAGTCAATCATAATAAATGGAACATTGAACCTGCAAATGGGTCTGAGCTTAATCCTAAGTTTATCTGAATTCTGTTAATTATGATGCAAGCCTGTATTTAGCAAAATATGGATGCTTTTTCCCCAGTTAAACCCGATGCTTTTATTCCACTGTGAATTTGTATGTATATATGGTATACAGTGACGGTCAATTAGATTTCTTAGTACTTTCATCTAGAAAGGATTTATATCTTGCTGGCTATTATTAACAGGTGGATGATCCTGTCACCTCAGTTAGAAATCTTTTCATGTCTCCGGTTGCAAAAAGATTGAAGCCCAGTCAATAGTCAAGCCGAAGTATGCACCATTTCATCAGTGTTTCTGGAAATCAACGAGTTGCCAAATATGTGTGGGATGAGACTCCTGCTTCTCTTATCTGGTAGGTTCTGATGTCCTTAGAGACGTATTTCTCTATGTCAGTATCTCAATTGAAACCCATACAAGTTTTGTATCTACTATTGCAAGGAAGAAGTCTTAGCAGAATAGTTTTGTGTTTATTACAATATGATTGTGAATTTCAATTTTTTTTCACCTTGTCCTACGATACAGTGTAAAATATTGTAACAAGATTTTTTGACAAGGGCAAATATAATTCATTCCTCACATGAAATTGTTCTCTCATAGTACAAAACTGAAAGAACAAGAATTGCAAATTGTTGTTATGCCATCAAGCCACAATTTGTGATGACCACCTTTGAGTAGGGGCGGTTGAAGCCTCTTTCTGCCACAACAGCCCTTTTGTCTCCTATTAGCTTTGCCACCCTGCTCAGCAAACAACAGGTGATTATTATTTTGCTTTATGATTGCAAAATCATCAGCTGTATTGAAATGAGAACAAAGGAACAGCTGACTGAAAGGCAGAAAATAAAGCACCCTTAGCTTGGATTGTGCAAAGCTGAGTCCCCATTACTTCTTTTATGAATCAGTCCATGTTTTAACAGGAATTGATATTGTGTTTGACAATTTTAAATTGTACTATATATTCGCGAAAATTCATTATAAATCCCTGAAACAGAGTTATGTTCCAGCAGGAGTCAACTACTGTTATCAATTTTTCTCTGAGTTTGGGTCACTATAATATTCTATGCATGCGGTCTTTTTACTAAGAAAAACCCAGGATTGAAAAGTTAACCTGAAATATGGAGAACTGGTATTCTCTTGCACAGTCTTAACCTGTCCGATCTTCTCCACGACCTGCATTCCTTCCAAGACCTTTCCGACAACCAGAGCTGAGACATTCAGCTCTGGCGAATCCTTGGTGGAAATCACAAACTCTGTCCCATTTGGATCCTTACCAACCTCCTCTTGATCAATCTCCAGCTTGCCTTTCCGGGCGACTAACTTCAGCTTTGGAGGCGGCTTCAAAGGGTCTCTGACTATAATGCTGACAGTTCCGGCCAAGTTCTTAGTCCCCGAACACTTGACATAGTCTTTCTCCCATTCTTCTATGAGATTATCAATTGCCAGATTGCTTCCTGTTTTCTGCGCTAGCTCAGCGTCCACTCCATATGATCTTACCCCGCCATGCTGCACATAATTTGGCATGATTTTGACGAACTCTTTTCTTCTGTAGCTAATGCCAGCAGTTCCGCTAACAAGACTACTAAACCTTGCAGCTCCTGCCGGAGCGGTTTCTCCATATAACCCAACGACAATGCGACCAACGGGTTTTCCATCAATCGATACATCAAGAAAAGCTTTCTTTGTTGGAACTTTGTTAGTACAGCCAAGACTAGTATCATTCAAATTCTCTTCTTCAGCTCGCACCTTGGACAGGTTGAATGGTTCCAGAATCTGAGTGCCCAAAAGAAGAAGCAAAGACGAATTGCCAGAAATTGCAAGCTCCCGGCGTGACAATTTGCAGTTATGTTTAAGGCTGGGAAGAGGTGTGGAAGTAGGAAAATTCTGGAGTTGAGGAGTGATTGTTGATGGTGCTGGAGGAAGGATTTGTGAAGAAGAATGCAAGACTTTCTGGTTTTGTAACATTTCTATGCGAAGATTTTGCTTCTCTGGGTTGGTTTCTTCCTTGCCTTTTAAGACTGATATGTTGGTTTCTTGTTTCTCTCACTTTCCAGGGGAAGAGATTTTCGGGATAAGAAAGGGACAAATTAAATCCATCCATGTGCTTGAAAATGTTTCATTTTATTTATGGCACCAAATGTACACCACCAATCTGAAGAGTTCTCATGGGCCATTTCCTGATATGAAATCAAGGTCCTGAAATTGGATATGGACCATGAATCTGGTCCATAATTTCATCAAACTTCAGTTGAAATCACTATTACAGCATTCTTAAAATTTTAAGTTATTTACACTTTCCCCCAGGGTTTTGATCAACTATTCCACATCCCTACCTATCGTAACTGAAGTTTGTAAAGTCCGTCAGTCATAAATGAAATGACCAAAACACCTCAAATAGTAATGGGCTAAAATGGATTAAAACTAACCTAAACACCCCATCATTAAAAGAAAAAAAAAAAAAAGAATTAAACCTGAGTCTTAAAATCTTAGACTAAATAAATACATTTTTAACATCACTGTTTAGGGTTATTTTTATTATTTAAGTAGTTAACAGTTTTGACTAATGTCCGTTAAACAGGGAAGAGGTAAAATTTTCTATTTCCTAGCAAAATGAAAATAAAATTTGCCGCTTCAAGGGTTAGGGTTTAAGCCAAAACCCCAGCAATAACACACAGAAAACTGCAAACACCAGCAAAAGAGAGCACTGAAAAATTCATTTACACTTGATGGCAATTCTCTCAAGAAGACTTTATCATTCTCTTCTCTCAAACCCTAATATCTCTCACGTTTGTAGGCCCTTTTGCTCTTCCAACTTCTTTCCCTCTCATCCCAATTCTGACTCTGACGAGTCACCTGTCAACTCCGACGCCGACCCAGTTCATGATTCTTCGTCTTCACCATCATCAACACCGGGATCCGGTGAGCCACGTGAGTTCTATAATCGCTCCCTGGAGAACGGCCTCGATGTGGGCATTTACAAGGTAACTTCTAACTTCACTTAGCACTTTTGTTAATTTCAGATTGGTAATTTCCAATTTCACTTGATTGGCTTTATAACTTAGCTTTTATTGTTGTTTATGATGAAATTTTGGTGAGTAACTGAGTGAGCTGAGAAATGATATCTGGGTTTGATGGGTTTTTGTGGGGTCTTTTGTTGTAGGCAATATTGGTGGGGCAGGTAGGGCAGAGTCCGATACAGAAGAAGCTGAGGAGTGGTAGAACAGTGACGCTGTTTTCGTTGGGGACGGGCGGGATTCGGAACAACCGGCGGCCACTGGATAATGAGGATCCAAGAGAGTATGCAAATCGGTGCGCTGTTCAATGGCACCGGGTTTCGGTTTACCTGGAGAGGTTGGGTGGGGTTGTCATGAAGCATGTTGCTCCTGGGTGAGGTTATGTTTATTTGAACTACATTTTCAATTGAGAACTTATTTTTTTGGTTTATAAATCTAAGCGATTGGATTGAATGTGATTGGATTGAATGATGCTTGGGTATTAGCTGTAAATATGTTTTATGGGGCAGATAAGTGGAATTATATGGTATAGAAACAAAACTGGGAGAACAGTTCATTAGTTCCTTTCTACAGTTAGAATTATAGATTGTTTTGTAAAATTTGTCTCTGAAGAAACCTAATTTCTTGTATATAAAAGAATTGATCCTGTGTTTGGAAGTAAAGATGTTAGGGATCCTGAAATGAGAACAATTCTTGTATGTGAAAATAAATTAGATGATATTATCAGTGGCAGCTTACTATAACATTTAATGTTCATTTTGCTTGCAAATAGAATTTTTTGATTTGCTGATTTAAATTGCTAAAAGAAAGAAAAAAGATACTTGGAGATATTGTGAGGTTCTGCATGTTGGACTTGCTGGAAGAGAGAGAGAGAGAGGGAAATGCTTATTATGTATTGGTTAGAATTTTAATGGTCTTCTAAGTTAATTGATTTTATCAATTCAATTAGCTAATGTATATCTCTGTTGTTGGAATGAGTGTGAATGTTTATCTACATTTTTGCATTGCATCAACTTGTAGATACAATATCTGCTTCAGTATGGATATTGCTGAAGTATATCTATTTACTGTTGGCTTGTGTATATAGTAGAAAAACTTGATTGCTAGTGCTTTTTGTTTCCATTTAACCATTGCTTAGCTCTTCTGAACTTTGTCTTTCTTGTTTCATCTGACTTATGATGCAGGTCGTCTACATTTTTTTTTTAATCTCAGTTATTATATATAATGTTCTTGTTTGATGTAGATCAATTATATATATAGAAGGAAATTTGGAGCAAAAAGTTTTCAATGATCCGATGACTGGTCTTGTTCGGCGTATACGAGAGATTGCAATTCGTCGTAATGGTACATACATTTCTTTTTTCCATTGTGAATATTAATTTCTTTAGGGTAAGAAGAAAATCATTTGACCTTATGTGTATTGAATTTGCTTTTGTTGTGTATTTGTTAGAGTTGCCTCTAAATCTACTTAACATAACCATTTTCTATGCCGTTATGATTTGAACACTTTGTTTTATATGTCACTATCTTATATTATCTGATAATACGCTATTCTCTGACCAACAAAGATTTCTTACATTTTTTTTTTTCTTCCTGTGAATTTAAATTTTTTTTTTTTTTTTCCAAACACCATGTATGTTAGAGTCAAAGACTCAAAGGTGGAATTATATACTTTCTGATGATACTTGTTGAGAACAAAACATATGTATCCTTACATTTTATTGAAGTTGTGTTGGAAACGCTGAAAATTAAAGACAAAAGTAGGAGAGAGATGCATGGTAACTACAGTTTTATAATTCTATTTTAGTAAAAAAGTGTAGGTTCTCTTATGAAGTAGCAAAACTTGCATATCCTGGAGGCGACTAAAGCTTATTGGCATGATATGTTGATAATATTGAATCATAGAGGTTTAGCCTTTGTAGAGCATTAATACTTGTGTATGGTGATGATTTTAGTTGTTGATAGAGAATTGTGAAGATAGTGTAATGCTCAGTTTCTCCATCATGTTTATTGGATTTATCCAATGTGGATTTGGCAGGTCGCCTTGTGTTTTTGGGAAATGGTGGTGATTCCCAGCCTCCATCACGAGGAGAAATTAGAGGCGTTGGCTATTTCTAAATGCATCAGTTGAAGTGGGAGCAACTGTTGGTTCATTAAAACATGAATTCAATTTTTAATATTGTAATTATATTTTGACTTTGTTTTTAGGTACTTATAATGGGTCAGAAATACACCGATATTCTGAAAATGTTGCACAAATGTTTTCTTTATGTGCTAATGTTGTTCTGCTTTTGTCACTCTTAATCTTATGATCAGCAGTAGTTTGAACACCCACTGTATTGTTCATTTTGTAATCATAAATTGGAAAAAGTGACTGGGTAGCCTGAGAAAAGCTAAACCTACATTGCCCATATTGATGTTTAGTAATTTATATCCAGTACCATAAGTTGAAACTAATAAATTCATACAAGAACTGTAACATAATAATCATCTCTTCTTTAAGTTATTGATATGGAAAAGAAAATAGACCCAAATTTGAATAAATTCAGAGAATATATCTTCTTGCTCTCTCTGTTTCTGGAATCATGTTTCTCTCGAAACTCCATCTGCATTATGCTAGAATGAATCTGTGTGGTTGGCTGGTGGAGAACTTACAGTAAAATTATTGCAACTAACACTTTACCTCTCAGCATTACATTATAATTAATGAGCTAGTTTGAACATAGAGTAAAGCTACATAACAATAAGATTAAGAAAGGTGGTGAACTGAACGAGTTTCTGCAAAAGAAAATGAATATATAATAAGCTTCTCTAAGTCATGAGGTTTGTATGAAAATGCTACCTCAACCATTTAGGTTAACATCTCTTCTTCATTTTCTTAGCTCATGCTTTCCAGGCCTATAATAATAACCATGCCACATTCACGAAATTCTATTCAAATTATAATGGGCTTTTAATCTCGACTTTCGGTTTAATATTTATAATATGATGAGTTTATAAATATATATCTAATTACCGATTTATCATTCATTTTAACAGAAATAAAATTACAATACGGAACCGTTTATGAATATTTTCAACCGTGGATTCAATACATTTAAGTCAAAAGTTTTAAGCCATTATAAAATCAAATATTATATTGATACAAAAAGAAAGTGAAATTGAATGGTCCATTTTGCTAGGCAAATAATTGTGAGTGTATAATTATTAATTATGTCATATCATTTTTTAAATTTGTACAACACATTACACATGCCATTTAATACAGTCGGTCCAATATCACACCTTATCCAAACTTTGATCTTATGTTTTTTACTATGTTCCCCATTTTATTAATTTTTAAATTTAAAACAAAATGCGCTGAATTTACTGGACATGTCTTAAAGAACATCGGCCGGGGACCCAACCATTGTGGAAAATGATGACGTGACGGCAGAGATGTGAGTGGAGTTGTGTGCGTGTACATGAAAGAACAATTTAAAACGACAAACATATGGAACGGAAATAACTGACGGCACGATGCAACCACTTCCTCGTCATCACTAGATAAAATGAGTCGACAGCCGCTGATTCATCCATCACTTTTTTTTTTAATCACCAATTTCAGAACCGTACACGTGGCTCATGTGCATTGTCAGCTGATGACGCGCTATATGCCTGCATTGCTTACTTGTTTCGATCATGATCAAAGATGCAGCATATCATACACTTGTATAGTATGATGAAATTAATATAATATTTAAAATACGAACATGGTGAAATAATGTATTAGTTAAATAAAAAAAATATTAATAACATTAATTAAAAAAAAAATTGAATTTAAGGGAAATTGTGACATTTGACATTAATCAAGTATCATTAAGGCAAATAGTTGACCACAATAAATATTAACCAAAAAAAGAATAAATTAGATATGGTAATAATTTAGGTTGGGTTCATATTACAAATACGGAAAACAATATTCATATTTTGGTTGGAGTTGAAAATGATTAAGACGTGTTACCATTTATTACAAAAAAATTGACATGTTTGGACCATTTATCATTTAATATATTACCACTCAAATTCGTTTACAATATGCCTAGATTTTTATTTTTTTTTATTTTTTTTATTTTCAATATGATTATATTATCATACACCACATTATTGAATTGACCAACTAATTTTTCTATCAATCAATGATAACACTACAAGACTTTAAAAAATATATATATTTATTGTAATTTAATTTTTTAAATTTTTCTTAGAATATTTATATTCTATTCAATGCACTTTCAAGTAGATGGGAATCAAAGAAAATAATTAAATAATTCATGCAACTTATTACATTTTATTTTCTCAGAGAAAACAAAAACATTAAAAAATAACTTCTTTTTTTTTTGGATTAATATTCTCCATTAATCATCATATTAACATAAATAATAATAATTAACATTACGGGTTTATTCTATTAATTGAGATAATCAAAGTTGTGAGTTGTGACAGCTTCATTTCCATTTTGACAAGTTTTTAATCTTGGTCCTATGATTTTGTCGAAGTAATGTTAGATCCAGTAGAATCTAAAAGTAACACTTACATCCTTTGTGACTTGTGAGTCAACATCTGTTTCTAAGAATTTTTTATAGATAATCTAATAATTTTTAATAATTCTATTAATTTTTAAGGTTTAATTCTCTAAACCCCTCGAGGTTTTCCAAAATTTTTAAGAGTAATATTAGGTTCACAAATCAATCTCACAATCCCCAATGTGACAATTTGTAAATAAGTCTCGCCTGCTTGCTATGGATCTCGTCTGCCCAATTACGAGTTGATAAATTATGAGTTACTATATTAGGGGTTGTGAAAGAAGGTTGCAAAATTAGGTTGTGGACCTAGCATTACTGATTTTTTTAAATCCCTTGGGATACTGGACATGGTCATAAACTCTCCGCTCTTATTCAAACATTAATATATTTTCATTAAGTTTAATAAGTGGGGGTAAAACAGTAACTATCATTACAATAAAAAATAAAAAATTCAAATTAAAACAATCAAGATACACAAATAAAAAATTAAAATTAATATCATTAATAATGGACAGGGATATTTTCGACATTGATAAAATAAAAATTAAAAATTAAACAGTCTCGAATTAATAAGGACGTAAATGTTATTTTAAGATTTTACTGGATCTAATAAATTTTAACCAAAGCTCGAGGACCAATAAAACATAATTATAACCTGCCGAGAGAGGCCAACTCATAACTTCAACGCCATTTTAGGAAGAAGACGCTGTTGATTCATTCTTGATGCAAGACAAACTCATTGAAAAATCAAGCGAGAACAAAAGACAACTCACAACCAGAATGAACTTTTTGCTACAACCCCTATCTCCACCTTTAAACTGAGATTCTACACACAGTAATCAATCAAGTCAAAGAAAGAATCAATGGACGACAAGAAAATAGTTGTTGTAGTTGAAGATTTAGAAGTCGCAAGAACCGCTCTTTTATGGGCTCTGCATAATCTTATCCGCTATGGCGATGTCATCACTCTCCTCCACGTCTTCCCTTCGATGAAAACAAGAAGCAAGAAGAAGCTCCGGCTGCGCCGTTTGAAAGGGTTCCAGTTGGCGCTCTCCTTCAAAGAAATTTGCAACAAGTACTCCTTCAACGTAAATTACAGAATTTTTATGTTCTTTTTAAAAATTTTATTTTCCAAAGATGTTTAATTTAAGGGATTAGAGAATTGTGTTGCAGACAAATGTTGAGATTGTTGTTGCCGAAGGGGATGAAAATGGCTCCAGAATCGCTTCCATGGTGAGAGAAATCGGTGCTTCGACGCTCGTTGTTGGTCTCCATGATCAGAGCTTTCTTTACAAGTGAGTTTATTAATTTCAGAGTTTCTTTTGATTGATGATGCCTTTTTCTTGATTTCATAAAGTTGAGTTTTTGTTTTCTGTTCTGGAAAGTACAAGAAAAATGGTAAATTGTCTTATTGTATTTGGTCAGTTTTGTGAGTTTCAGTGTACTGAAACTCCATGGCCACCGGCACATGGCCTGTCTTTGGTGGTGAAAGAGCCAAAAGTTTTAACAGTGATTGAGGATTCTGGGGCGTCAGATTGAATCACTTAAAACAAACTGTAGCAGAAAGCTACAGTCTCCTAAACCATGTGGGCGTCTGATTGAACCAATTATTTAATGTCGACTCAAGTTTAAATCCATAAGTTTTTGACTTTTAACATTTTAATGTCCCATCTGAGATTTGAAACACCATTAAACAATTCAATTCTTTTAAAGGACGTTCAAGGTCAAGAACAAATCGCCTTCATTCAATGGCTAAGAATTTCTCTAGTTAGGAAAGCTTTTGACTTCAACCTCGAAAGCAATATAAATTTTTGGTAACATTGGAAATGGAACTCAAAGCAGTGAATGTATGCGTGTTGGACAGGTTGGCTTTGGCCCACAACAATATAGCAAGCAACTTCAATTGCAAAGTGCTAGCCATCAGACAACCAGGAGTAGCAGTAGTACCAACACTAGACAGTTCAACAAACATGGACTTTTCGGTGATCGACATCACTAGATTACAGTAAGTTTCCCACTTTCTAATTTCTTAATTTACCTTCATTCACCTGCTCCCTGGACCTGGACCTGGAGTTGTCTTGTAAAAAAAAGAAAAAAGGGTCTTTGTTGGTCTACATTTTGTGTTTTTCTAATACAATGTTGTTGATTCCATGAATGGGTTTTGCAGAGTCCCTGATATGCCTTCTCCGAAAATCCCATATCAAATATGTCCGAGCCCTTATGCAATTATTTGGAGATGCAAAAAACCGAGGAAGAGAACTTCTGGGTCTAGAGTCAAGAACAAGAAGTAAATTATTTGGTTTAGGTCCATTTTTTTAGGCATGGTTTGGTGTCTAGCTTTTTTTTTTGTTCTTTGTCTCACATCACATACAAAAGTTGTATACAACAAAAAAGAGTAGTTGATAGATTTTTTCTGATTTGATTATCTCATTTTCTTTGTACACAAGTTATTAGAGTGAAAATTTTATTATAAACATTTTACATTTGCTCTTATCAATAATTGAGAATATAAACCATAATTGGGTTTGGGTGGTTTGATGGTAAAAAAGCAAAGATGTCCAATATGGGTTCTTGTCTTGAGTTCGAGTCTCTCAGAATCCTAAGAGATTAGTGGAGGTGTACACAAACTGGTTTGAATATCGCCGATCACCTAAATATATATAACGAGTTTTTCAAAAAATTTAAAATCATTTGGGTTCTAAATAACTTATTTATTTATTAAATAGGTTTTATTAATTTGAATGAGTAAGAATGGAGGGAGGAAGCAAGAATTAGGAAACGATATACTTTGAAGCCAACCCGAAGCTAGCAGCCACCTTGGGCTCACCAAACCCAAGCTAACTCACTGTTTCTNGTCCATTTTTTTAGGCATGGTTTGGTGTCTAGCTTTTTTTTTTGTTCTTTGTCTCACATCACATACAAAAGTTGTATACAACAAAAAAGAGTAGTTGATAGATTTTTTCTGATTTGATTATCTCATTTTCTTTGTACACAAGTGATTAGAGTGAAAATTTTATTATAAACATTTTACATTTGCTCTTATCAATAATTGAGAATATAAACCATAATTGGGTTTGGGTGGTTCGATGGTAAAAAAGTAAAGGTGTCCGATATGGGTTTTTAAATTCGAGTTTCTCAGGATCCTAAAAGATTAGTGGAAGTGTGTACAAATTGACCTGAATACTACCAATCAACCCAAAAATATATATATATATATAATGAGTTTTTCAAAAAATTTAAAATCATTTGGGTTCTAAATAATTTATATTAAAATTACTTATTTATTTATTAAATAGGTTTTATTAATTTGAATGAGTAAGAATGGAGGGAGGAAGCAAGAATTAGGAAACGATATAATTTGAAGCCAACCCGAAGCTAGCAGCCACCTTGGGCTCACCAAACCCAAGCTAACTCACTGTTTCTTTTCAATTTAGCCGCCACCAGCCAGCCCACTGTAGCCCACCAGTCCGCCACTAAATATAATTAATTAAAAATAATAATCTAAAATCTTTTCTCAAACATATCAAATACAATTAAACAAATTTTCTTATTAAATTAAATAATTATACCAAAATAAAACTGTGATAAATTTAAATGAAAATCAGAAAATATATTTTTTTAATTAATAAATAATAAAAGATATTAAAATAAAGTCTAATTACATTTTTGGTGAGTTAAAGACAAAGGAAGGGACATGGCCAAAGCTGAGTGAGTTCAATGAGCGAGTTGAGTTAAGTAAAACTGTAAAAGTAAAGTTTAAGTAACGGGTTATCAGCCACTCGCTCGAGTTGAATTAATTTCCATCTGACTCACTCACGCACGACACCAGCCGAGCCACTCTCTCTATCTCTCTCTCTGAGTCTGCCAAAGCCGTTGAAATCCGCGATTAGATCTGAAATAGGCGTCGCGGCTCTGCCAAATTAAAAAGCTGATCCTTCTCTCTTTCGGCTCAGATCCGGCTCAGATCCATAAGCGCCGCCGATCTCTCTTCTTTCTTTCCACCTTTCGTCTCCCTCCATTTCTTTCACTTTCTCTAAATTTTAATTTACATATTTTTTCCGTTACAGAGCTACGGCGTCGTTTTCAAGCTGCAGAATGAAATTCTAATGTAGAAACCCAAAGTCAGTGATTGGATTTATCATCAGTGACTTTTCCTGCTTTTTGTTTTCCTTAAATAACCAAACCAAAGACGGAACTCACTTTAAGGTTCTTTTGTTTTGTTTCTAATTATAGTATGAACTACAAATATTTCTTAAACAAGTAGCGGATCAGCTCAGTTCAGTTCAGTTCACTTCAGGTGGTCACATGAATTTTGGGGTAAGACTAAAGACTTCAACTTTAAAGACTTTTGTTCAAGCTTCTTATTTTATTATTTTTTATTTTTAAAGTTTAATTGGATTTTCAGGCTGGTGTTGTAAGTGGGAAAGCTGGGAACTCGATGGATTGGGGCGTAAATAATGCATATAAAACGTATAAAGGTATTGCAAATTCATGCTTTCAAAGTTTTCTTAATAATCTTCGTTATGATCAAGGCATTTATACTACTCATTATGTAAATTCTTATCGAAAACTTACTTAAAATGTTCATAAAATGTTCATGGGAGAGTGTTTTAGATGTTAGTTTAGTTGAGCTGTTGTTCAGTTCCTAAATTAGGTAGTTATAAGGGTTGAGCAGCATTCTTTGCTCTGCAATTTAACTAAAATAATTTGCCTCTAATGTTTGTTTATCCATGTTAATTTGTGTTGATATTATTGAGGTATTAGTGTAATTGAAGATAGAATCCTTTCGGATTGTGTGATTTAGTACAAGAGAACTTTTTCGCAATAGGGAGATGTGGGCAGTACATTATGCTGATATTAATGAATGAATTGAAGCATCAATATTACTTCGATGGTTGAATTAAGTTGGCATTGCTGATACATATTGTGGAGAAATATTTTTCTTGTATTTCATAATGAGATGTACAATGAATTTATAGCAAAAACAAAAAACTAATCTAGGAAGTAATCTGGGAAGAAATTGTTACATTCCTATTATAATTCTATTTCCTATTCTTATTCCTATTATAATTCTATTTCCTATATTACAATGAGAATAATTCTATTTCCTATATTACAATGAGAATAATTCGATTTCCTATTTTACATTTCAACACTNTTTGCTCTGTAATTTAACTAAAATAATTTGCCTCTAATGTTTGTTTATTCATGTTAATTTGTGTTGATATTATTGAAGTATTAGTGTAATTGAAGGTAGAATCCTTTCGGATTGTGTGATTTAGTACAAGAGAACGTTTTCGCAATGGGGAGATGTGGCCAGTACATTATGCTGATATTAATGAATGAATTGAAGCATCGATATTACTTCGATGGTTGGATTAAGTTGGCATTACTGATAAATATGAACTTCGGATATGAGACTTGTTCAGTGTTGGTGCTCTTTTATGTATTGGTGTGTTGTATTTTGTGATGAAATGAGCACTTTTTTGCTAAAATTAGGTACTTTATGGAGTAGAATTAAACTTGTTTCGAACTTCACTCAGTGGTGAAACTAACTGTTTTACCTAGAGGTATGTTGGGAAATTGGCAGATGAGATATCTGTAGAACCGTTGAGAATCTTTGCTTGAATTGAGTTTCTATAACTTGCAATTCACTTTTTGAACCATTTTACATACATCTCATTGACTCGTTAGATTCTAATTTGTTTATGTAACCAATAACCATTTTAGGTCTAGGATTGCATTGGCTTAAACTAAATAATTCCTGTGCATATTATGTTTCTTAAAAGGCTTTGATAAGCTGCTAAGAAAAAGAAAGAAAAAGCTTTCTATTTTTTGAACTCTTGAAAAAGGAAAAAAGGAAAGAAAACAAAGTTGCTTTTTCTTTTAAAATCAAGACCTGATCTGATAGTCAACTGCAGTTTGCTTCTTGTATATATTTTCCAAATGTGGGTATAGGTAATTTCTGTCTCAATAAAAGAAGATTGCTGATATAGGTTGTCAGTTTGCCATTCAAGAACATGAATCTTTCTTATGGTTATGAATCTGCCATTTACTTCTTCTTGTTGCTTCTAGGAGTAGACATGGAACCTAAACACGTGATGGACATCTCACTAATTCCAAGCATTGATCCAATAGATATTGGATTGGGTTCTTCAGAAAAGGGAAATGCTATGCCTTCAGCAAAACCAAGAAAGAAGACAATGACATCTGTATATCTTAAGTTTTTTGAGACAGCTCCTGATGCGAAAAGTCGGAGGTGCAAGTTTTGTGGACAAAGCTATTCCATTGCTACTGCCACTGGTACAGTTCATGCATTTGCCTCAAATTTCAATTATTTCTTTGTGTACAATGATAAAGATATGTATTCTTGGATATTAGGATTTATCATTATCCAAATAGATCCTGCAGTATCCAACTACCCATTTATAATCGTACACCTTCTGAGTACAAAGTTTTCAGGTTGAAGCAAATATCAGATTTTCTGAAGCTTACTTGCAATTGATTTCATATATAAGTTGTCTAATAGAAACAAAATTTGCAAATTACTGTTTATCTTATACCTTCTTATCAGTTAGGAGGATCTATTTTGATATTATCCAGCTTACTGGTAGGCCTGAGCATGTTAGACTGTGAAAACTAATATGTAATCTTTCTTGCGTCTGATGGTATTCCTTTGTTATGTAAGGTAATTTGGGTAGGCACCTCGCTAATCGGCATCCAGGATATGATAAGGCAGGGGATACTGTCACCAGTTCGGCTCCACAGCCTGTTACTACTGTTGTTAAAAAATCTCAACCTCAGTGTAAGGCACCCCAAGTGGATTATGATCATCTAAACTGGTTGCTCATTAAGTGGCTTATTTTAGCTTCTTTCCCTCCTTCAACTGTGGAGGAGAAGTGGTTAGCAAACTCCTTTAAATTTCTAAATCCGTCGGTACAACTTTGGCCGGGTGAGAAGTACAAAGCAGTGCTTTGTGAAGTTTTTAGAAGCATGCGGGAAGATATAAGGGCATCTTTGGAACAGGTTTCTTCTAAAGTCTCAATCACTCTTGATTTCTGGACTTCCTATGAGCAAATATTTTATATGAGCGTCACATGTCAGTGGATTGATGAAAGTTGGTCCTTTCGGAAAGTGCTTCTTGATATATGCCACATACCTTACCCTTGTGCGGATTCTGAAATCTTTCACTCTCTAGTGAAGGTTCTTAAGACATACAATATTGAGAATAGAGTTCTGTCCTGTACCCATGATAACAGTCCGAATGCGGTCCATGCATGCCATTCTTTAAAAGAGGAGTTCGATACTCAGAAAGTGGGACCCTTCTGCTATATCCCATGTGCTGCTCGTACTCTTAACTTGATCATAGATGATGGATTGAGAACAACAAAACCGTTAATCTCTAGAATCAGGGAGTTTGCTCTAGAGTTGAATGAATCTACAGATTTCTCTGATGATTTCGTTCAATTTTCAACAGCTTATCGAGAAGGCAGTTGGAAATTTCCCCTCGACACTTCAGTGCGGTGGAGTGGCAATTACCAAATGCTTGATATAGTGCATAAGGTATTTAATCTTGTCTGTGCATAAGATACTAAGATAGTATGCTGCTTCTCTCTCATTTTATGCTCAAGATGTGAATTTAGTGTCTAATGATGCTGTGATTGCAGGCTGGTAAGACCATGGATGCTGTTATCAGGAAGCATGATGAAACATTAGGCAGTCGAATGCTGCTGTCCTCTGCAGAGAAGAATGTGGTCAGTGCCGTGCATGGATACTTAGAACCCTTCTATAAGACCACCAATAACATGTGCACCAACAAAATGCCAACCATTGGACTGGTTCTCTTCTTCATGGATCACATTTCTGAGATGATTACTGTGTGCAGAGAATCCCGACATAGCTCAGACTGGCTAAAGAATGCTGCCGAAGACATGGCCAAGAAGGCCAGGAGTTACAACAGCCAGGTTTGCAACATATTTACCTACATGACAGCCATTCTCGATCCCCGGATCAAATGTGAGCTCATTCCTGAGAACCTTAACACACAAAATTATCTGGAAGAAGCAAGAGCCCATTTTGTGAGAAACTATTCCACTAGCCATTTCTCATCCATGACAAGTGGATATGGTGCTCAAGAGATGGAAGATGGAGGTAGTGTTTCTTTCGCAGAGGAAATAGCTCGAAAGAAACGAAGGGGAAGCATAAGCAGTGCCACAGATGAGCTCACTCAGTATCTCTCTGAGCCACCTGCTCCAATACCAACAGATGTTCTGGAGTGGTGGAAGGTGAACAGTACTCGATACCCTCGACTTTCTGTTATGGCTCGGGATTTCTTGGCCGTGCAGGCAACTTCAGTAGCTCCTGAAGAACTGTTTTGCAGTAAAGGCGATGAGATCGACAAACAACGTTTTTGTATGCCGCATGATAGCACACAAGCTATCCTTTGTATAAGGTCTTGGACTCTGGGTGGTATGAAATTTAAGTATAGATCAACTGAGATAGACTATGAAAGGTTAATGGAATTGGCAGCTGTTGCATCAGATAATAACGCTTCTGGTTCCGACAAGAAACAGAAGTGATTAACAGAGACACAACTTCAAAGAATTGAGCTCAAGAAGATGATGTTCTGACTTGTAATTTAGCTTCCACCCCATATAAAGAAAGAAAGGTGGGTGTTAGAATTATTAGTTTAAAAAATGAGAGGAGGAAGCAGTTATTCAATACTCTGTTGTGATTGTTGTATGTAAGCGATGAAAAATTATGTATTGTACAGTTTATGATGTCATGAGAATGCTAACAAGAAAGGCAGGCACTAATTAGTGTCATCTTGATTTTAAAAATATGATTTAAGATTTCACATCGAGCAGCTTAGTAAATCTGTTTGCTGTTATATTTGCATCTTTTCGTTTTAATTTATATTGCTTTTACTTCTTTAGCCTCCTGCCTTTCCAAAAAATGCAATAAAACTGATTGTCTAATCTCTTTAATTTAATCACAATTAATGCATTTTGTAACGTGTGTGAGTGTGTGTGTATATATATATACACAGAGAGTTCAATAAGGTTGTAAGAAATATACATAATTGGATGGGTAAGAATATTGTAATTACTATGTTGACAAACGAATCTTATAAACTCTCATACAAAACCAATGTGATAACTGATAATTACTTTTTAGTAAATTTTCTGCTTGATGAATTGATCGGAAACCAATTATCAACTGTCTCGTTAGGTTTGTGAGATTCATTTGTTAGCTATTTAGCTTATCTTTATTATAAGAGACTTTTGTTACCAAAAAAACCCACGTAGATTATTCATTATTTTGATTAACCCTTAAATATAGTTCAGATACACTATAGTACAGCAAACAATTAATGAATCGTATGAATACATTTTCCTGAAGAGGATTAACATATTTGGTCGGAACAAAGAAAAGCACATACAAGAAAATACTTGTTACTCTTAACATAGAAAAATTTTAGGATCATAAAATACAAGAATGAACTACCAAAACTGACCGGAGGCGAAAAACTCGCCCTCCCTTCATTTAATTATATTCACCAGTGAATTTCACAGAGAAGCAACTACAAATTGACATTATATGTAATCATCATTTTATGCATAAAGAATGATCAAGATCGTTTTCAAACTACATTTGTGAAAAATCTAAAGTCTTATTCTCCGATGAATGCAAATGCAATCCCTCGCAAGCAATCGGAGGCAGCACGAATTTTGCTCTTATATCCAATAATCTTGACACGATGAATATTTTCTATATCAACAAATGCTCCCTTCGATACTCTCGAACAATGACAGGCACACTTGTGGGAGGGATCTACAAATGAGAACAAGAAGAGAAAAACATAACTACCAGTTTAAAGACATCTCAAGCATCTATGACATTGGCCTAGTTTTCGACCACAAGTTAGCATGTCCAGTGGGAAAAAGAATGTCACAAACTGAAAGTAATCGGCAATCTATATCTCAATTAGATCATGCGTAGAAGTCAGAAATTCCATGTTGATGCACCTTAGTAAAACGTGGATATGAAAATTCTTATCATTAGCTAATTGGTTTCTCATAGCAATATCTAATCAATTTGGTGATGAATAGGTGCAGTGATGGAATGAAGAGTACATAGTGTACGCATGCTCCTCGTTAAATGATAACAAATAATATTCTGATATTTTCCTCACAACATGACTTACCATGCCATAATCTGTGACAATCATAGAGACATATTCCGAAGGAGTAGCATCATACCTGTTACAATACCATAACAAGACAAGTGAACTCAAAATCATTCAGATAAACTTATCTTTCATCCTAAGTATATATCTCAACTTTTATATCTCCAGTGATGTGGATGACTTAGAGTAAATACATCATTTATATCATCATCACATAATCGATGTGCAAACTCTAAATCAATGCTACATCACTTAAGATGAAAAAATTGGAAACTTTGGGATATATGGTATTGTTCTTTTTCTTCTATGTGATAAAAAGTCTAAAACTTACATTAAATTCAGATGTTGAAGATTTTCTTTACTGGTTCCTGTATCCAAATCTATTCTTCCAGGAACCTTAGCAATAGCATTTGGATCACCTGCAAGATACTTAAGGATGCTTCAATGCAGTCACTTTTAAAGCAGAAGGTTATGTTATTAGTAGGTAAATGAGTAGTACCTAGTTCATTTGAGCAGATTGAATCAAGCTGTACCCTTTCATGAAATTTATATGCTTCACAGCAGATTAGGACTGGAACTTGGAATGAGTGAGCAACCATAGCAACACATGCAGTCCCAACCCTTGAATATACAGTTCCATTAGACAATACAGACGAAGCGCCCAGAAAAACTCGTGTAACTTCATGCATAATGTACGAAACGGCATTTATATGAGTATATGTGCAATTCAAGCCCTTTGCTACCAGCCTACGAAGTAATGCTTGGCCTTCAAGCTTTGGACGTGAGTCCACCACCACAACACGAAACTGATTTCCAAGCTCATGGGCATACAACAGAATCATCTCAACCACACATGATGATCCATAAGTGAGCAGAACATCACCGTCCCTGACCTTTGTCGCTGCATGTCTAACAATCACCTTATCAGCAAGTATTATCTTCTCATTTATAAAACGATCTATGTCATTATATAGAGAGGCTTTTGCTTCTGATTCCAAAAGAGTCAGAGGTAACTTTGCAATATGACTTTTCAGAAACCTAATTGCATTTCCCATGCTCATAGAAAGTGGCCGGCACTCAATCAGAAATGAGACATAACTACTGATTTTTGCAGCCAAATCTCTAACAAGAGTTTTCTCAGATGGTGTGGTGTAGTCTTTAATGACTTCCTGAAAAGCACGAAGCATTGCAATACACCGAGCATTACCCCCAGATATATCTCCTGCCAAATACTGCAACCCAACCTGAGAAGTTCATAGACACATCAGTGAACAAGCTAGATGCAGTGTGTTTCTCATATTAATTCAAAATATTACCAGGAACTAAGGGTATTTTTAATTTTCTTTTCAGATAGAAGGAAATTCATATAAATAATATATAGTTTATTTATCAACATATCCTATCTCTAGGTCACAACATTTAAAAACCCAATTACTCTTTGGTTTCAAGGCCACTTGTATCCTTCAAGATATTAGTACGAGGAATCAGCCTAAACAAAGTTTGGTAGATGAAATCTGAAAAAGTTGGCAAAATTGACACACACTGTTAGCAGACATTACATGCCAAATATTATACGACGGGCACAAATTTGTAAAATTCTCAAAACTTAGTATATTTTCATCTAAATTAACATTGACACATTGAGAACAACATTAATAACATGGCAAGTTGAAATGATAACAATAGCAATAGGTGAGAACAATGAAGGTTTAATTGTGATTGAAAAAGGGTGCACACGTACAATAAGGACTACAAAACTATAATACCAAAATTTTGCCCATAATAAGAAAGAAACAATGTCCGAATCCTAAATACTAGCTAGTCCCAAGAAAAATGAACAGAAAGAATTTGCATTTGGGATGCCTCAAAGACAGTTCTTCAGCACACAGATGAAAAGACAAAAAACAGCTACCACTTAGGCAAAAAGCAATAAAAGAAGCGAACAACTAAAGAAGGTTCAGTAAACAGATTTAGCATTGAGTATTATTATAACAATGCAGATTCATGAATGCACACCAATTTTTTAAAGATTACAGATAACTTGGACCATTCATACAAAACAGAGATGATATAAAATAATATATTCAATTTTACACTGAATCTCATTGTAAAGACAAACATACAAAGCATGACAGTGTCACCTGATGAAGCTTTTCCTACAATAAGAAGCTGAATAACTGTATCTCATTTTACTACTTTAATGCTTCCAAGCTAGATTAAGCAATGAATTCACTACCTAATCAAAGTACCTTGTAAACAGCAGGATGCATTGGATCAAGTTGGAAAAATTTAGACTCAAGATCAGGAAGTTGTGTTCCATGTTCATATTGTGGCAAATGCCGAAACAATTCAACTCTGTTTCTAGCTTCAGTTTGATTGACCAATGCACGTTTTTTGGCCTTCTCCACTCGATGTTTATCATCAAACTGCATGCGTGGGGCAGGAACATCTTTCTTCCTCTCTTTCTCTGGTTGACGGTCAGTCCCTTTTCTGTCAGAAGCTGCAATTGAAGATGCAACCGGAGGATCATCTTTCTTCTGTGAAGGCTGAGAAGGCTGCTTCTGAGGTTTAGCAGGGGCTGCTCCCCGAGATGCAGCAGCAGGTTTATTTCCCTCACCTGTAATAACACCATTAAAACCATGAATATGATAATATGGCTAAGCCAGTAACAGTACAAATAAGACGAATTCACATATACACAAACCGATTGTGTATGTTGCTCTTTAACAGTTCAAAGCAACAAGTGCACAGGAGCTGCCAAAGCCCGACATTTTTCAAGCTCCTCTATCAAAAAAAAAGAGGATAGAAGCTTTATGGAGGACCAACTCTCTGCCATACTTGAGCATTTTTTGGATTTAGAAAGGGAAAATTGACATTACCGGTTCGTATTTTAAAGTTATTTGTTTTAGCAACCCAGAATGGAGAAAAAATAAATTCTGTTTTTTGGTTTTGGCAAAGGGAAAGAGAAGGCAATTGTTGATCAACTGCAGCAGGATCATTTCTTAAAGAAATCAGAAAAAGGCCTTACAGAAGAATTATTTAGATACTAGGCTTGTAAGGGAATCTATGCAATAAATAGGAATAAAATATAGGTAAGTAAAACAGAAATTTAAGGAAAAAAATAATAAAACCTTTTTTAAGGTTTAAATGGAACAATAATTGCATAATATAATAATCACTTCAAAATTTCAAGCAAAAAGAAAAAGAATAAGAAGAAAAGGAAGGGAAGGGCACTGTTTGAACCTTTTGCAGCTGCTTTTACTGCTCGTTGAGATTCCTGCAAAGCGCGTCTTTCAGCTTTTGTTGTTTTTGCTTTATTTGGTTTTGAACTTGATGGAACTTCATTTTGTACTTCCACAGCAGCCCCTCCAATTTTTTCTGCAATGCTTTACATTTTCAATCATGTGCCACGAAACATAGAAAATAAATATTCAAAAGTACAACTAGCAATTGTCAAAAACAAAACAACTAATTGCAAGGGCAATCTACATTTGTTAACATAAGCAAACGAATTTTTAATGTTGACAGTTGTTCCATTCTATTCTTTTGTCATATCATACAGTGATGAACGGTCAAAAGATTATAAGAAAAGAGCCCATTTAAATTACTTAACTAAAGGACAAGATACTCAAACTTTTACCGAATATAACGCCAGCCCTTATGGTCAACAATAGTTTTTCATTTCTTATCTTTCTCAGTATTTGAGAAGACATCAAGTAATGAGTTTGAGCAGCCACAAAACTTCATCAGCAAAACCTTTTTTACGCTTGTCAGACCAAATTTCGTCATTTTTTCATTTTCTAAACCCAATGTAGCAAATACATGTAAGACACTCGGCAGAGTTCCACTCAATCATCAACAACAGTTACAACCTTGAATCTCTATTAAATTAGTTTTGAGGTTCACCTTTCACAGCCTATTAATTTAAAAAGAAGTTTTTCTGTGAGCTTTCAAATCTGGTTCAGATCCTCCTTCACTCCCTATTCCCACAAAATCTCCCAAAACATACAAGTTCCACCTTGCTAATCCTGACAGCATTCTTCCCATCATGAAAGAACATACCGTATATTTGACCCAATTATACAGAAAAACAATGCAACCACGTGCTGTCTATCCCTCAAAACACAAATTCAGCAAAAGAACCCATGAATCTCTTTCCCACGATAGTCCAAAGCTACATTAACAATTACCCTTCAGCAAAGAATGAACAAACGCTCATTTCCTCTATAAACATTATCTACTCAGCTCCTCCCAACTTGAGTCCACTCATCATCCTTCAACAAAACTCAAAAATATCCCGGTAACATCACTAGAATAACATTGTTTTAGTAACACACAATGCGATACTAACATAACTTAAAATCTCATCCTAATAGCATCCAGTGTTAACTGGAACCAAACATATAATTATACCTTGAAAGTTACAAACGTTAGTTCAATGTCATAAAAAATCCCGTTTTCGAAGAACTTCAAAAAAAAAAAAAAAAAATAAAAAAAAAAAAAAAAAAAAAAAAAAAAAAAAAAAAAAAAGAAAGCGAATCAAATACTATTTAACTACTAAATCCTAATTGTCAACAAACTGACATAATTAATATGCATTACCAGGCACTTGAGATTGTTTTTTATCCTCCAGCCCAGTAAATTTCCCCAATTTCACGGCCGTCAAGTCAAAACCGCCACTCGGTAAACTCGAAGAAGCTGCCGCCAACTTACCCGAACCGCTTCTACTAAACCACCCCAAAGTAGTTGAAGCATCAGAATTATCCTCCGAAAAATTCGGCGAAAAAGTTTCGCAAAGCACCGAGTCGCTAGGATTGTAACTTCCGGCAACCGCTATTTGGTCGTGCGCTATCCGGCGGGAGTCGGGGACAGGTACGGCAGCAGTAGTGCGGAGGTGCGCGAGGTTTTCCGAGAGGTGACGTGGCGGAGGAATCATTACAGGTGAGAGAGAGTTACCGCTGGCAGGAGAATTGGCAAGTTTAGGCGAGTTGCAATCGGGGGGAACGGACCGATTCCGACTCGGTGGTGACGGCCGGTTCGGGTTTGGATTCGGTGTGAAGAAGCCGACCTGCCGGACCTTAGGAACGGCTCGAGGACCAGCGCCGCGACGCGCATCCATGGAGCGTGGTGAAAAATCGTTGGTTTCGGTGAAGAAATTGGAAGCGATTGTTGTAGGGTTTAATTAAAAGAAGATGAGTAGAGGAATATTCTGATTTATATTTATTTAAAATAAAATATTTAAAAACCGTAANACGAATTTTTAATGTTGACAGTTGTTCCATTCTATTCTTTTGTCATATCATACAGTGATGAACGGTCAAAAGATTATAAGAAAAGAACCCATTTAAATTACTTAACTAAAGGACAAGATACTCAAACTTTTACCGAATATAACGCCAGCCCTTATGGTCAACAATAGTTTTTCATTTCTTATCTTTCTCAGTATTTGAGAAGACATCAAGTAATGAGTTTGAGCAGCCACAAAACTTCATCAGCAAAACCTTTTTTACGCTTGTCAGACCAAATTTCGTCATTTTTTCATTTTCTAAACCCAATGTAGCAAATACATGTAAGACACTCGGCAGAGTTCCACTCAATCATCAACAACAGTTACAACCTTGAATCTCTATTAAATTAGTTTTGAGGTTCACCTTTCACAGCCTATTAATTTAAAAAGAAGTTTTTCTGTGAGCTTTCAAATCTGGTTCAGATCCTCCTTCACTCCCTATTCCCACAAAATCTCCCAAAACATACAAGTTCCACCTTGCTAATCCTGACAGCATTCTTCCCATCATGAAAGAACATACCGTATATTTGACCCAATTATACAGAAAAACAATGCAACCACGTGCTGTCTATCCCTCAAAACACAAATTCAGCAAAAGAACCCATGAATCTCTTTCCCACGATAGTCCAAAGCTACATTAACAATTACCCTTCAGCAAAGAATGAACAAACGCTCATTTCCTCTATAAACATTATCTACTCAGCTCCTCCCAACTTGAGTCCACTCATCATCCTTCAACAAAACTCAAAAATATCCCGGTAACATCACTAGAATAACATTGTTTTAGTAACACACAATGCGATACTAACATAACTTAAAATCTCATCCTAATAGCATCCAGTGTTAACTGGAACCAAACATATAATTATACCTTGAAAGTTACAAACGTTAGTTCAATGTCATAAAAAATCCCGTTTTCGAAGAACTTCAAAAAAAAAAAAAAAAAATAAAAAAAAAAAAAAAAAAAAAAAAAAAAAAAAAAAAAAAAGAAAGCGAATCAAATACTATTTAACTACTAAATCCTAATTGTCAACAAACTGACATAATTAATATGCATTACCAGGCACTTGAGATTGTTTTTTATCCTCCAGCCCAGTAAATTTCCCCAATTTCACGGCCGTCAAGTCAAAACCGCCACTCGGTAAACTCGAAGAAGCTGCCGCCAACTTACCCGAACCGCTTCTACTAAACCACCCCAAAGTAGTTGAAGCATCAGAATTATCCTCCGAAAAATTCGGCGAAAAAGTTTCGCAAAGCACCGAGTCGCTAGGATTGTAACTTCCGGCAACCGCTATTTGGTCGTGCGCTATCCGGCGGGAGTCGGGGACAGGTACGGCAGCAGTAGTGCGGAGGTGCGCGAGGTTTTCCGAGAGGTGACGTGGCGGAGGAATCATTACAGGTGAGAGAGAGTTACCGCTGGCAGGAGAATTGGCAAGTTTAGGCGAGTTGCAATCGGGGGGAACGGACCGATTCCGACTCGGTGGTGACGGCCGGTTCGGGTTTGGATTCGGTGTGAAGAAGCCGACCTGCCGGACCTTAGGAACGGCTCGAGGGCCAGCGCCGCGACGCGCATCCATGGAGCGTGGTGAAAAATCGTTGGTTTCGGTGAAGAAATTGGAAGCGATTGTTGTAGGGTTTAATTAAAAGAAGATGAGTAGAGGAATATTCTGATTTATATTTATTTAAAATAAAATATTTAAAAACCGTAAGACTTGATAGTTAGTGGAATTAGAGGGTGAATGACATTTTCCCACCCAAAGTTCACGACAATTTTTCTACCCATAAACTTTGAAAAAAAAACATTTTCCCACCATGGTTAAATTCAAACTTTAGTTTTAACAGCAAAAGGGTATTATTGTCAATTCACAATATATGTTACAAGGTTATTTTCACGTACATTCCTAAATTAAAAATACGTAATAATTACCTTTATCAACTTAAAAATTAGCTATTTAAATCTTTATCTTCAATTTCTATAATTATAATAGAGGTTTACTTTGTGTTTCTAACAAAATTTAAAATTATATTTCATTTTCAATATTTATCAATTAAATATTTATAAAACTATAAAATATATTTCATTAAAATTATATATATATTATGAAATTATATAAAAATATATTTTCCAAAAACAAGAAAAAAATCTGAAAAATTATAAAAAAAAAAATAAGAAAAATCAGAAATTTTGAAAACTTGAAAAAAGAATTGACAAAAAAAATAAGTTGGTCGAATCGCCCCTAGCCAGGTGTGTTTTAGTTAGAATCGCACCTAATTTAGTCAGGTGTGTTTTTTAAACTTTATTTTTAAATTTAAAAAAAAATTATTAACCCTAAAATTAATAGAAAACAAACTAGGGTGAAAGATATGTTTAATAAAGTTTGGATAGAAAAAATTATTCAACTCTTTAAAATACATAAGTCCAGTAATAAAGGGTATTATAGTCTCTTACCCCTGTCACGTAACAAATTCCTTGAAAGATTGACGATGGGTGGGAAAATGTTTTACTCAAAGTTTATGGTTGGGAAATAAATTACGGCAAACCTTGGGTGGGAAATTGTGTTTCACTCTGGAAATAAATGGTGAAACCATCACTGGAGCGCTACTTTGTTTATGTGAAACGACGGCGTTTTAAAGAAAGTTTAATATTCTTTTCTTGTGAAGAAGAAAGTCAATACAGGTGATAATATGTTGGATCATAAGATTTAGGAAAAGCCCATATAAACAAGATATTGGATACTTTAAAAATATTAGGCCATTACTTTAAAGCCCAAATAATTATAGCATATACACATAAAAGCCCACAGAAAAGAGTGCCCAGAAGAGAATAATTTGTGGTGACCTAAAGTTACTTGTTTATCTTTTATTTTTGGTTGATGATCATGCTTTGTCAAGGGGCCGGGAGCATCTTTGCCAACTCCATAATAAAAAGCAAAATTGGAAAAGTAGAAACAATAATAGTTGTGGACAATGACCCCCTTAGGTTCGGAATCATCCAGAAGCTGAGAAAGTGTTTGAAATAGTATGCTTTACTTTGGAATATAAAACAAGATTATTCTTTAATACCCTCCTAAATCACTAATTATTATTTTTATTTTTGGTAACCGGGATGTTTGAATCAGTTTGTGCGCACCTTAACTAATTTTTAAGGTCTATTGAATACCTTACAAGTTTAAAAAACCAGATAGACCACAATATGGTAGATAACTCGTAGGTTTGAACCTAATAATTCAAAAAAGAGAGCAAACATCATTGACCATCAAGCCAACCGGTTGAGGTCTAAATGAATAATTATTAGTAACCATCCATACACTATTTATTTGCCCACCACTCCAACCATTAATTATATTAATTAAAGCCTAGACAGGAGTTAAAGTGATTAAGGTGAATAAATTAACAGGCAAAGGTGACCCAATTTTGAAGGCAGAAAATCGACCTTTCTCTATAAATATAACATGACAAAAATTTATATGTTTAATTTATGGTGTATATAGACACCATACAAAAACGGTCTTAATATTCTTGGGGATGATTTGATGATAAAAGAATAAAATGAGGTTTTATGAGCACCTGAATTCGAGTTTTTCACAACAAGAACGGACGTGGTCATCAACGTTAGGAACTTAAAAAACTAATGAGGTGTGTACAAACTAGTCTAGATATCCAGTAAAAAAAAAGATCAAAAGGCTTTTCTGTTTTCGCTAATTAAGCAATAAAAATATTCACTATGTTTGGCTTACTATTTTTATCCAGATTCGGATCATTTCTCCAAATAATGTTGGCACACTATTCCAAGAATATACCTATTTTTTTAATTACTTTTAGACCCCATAAGGTTATTAATTTCATCAAATACACCCTAAAAAAAAGTTTAAAAATTATCAAAAACACCCCCACACCCATACTCGCCAGATTCCGGCAACCACCGTCGGTGGTAGCCGAAATATACAACAGCCACCTGCCGACCATAAATGCCAGAAGTTCACCGATCTGGCCTTTTCTGGCCAGTTCACCACGGATTTGGCCGAAAAGGCCAGATCTGGCCGTGAACGACGGCCAAAGAATCAACGACGGCAAATCTTGGCCATCGTTGATCGAAAACGACGGCCATATCTTTGGCCGTCGCTGACGGCAAGATGGCCGTCTTTTGGCCTTTTCGGCCGTCAACGGCCACGGAAGGCCGTAGATCTGGCCTTTTCCGGCCAGGTCTGTGATGGATCTGGCCGAAAAAGGCCATAAAGAACTCGTTACGACACAGATCCGACCGGTCTGTGTCGTACGCGATTTTCCGGCCAGATTCCGACGGTGGTGGCCAGAATCTGGCACTGCAGGTGGTGGGGGTATTTTTGTCAATTTACATGTTGGGGTATTTATGAAATTTGCAAACTTAGGGGGTTTTCTATAAATTTTTAAATTTTACCTCGTAATACTCCCATATTCATTATCCAATACTACCCCCAAAATCCTACCCAAAATAATAAACAAACGCATCAATTTATTTCTTTCAAAAGTCGCCGTTTTGAAGCTCTTATAAATTGTTACTTCTTTTGATCAGGCAAACGTTGTAGGCCAAAGTTATCTTTATGAAATGGTTTTCTATGAACTTTAATAAAAAGTAAGACATGGGAATCTCAATTTGGGATCTCTTCCGTTAACTAAAACTTTCATCAAACTCAAACAAAACTTGAACACAATCAATCATATATATATATAGACTGAAAATAACATCCCCATATCAAAATTATAAAATGGCAATATAATATTGTCAAATACCTTACATTATAATAAAACCTTTAGTAAAAAACTTAGAGTCAATTTTTTAATTTATAAAGTCAAATATGGTCCACAAATGACATTATTTTTTCAAAATTAAAAAAATAATAGAAATTAACTTGCTCTTGAGCATGATCTTATCCAAAACTAACAAGCATTAAATTTGATAGAGTTTGATCTCACGACGAACCTTGACCAACCCAAAATTATTTAATAATATTTTACGAATTATTAGTAAACGTAAATTGTTCTGTACATATTTTTTTTTTTTTTTTTTTTTTTTAATCTATCAGGATAAATCTATTGAATCCTGAAAATTGATGATTGAAAAAGAGCTCGACGTTACCCCTATTAGTCATAAATAATTCAAACTCAAGAGTGTTTATAAAATCTTATTTTACTTCTTTACCATTTATCGACCCAATAATAATTCTTATTCGTGATTATCATTGAAGGTGAAATAAAGATACCAATGTCATTCGTAATTTTTTAATTTTTTAATTGAAAGTTTAGTCTTCCCATGATCTCATCTCTCCCTTATTAAACGGCATGTGACATTGACAAAGTTGACTGAAATCTCAAATTATAATTATTTTTCTCGTGTTTTCTGTTTAGAATTAGGATTTCAGTTTTACTTATAATTGATTATGATTTTTGTGTATTATTTAATACTTTTTTTAGGCTATAAATTAAGCCTGGAATTTCATAATTTTAACAGATACTTTTCTTTCTCTTAACATATTTGCTGTAAATTTGCCGTTCTTCGTGAATTATTTGCTCCTATATTTCAATCTTAAAGGCATGCAACTCATATTTTCTCCTTATTATTTGTTTATGAGCAAACGAAAAATTCCAGATTCCTACCTTTAAATCAACGCTGTTAGCGATTTTTAGGTTCTAATATAAGTAGAGAGTGTTATTACTATATTACTCTTGACAAATAAATTAATAAATTATTTTTTAACCCCCAAATTAATAGAATTATAAAAATAATCATGTTACTTTTAAATTTATTTTTATAACACCATCTTCTTTAATGCTCACATCATCCCCATCTCCAACCACCCATCCATTGCCACTGCCACCACCACTGAACGACAGACCCAAACACTCTGAAAATCAATCAATCAACTCCGTAAATCCCAAACAAACAATGGTTGGTGTGTGGGCGTGCACACTTGGGGGCAAGCGCTAGGTGTGGCCTTTGTCGAATCTTGGAGTGCACACTGGAAGAGGTGGAAGGTGAGAGCATTGGGAAGTGTTAGCGATCGAAAAATCAACAACACAAGCAAAAACACTACAAAAAACCGTCCTCAATATTCTTCCAACAAATCAACAAATCAAACCCAAATCATCAATCAAAACGAAAAAAAAAAAAAAAACCCTGGGGAGAGGAGACTTTGATAGGCAGTGTTTGGCAAGCAACCAGGTCGAGAAGGATGGAGGTTTAAGAGATCGGAAGTCGGTGATGTGATTGGTGGAGACGGGGATGATTTATGACGACTGGATTGATCGAAAAAGCTTGAGCTGCACCAAAATGAACCAAAGGCAGTGATCGATGAACGACAAGCAAATTGTTGTGGGATGGTAAGGGGTTTTGATCAAGTAGCCGAGGGGAGTAATTTGGTGGTGATCGGGAAGGTCAACGACAATGGAATCCGGCCAATTTGGCCTCGGTCGACAGTCGCACAAGGGTGGGTCATTTTATATTTAATTTCAGTACAAATTACCACTTTACCCTTTGTATATTTAAACGCAGTTACCATATATTTTGTGTTGAAAACAACAAAAAAGAAAAAAAATATTATTATAATTAATATGTTTGTTTTATTTTGATTTTCTGATTGAATTTAGTTATAAATAGGGTTCTGTTGCATTTGTTTCTGCTGATTAAGCTTTTGGCATCTTGCCTTTAAATAAATNATCTTATTTTACTTCTTTACCATTTATCGACCCAATAATAATTCTTATTCGTGATTATCATTGAAGGTGAAATAAAGATACCAATGTCATTCGTAATTTTTTAATTTTTTAATTGAAAGTTTAGTCTTCCCATGATCTCATCTCTCCCTAATTAAACGGCATGTGACACTGACAAAGTTGACTGAAATCTCAAATTATAATTATTTTTCTCGTGTTTTCTGTTTAGAATTAGGATTTCAGTTTTACTTATAATTGATTATGATTTTTGTGTATTATTTAATACTTTTTTTAGGCTATAAATTAAACCTGGAATTTCATAGTTTTAACAGATAATTTTCTTTCTCTCAACATATTTGCTGTAAAATTGCCGTTCTTCGTGAATTATTTGCTCCTATATTTCAATCTTAAAGGCATGCAACTCATATTTTCTCCTTAATATTTGTATATGAGCAAACAAAAAATTCCAGATTCCCACATTTAAATCAACACCCTTAGCGATTTTTAGGCTCAGACATTAGTAAAGAGTGCTATTACCATATTGCTTTTGACAAATAAATTAATAAATTACTTTTTAACCCCCAAATTAATAGAATTATAAAAATAACCATGTTACTTTCAAATTCATTTTAATAACACCATCTTCTTCAATGTTCACATCATCCCCATCTCCAACCACCACCCACTGCCACTGCCACTGCCACCGAGCAACAAACCCAAACACTCTGAAAGTCAACCAATCAACTCTAGAAATCCCAAACAAACAACGGTTGGTGTGTGGGCGTGCGCACTTGGGGGCAAGTGCTAGGTGTGGCCCTTTGTCGAATCTTGGAGTGCACACGGGAAGAGGTGGAAGGTGAGAGCATTGGGAAGTGTTAGTGATTGAAAAATCAACAACACAAGCAAAAACGCTACTAAAAACCATCCTCAATATTCTTCAAACAAATCAAACCCAAATCATCAATCAAAAAAAAAAAGAAAAAAAAAAACCCTAGGGAGAGGAGACTTTGATAGGCGGCGTTTGGCAAGCAACCGAGTCGAGAAGGATGGAGGTTTAAGAGATGGGAAGCCGGTGATGCAATTGGTGGAGATGGAGATGATTTCCAATGAACTGGATTGATCGAAAAAGCTTGAGCTGCACCAAAATGAACCAAAGGCAGTGATCGATGAATGACAAGCAAATTGTTGTGGGATGGTAAGAGGTTTTGGTCAAGTAGCCGAAGGGAGTAATTTGGTGGTGATCGGGAAGGTCGACGACAATGGAATCCGGCCAATTTGGCCTCAGTTGATAGTCGCACAAGGGTGGGTCATTTTATATTTAATTTCAGTACAAATTACCTCTTTACCCTTTGTATATTTAAACGCAATCACCATATACTTTGTGTTGAAAATAACAAAAAAGAAAAAAAATGTTATTATAATTAATATGATTGTTTTATTTTGAATTTCTAATTGAATTTAGTTATAAATAGGGTTCTGTTGCATTTGTTTCTGCTCATTAAGCTTTTGGCATCTTGCCTTTAAATAAATTTAATATTTTCCCTGTGGACAGATTCTGTAGCACAAAACCCCATACAACTTTTCAGAAAATATCTGACAATTAATTAAATATATTTCTATATATGCTTAAATTAGATATTTCTTATAGAAATTTGCATTTCTATTAAGGAAGATTTCCGTTACTTACATAAAGTATTGACAGAGATCATGTGCTATTTCTTTTTCTCTCTTTTTGTTAGTATTTTTTTTATATTCTTTAATATAAAGAAAAAATCTAGCTTATTATATGAAGTAATTAATCACAGATGGAATCATCTCTTATAATGAAAATTGGAATATGAATTATAAATTTACCATATCATTGTAGAATAGAACATATTCTATAATAATTGAATTATATTATTTATAAATATATTTGTTATTAATTCTTTGAATGATTGATGTTTTGAGAGAACAATAATGTTTTATTTATAATTGAGTCATACAAACATACCACAATTACATAAAATTTTATATAAAATAACTTTTTTATCCTTTGTTTTTTGTATGTTTGTATAATTTAATTGTATAACTCAATATTGTTCTTTGGTCATTTGAATAAATGTATTGCTCGTTAAAATAGAGAAATATATTTCTTAAAAAAAAAAAAAAGGGGCCCATACACAAACAACACTAACGTTAATTTTCCTTGTTTACTTGAAGGTGGTTTGAATTTATGTAAAGTATAGTTTGTATAATGCATTTTTCGTTATTTTCAAATGGGTATTTTCGTCATTTGTATATTTCAAGTTAATAACATATAATAAATAAAAGGACCAAAATGTTAGTGTTTGAAATGATTGTCCTTTGACGGAGCAATAATAATAGGATTCTCTGTCAATGAATCCCGCCCAATGTTTTGGCAATTATCAGAAACAACCTTCTTTACTTTTTATAAATAATTGGCCCAATCGAAGTGCATGCATTGACGAGGTTGAAAAAAACTTTAATAATAAGAAAGGAGATAGTCATAGCAGAAATAATCATAAGCATAAAAAACCTTAATTTTAAATTTCATGGAAAAAAATAAAAGAAATGTGACACGCGCTTGATGAAGGATGGAGAACACCAACCCAACATTAAAACATATTTGGATATGTATAATAATAATAATATTTCTGAAAATATTTGTCATATGATGCACGAAGACAAAGTCTGTAGACTTCTTGACTTCAGCCTTGAGAATTTCACTATATTTAGCACTCTTATCTTCATTTTGCTGCCTCGTTTCATGCTCTGTAATTTCATCTCCATTTAATGCATATAGAATAATTTCTTTATGTTTAACAGTAGGAAAAAAAAAAGAGGCAACCATTGTTTGTGAAAAATGGAGGGAGGAGTTCATGCAGACGCTGATATTCAGCTTTTAGAGAGTGTTTCTCTTTGACATGGAAGACCCTTATGTTCTCCGCCTTGCTTTCTCTGCCGGAATCGGCGGCCTCCTCTTTGGCATGACACAGGTTTTTTTTTTTTTTTTTTTTTTTTTTTTTTTTTTTCATTTTTCAGAAGTTTCAGTTTTTTTTGAGAGAGTTTTGAAAAGTTTTGATTTTGATTTTGAACTCTGTGGGGTTGTGGGATTTTGCAGGAGTGATTTCGGGAGCTCTTCTTTATATCAGAGATGACTTCAAGTCTGTGGATAGACAAACTGTGTTACAGGTGAAATTTTGTTAATCTCTTCTTGTTATTTCCATCTCTTTGTTTGTAATTAACCAAATTAATCATCTTTTTATCATTAAATTGATTTATGTTTTGTATAGTTCAGCGAACTTCATTAATTGCTGTCCTCAAACTGCAGATGGGTTCAAAAGTACCCTTTTTCCAGCTGGCTGATTTATATATTAAACAATATTTTAACTTGTATTATTAAGATTATTTTGTAGCACGATTCAATATGTTTGTTAAAGTTAAACTTGCTGGTTATGTTTAGTGTTACGTCACTTGATAAATCTATGGTAAAATCTCATGGTACTGCAAAAATATGGAATAAAATTTGGCCAAGCATTAATATTCAAAGAAGTTATGAATGTTGAACTGTTATTTGTAAACAGGAGAGCATAGTTAGTATGGCTGTAGCCGGAGCGATTATTGGAGCTGCAGTTGGTGGATGGATGAATGATCGTTATGGAAGGAGAAGCGCGATCCTGATAGCTGATTTTCTCTTCTTCATTGGTGCTGTGATCATGGCCTCAGCTCCGAACCCAGCTGCTCTTATTATCGGTCGTGTTTTTGTTGGACTTGGGGTGGGAATGGCATCAATGACAGCTCCCCTGTATATCTCTGAAGCTTCTCCAGCAAAAATCCGCGGAGCCCTTGTTAGTACCAATGGTTTTCTCATCACCGGTGGACAGTTCCTCTCTTACCTTATCAACTTAGCCTTTACTAAGGCTCCAGGGACATGGCGGTGGATGCTTGGAGTTGCTGGCATTCCAGCTCTTCTGCAGTTCATATTCATGTTGCTTCTTCCAGAATCGCCGCGTTGGCTATACCGTAAGGTACTTCTATCATTGCTCCTTTCAAACTAGTTCTTCTGCATGTTTTCTAAGTATCAACTAACCAATCATATATTCTCTAATTTACAGGGAAGAGAAGAAGAAGCGAAAGCGATTCTACGGAAAATCTACCCTGCCCACGAGGTTGAAACAGAAATTCAGGACCTAAAAGAATCAGTTGATAAAGAAGTTCAGGAAGAAGGATCTTCTGAGAAGATAAACTTTATCAAACTATTGAAAACCAAAACAGTGAGACGAGGACTTATAGCTGGAGTTGGCCTTCAGGTTTTCCAACAATTTGTAGGTATAAACACAGTTATGTATTACAGCCCTACCATTGTTCAGTTAGCCGGTTTCGCGTCCAACCAAACTGCACTCCTCCTTTCACTTGTCACTGCTGGCCTCAATGCCTGTGGCTCCATTGTGAGCATATACTTCATCGACAGGACTGGAAGGAAGAAACTTCTAATCATCAGCTTGCTCGGGGTTATAATTTCTCTGGGACTTTTATCAGCAGTATTCCATGAGACTACTTCTCACTCACCGATGGTTAGTCTGGTCGAAACATCTCATTTCTCAAACACCACTTGCCCAGATTATAGTGAAACTGCAAAAACAGAGAGGTGGGATTGTATGAAGTGTCTGAAGGCTTCATCTCCAGATTGTGGCTTCTGTGCTTCACCTTCTAATAAGGTAAAACACATTTCCCCTTCTTCACATCAGAAAATAACAAGCAAAACAATACTAATATACTCTTCTCTTCTTTTATTGCAGCTATTTCCCGGGGCATGTTTGGTCTCCAATGACGACGTCAAGAAATCATGCCATAAAGAGGGCAGAGAGTGGTACACAAGGGGATGCCCAAGCAAATATGGGTGGCTCGCGCTAATTGGCCTGGCACTCTACATCATATTTTTCTCTCCTGGAATGGGAACTGTCCCATGGATTGTGAATTCTGAGATCTATCCTTTGAGGTTCCGAGGGGTCTGTGGAGGAATAGCTGCCACGGCAAACTGGATATCAAACCTCATTGTGGCACAATCCTTCCTATCTCTGACTCAGGCAATTGGAACATCCTGGACATTTCTAATATTTGGGGTCATTTCAGTCATAGCTTTGATCTTTGTTCTAGTATGTGTTCCAGAAACTAAAGGGCTTCCAATTGAGGAAGTTGAGAAGATGCTGGAGCTCAGAGCTTTCCATTACAAGTTCTGGGAGGCGAGGCCTAAGCCATCAGAAAAGGGTAGTGCTGCTTGAAGAACAAGAATCTAATAATAGGAATATTTATATATTGAAATCAAATTAGGAATCCCTACAGACTGGGCAATGTAAGTTCTTTATGGTATTCATGAAATCAACAAGTAAGGGATGTATTTCCATATAGAAAGCATGCCTCCTTAAGTCACTATTTTCAGAGGTTTCTTTCACTTTTTTCTCTTTTTAGATTTCTAAGCCATCTTTACCATAGAGTTGGAGACTGCTTGCATTATCAATTTGCAAAGCTAATATAATGCATATTTCAAAACAGCTTTGCCCCATCTCCAAATCAGTCACCCTAACTTTAATCAGCTCAAACCAAACTACACCAGTGATTTAATTTCACAGGAATCGGTCAAAGTCCAAACATCAACGAACTATTGGTTGAATTTTTCTGCTATATTAGAGATGACGCACCTTATATTAGCAACTATTAATTATCAATTCTTTAAAAAGTTTGCTGCAACTAAGTCATTATTTCCTTAAGAATAATAGGGTCAGTGACTTGTCCTTGTTAGAAGGATTATTTTGTTAGCTTTATTTTTCACAAAAAATTACACAGTTAAATAAAAGAAACTGCAATAAGCAGAAATCGTTATAGCAAAGCTAATACTCATGAACCACTTGGCTTGTAGCCAGATAGCAAGACTTTAGGTTACCCAGAGGTCTGGTGTTTGAGTCTCACCAAGTGACTACCTACCACATTTGTTATTTACCTGCGGTGTTCAATGGACTCAAGGGATCAGTTGAGGTATGCGCAAACTGGCCCAGACAGCCCGATCACCCAAAAAAAAAAAAAAAAGCTAATACTCATGGTAATAAGGCAAAGCTAATTTTTGTACAAAAATCCTTGAGACATATCTTCTTATTTCTAAATATGATTGTAGCATATCCACTAAGAAAATGTGTGCAAATCAATGGTCCAAGATACTAAAACAACTGCAAGCTGGAAAGCCAGAAATTTATATCTTTTGCTTTAAATTAGCACTAAACATTGTCAAATTCAGCTCTAGATAAACTTGAACTAGCCCCCACCCTGAAGCCCAATTTCTTTTTTTGACTTCAGTTTTTCACATCAATACAATACTAAAGATCTTAAAGCCTGAATGCCTGAAGACCTAAATCAACATTGATCAAAAGTCCATACCTCAGGCAATATGCTCTGCCAAAGTAAGGATCTTGACATGCTTTTTCTTCCTCAGCTCATGTGGAACTGGCCCAAATACTCGAGTCCCAATTGGCTGGCCTTGTTTGTCAACAAGTACTACAGCATTGTCATCAAATTTGACCTGACTCCCATCACAACGGCCACGCTGCATGGCAGCACGTACGACAACACCGTAAACAACCTTTCCTTTCTTCACTTTACCATTTGGCATAGCTTCCTTCACTGATGCAACAATAGTGTCACCCAACCGAGCCCCCTTTTTCCCCTTCAGAGCTTGTATGCACATCACCTTTTTGGCCCCAGAGTTGTCCACAACTTTGAGGACAGTCCTCATCTGTATGAAAGTCCTGTGCTGCTGTAAAAATGCAAACTGAACGTTAGGTTATGTTTACAAAGAGGTTATAAAGAGAGGACCAAAGAAACTAATCTTACAAAACAACGTTGCCAGCTGATTGATTCAATCTACACCTAATAAATCAGAAATTCACAACGCCCTGGCTCTAGATAAATAAAGTTGTGGAAAAGTTGGTCTATGCATAAGTTGTTTCCAGGGACAAGAAATACAAAATACCTTCCTAAATATTTAAGGTCAATGTAAGTATAAGAATTCACAATTTATAGCCTATCAAATATCACTTCAGTCAACTGTTTTCAACCTATTTCCATATACAGTATACAAGATTACAAGAACATTACTTCTCAAACTGAATATATTATACAAGATTTTATATGTTTCATAACATCGATTCAAATAAAAAAAAAAAAAAAAAAAAAAACTACAACAACAAACTTAACACTCACCTGAGAGAAGAAATTGCAGGCTGTCATCTCAGTCGATGGGCTCAGTAAACTAGACAAATTGTTTTCTAAGCCCCCAAACAATGAACGGCTCACTAGTTTTGTTGCCCAACATGCAAATAAAAATCCAATGAGTCAAAGAGGAAACATTTCAGTAAAGCAAAAAAACTGAAAACAAAGTTTTGTACTTTTATCAAAGGAAATATGAGGTTAGTAAGGTAAAATGCAGATTGACATATTGCAAAACATGCATTGAAAATAAGTACTGCCAAACAACATCAACAACGTAGCAAAAATACATGGTGAATTGCCCAAAATTACCATGTGAATTTGTTAATCAATTCAAGAAATATACTCTAGACATTAATTTAAAAGCAGTTATTCAGTGACAACACCATTAGAACTCCGCACCAAGTAAACAAATAATTTGTCAACACATCATTAAAAGTGAGGTAAGCAAGCTAACAAATATTGGTAGCAAAGATAGTTCCAGGGAAAATCCCCATGACTTGCTGATCAGGCAAAATTTCATTGACTTATAAAGTAGAGGAGGTGTGGCGGTTTCCAACCAAACACATTGCCTTAAGCAAAATATAGAAGTTGAAAACTCAACAAACATTCAAATTAATTGCAAAATTAAAGCATACCAATTAACTTTTGTGATTATTAAGTTTTAAATATAGCTCCCTACTTTAAACATGCACCAAATGTTACATCATCTAAAAGAAGTAGAGCAACCAAGATTTTCAACGCTTTTTCTACAAATCAAAAACTCCATATGGACACGGCCATGATTTAATTTAAGAACCAGCTTAATCAGATACAATTACGTATTTAAGTAGATAACTAATCGCATGAAAAATATTAAACTCAACCAAATTTAACAATGTGAAGCTTCAACTCTCATATTATAATATCAATAACAAGTTGCCTATCATTGCGTATAGCTCTTTGTTAACCCATATCAATGAATAAGAATTCCTCATATAAACTGCACAACTATGAATAAACTCACAATAAATTAATACAAGAAAAAACCCACTACCAAAAAAAAAAAAAGAAAGAAAGAAATCACATACCACGAGACCATTTAGAAGCCAAACTTGCCGCCATCTCTGAAATTAAATTCCCAACCTTGATTAAAGCAAAATCAAGAACTTTAATTAACGTTCATGTTTTTAGAAATAAACCCTAAAACTTCTTAATAAAACAAAAGAGATTTAGAGAACTAACCTGGAATGGTACAACTGAAGCGAAGTAAGCTTTAACTGGTAGAGAAGCTGAAAAAACCTAAAACTATTTGAGAAAGGGAAACGACGAATTATCTGTATTTGGGCCAGAGCCCAGAAAGTTGTAGGCCCAGTCCAACCACAAAGTGGACAATATTTTCTAAATAATATACTGAGTTTTGATGTTTAATTTAACAAAGGGTTTAATATGACAAATTAAGATAAAAATATGTTAGTCAGAAAAGGGCAACCCTAATGAGATATTGTTATTTCAAATTCTTAGAGAGGAAAATTGTTATTTAAAGATACTGCAAGGGAGAAGTTGCAATTAACTCTATTATCTAAAAAAGAATATTATTATTATTGTTTTTTTTTTTTAATTAAAGGGGGCGTTTGGATCAGGCGTATATAAGATAACGGGGGTAATCTTCATTTATTTTGTAGGATTCTAGTGTTTGGTTTGTAAGTGATAAAATATTACATGAATCTTTTATTACAAATAGTATTTACTGTTGGTTATGTGGGGAGTAATCCAATACCCTTCCCACCCTTAGGATTAAAACATTACCAGGGTAATCTGATTTTTCTATCAATTTTGCCCTTAATTAAAAATCATTTAAAACACAACTGCCCTAAAATGTCTACCAAATAATAATTACCTAGCCCCCCTACATTTGAGAAATTGCTAAAACATCCTAGTCACAAAAAAGTTTAAAAGTTAACAAAATACCCCTAGCCACCCCAAACCACCGCCGACCGTCTGTGTCGCTCGCCGTAATGGTGCATGACCGACGGGATCTAGCTGGTGATGCACCGGTAAGGCCTTTTCCGGCCATGAATCTATGATCTATGGTCAAAAACGACCAAATCTGACGTTTCCGTGGCAGTTTCATAGCCAAAGATCATAGCCACATATTTGGCTGTGAAAAGGTGAGATCTTTGGCTGTGAAATGGCACGACCACATCTTTGGTCGACAAATGGCTATAGATCTGGTTGTTTTCCCATTTTTGGCTTTGTCGACACACGACCAACCATATATGGTTAGTCATGCGCCATTTCGTCGACTGTTGGCGGTGGCCGGCGGTGGTGGCTGGCTGCCGGCAGTGGCTTGGGGTGGGTGGGAGTGATTTTGCTATAAATTAAAATTTTATACGGTTGGGGTGTTTTAGTAAAATTTCAAATATAGGGGGTTAAAAGAAATGATTCAAAAAATAATAATAAAAATTACTATTATATTAATATTTAAAAAGGACGGCAATTTAGTAATCTATATAACATACCCACCAATTTTTCTTCCCAACCAAACATATCATTCACCAATTTATTCTAACCAACCAAACACATTTTCTAAACATTCTCAGTAATCTTCAAGGTAATCTTTTTTTTCCGTTAATATAATATCTTTCTATAATAAAATATTATATGATCCAAACGCCTATACCTCAACTACTTCTCGGGAAAGACTAGTGCAACAACCCATCGTCACAGCCTCCCACTTAACTCTATTCTATAACCTAAACCTGTTGAGAAACCGCATGACATTATATTTGACAATTAACCCATTGGAAAATTGGCATTCTCAGGTTATTATTGAACGAAATAGAGACAACAACAGGAACAAAATATAACAATAAAACAGATCAAACAGTAAACAAAGAAAATAATATGCGCGATTTACCTTGGTTCACCCAATGTGGTCTACATCTAGCTGAGTCAATATTATTGCAATATGTCTCACCTCTCTTGTTTACAATGAATGAATTGCCCTATGATTTGCTATCACACCTATAATAAGAGAAAATTATGTTTATATACTAGGTTTAAGAGACCAAACCTAGTTTTACAAGGATTCCTATTCCTAAGCCCAACCCAATAAGGAATTAGTAACTTAAAAGAAATCCTACAATGGTTATACATGGAAAAGCCCAAAACCGCCTACGGGACCCCCGAGTGCGTCTGCGTTACTCATTAATGCTGAAGTAGTCGACAACTCCAACAATTATTACTAGTTTGACGATTGATTGACAAAATCTTAGATTCAAGTTAAGTATAATTTTGCCTTCCTCATACATACGAGGGTTGGTGAAATTAAAAAAAGGCTTTGGTATTAAAAGTTATAGTTTAGTGATAGTAACAAGTTATTCGAAAAAGCAATATATAGCAGTGATAAGTATCTGGGCAAAGATCAACCACAGCTTGGTGATGCGATTTATCTACTGTGATTGCTAGATATTTATCTGAATGTCAACTAACCTGATAAGAATGTAGTAATGGTGAAAACACTTTCAAACACAACTTATTCAATTTTTCAGGCCAAAACCCCAACTGGGTACTGCCACTTTTGCATGTGCTAATTAAATAAGCTGCTACAAACTGTAAAAAATTTTCATGATATTCTGCAGGCTGAGCTTCTTTGTTGTAGCTTCAGTTACAGCTTTAGCTGTTTCTCCGATCAACCATATTGACTCTTTCAAGAAGACTAGATCCTCAAATATCAAACACTCAGGTGCTTCATTTTTTTATTTTTTTCTTTCTAATTTTATGGATATTTGTTTGCAATTCTGCTAAATATTTCATGGCTTCAGTACAAATGTCAGTACTCAATAATTCTTTGTGGTGTTTTACATGTACTTAGAGAAAAATGGCTCAAGCTTTAAAGAGATTGAAGGAGAAGATGAAGAAGATAAGATTGCAGATAACTTACCATTACTCTTTTTCTCTCTTTTACAAATACTCAAAAAAAGGAATGGAAATTAATACAAATATGAAATAATTAACATTAATTTCACTTGTAGTAGGATGAGAAGGCTCAGCAAGAAGAGGAGGTTAAAAGGATCAGAAGGAAGATGAAAACACATATTTTGATGAAGGAATTAGAGAAGAGGAAGATGGTGCTTGAGAGAAAACTGCTTGAGCTATATGGACTAAAAGAGTAGCAAGAATTCATTGCTCAAATGCATAGGCATTTAGAGGAGAAGATGACAGAGATTGATATGCTCGGTGGCACTGTTAATACATTGCGCGATGACATATAGAATCTTCAAGAAGAGATAAAGCAGAATATCTTTGCAAATCGCAGCTAGAGAAAGCGAAAAAAACAGTGGAGGAATTGGAAAAGAAGATGGATGTCAATGCATGCCATATGAAACAGCATTTGATGATGCTTGAAGAACAAGTATCTGAGTTTCAGTGCAGTAAAGGAAACTATACTGACAATGGCATGATTGAGAAGAAGCTTAAAGCCGCGAAGCATGTAGAGTTAGAATATGCGGAGATGCAGAGGATAAACAAAGAACTTGAGCTGGAAAAGAGGGAATTGACAGTTAAGTTAGTTAGTGCTCAAGCTAGAATTATTTCCGTTTCCAACATGACACAGGTAATTTATAATGTGTTCAAAAGTCCTCATCTCTTTCTCAATATTAAACTAATTGATGAGGGAAATCTTTGTTTTACAGGATAAAATCTTGGGAAAGATGGAGGAAGAGATGAGAATTTTGAGGCATATCAATGAAGACCTGTTGAAAGAAGTCGAAAAGCTGCAGAGAAATAGGTTTAATGTGGTTGAAGAACTGGTTTACCAGCGATGGCTTAATGCTTGTCTAAGGTTTGAAACACATAAATATCAAACACCATCAAGAAACATCTCATGTGATCTCAACAATTATGCAAACCGCAAGGCTGAAAAGGAAGATAAACAACTAGTATTAGACCTCGGTTTTTACAGGATTTCTTCTCCCACTTCATCTTCAAATGAGGGCAATGACAGTTCCACTAGCACTGAAAGCTCTTCAAATAGCCAGAAAAGTGTCAATAGTAATAAATCTGGTTTTGTGCATAGCATTAAAAGGTGGGAAAGAAGTAGCAAGGATGACTTCAGTGCTGCTTCATCACCAGATAAGTCATGCCGAAGAAGTCTTTTTACCAGAAATGGCCTAATTCGTCGACACTCTACTTCAATGGTTCCATCAAACAGGCCTAAAATGGTGCAAGAGTCCACCGAGTCTCCGGACACACTGAATTTCCCGCGTGTAAGGAGAGTTTCTTTTTGTGATTTAGTTGAAAATAACGTGTACTGAGAAATCTGAACAAAGCTCAACCCTGGATGGCAGCCCCAATTGGAAGCTAAAGTTATTTTTGTATTGTGACTAATCTTGCAGGTTGAAGGATTGGTATTGATTTACAACAGCTCTCCATATGTTTCATGCTTGGAAGCTATCGAAAAGAATAGCTTGAATAGATGACTTGGAAGAAGGATTGAATCAGAGGAGTTGCATTCAAGAAAGTTCAATGATTTTGGTTGTGAAAATCAGGCTGAGACAAGTATTTTCCAGCTTGTGGCTGCTTTTCTATTCTTTCTTTTCATGTTGCTTGTTTATTTAATTAGTTGCTAATCACACATGGGATTATCTCTTAATTCCCATTGTGTTTTTTTATGAACATTTGATGGTAGAAAAGTATATGGTCTATGATGGGTCATATTGTAAAAATCTTCTTTCTTATTTATTAACTATAAATTATAAACCTGATTAGTGTATTTTCAAATTAACAAAGAATTTTATGTACTAAATTTCTGAAGACATCTTGTGTTCTTGTAAGCATTTAAAGCACATTTGAACTTTACATTCAAATTCTAGTTTAATTTAGAGTAGAATTTTTTTATTTTTTTTATTTTTTAATAACTGGAGTGTTTAGATCAGTTTACGCGTATCTCAACTAATCTCCATGACCCATTGAATAACCTATAAGCTCAAAGGATAAGATAAGTCGCAATATGATAGATAACTCCAAGGTTTGAACTCAAGAACCCAATAAAGAAAATAATTTTTTTTTTACTGCAAGGACCCTTTTAAGGTTTAGAGTAGAATATTTGGTATAGGCAAAGCCCAAACATCCACTTTTAAATTGGGCCGAGTAGCCCAACTCAAACAAAGAAAAGACTTTAATGCTAAGGGCACTCACTAGACTTACTAAACCCTAGTTTTCAAAGAAACCCAACAAAAAAATGATGGATTTAGTTATTAACTTGTGGCTCAAATTATCTTACTAAATGAATTATCATTTTGTTGACTATAATCACCTTAATTATACTCTTAATTATGAAATCTGACACCAGGATATTATAAGTGGTAATATTTATAGATATTTATCACTTTACATCTTATATCTCTATCAAATAAGATTGAGATTCATTCTTGTAATTATAGAGACGTGTTTTAGGTGAAAGATGCTTGTGTGAAACGAAAAAAGCAACGTTACATTATATCAATCAATATCTACTTTATTGGACTTTGTTAACTATGTATACAGGACAACATTAACCACCTACTTGGTTGCATTAATATCAATAACTATTTACTTGATTGGACCTAAAATAAAGACATAATTTCTGATAAGGTTATGATCCCACATGATGTCTAATACTTCTTGAATCCTCTTAACTAACTAAAAGCGACTTGAGATGTGAGAATTCGCTCAATTTAATTGACACATTACATTTTTTGTTCCACATGGATATAGTGTTGACCATACAATATTATTAGTTAACTTTTGGATCCTGAAAGATTTATTGAAGTATGCATAAGGTGATCAAAATATCTCGATTAAAAAAAATATTAATTAAAAAATGTCATAAAACCTTAATATTCTTAGTTTTAATTGGTATAATAGCATTTAAAATACAAATATATGAAAGCAAATGAGCAATAAACACATAAAATTGTTTTGTTGGATCCTGAAAGATTTATTGAAGTATGCATAAGGTGATCAAAATATCTCGATTAAAAAAAATATTAATTAAAAAATGTCATAAAACCTTAATATTCTTAGTTTTAATTGGTATAATAGCATTTAAAATACAAATATATGAAAGCAAATGAGCAATAAACACATAAAATTGTTTTGTTGGATCCTGAAAGATTTATTGAAGTATGCATAAGGTGATCAAAATATCTCGATTAAAAAAAATATTAATTAAAAAATGTCATAAAACCTTAATATTCTTAGTTTTAATTGGTATAATAGCATTTAAAATACAAATATATGAAAGCAAATGAGCAATAAACACATAAAAGTGTTTTGTTTTCCACTCAAAAAGAAAAAGTAAAAACAAACCCACTTCTAGGATTCCCAAACTCTCTCATTTCTCTCCACGCGTCCCCCTGCATGTCTCAAACAAACCCACCTGTCCCCCCTAACCGCAACTCTTCCTTCTTCTTCTTCTTCTTCTTCACCTCACCTCTCTTCAACACTCCCCACAAACCCCTTTCTTCTTCTTCATCACTCTCTCTTCATCTCAAAATTCAATGGCCGAACGACACGCCACCCACCAGCGGCCTTCCCGACTCAACCCGCCCCTCAACGGCAACTCCTTCCTCCGTAAACTCCAAGCCCACGCGCCCAACTCCACCCAACTCATCGGCTTTCTAGCCCTTTTCATTTCCGGTTCCATTCTCCTCCTCCTCATTGGCTTAACTGTCACTGCCACCATTCTCGGACTCATCTTCTTCGCGCCTTTGCTCATCATTTCCAGCCCTATTTGGGTCCCCATAGGCACCATTTTGTTCCTCACCGTTGCCGGGTTCTTGTCGGTTTGCGGGTTCGGAGTGGCCGTCGTGGCCGGGTTGTCGTGGATGTACAGGTACTTCCGGGGGCTCCATCCTCCCGGTTCGGACAGGTTCGACTACGCGAGGAGCCGGATTTATGACACTGCGAGTCACGTGAAGGATTACGCCAGAGAGTATGGCGGGTATTTGCAAAGTAAGGTGAAGGACGCTGCTCCTGGCGCTTGAGGGTAGATCGGCGGGCTCACCTGTGTTGAACCGGGTTTTGCTTTGTTATTTGGGTGATATTAATTATTATTAAGGGTATTTTTGTTTTTGTCTTCTTGTGTTTTTGGTTTTGGGTTTAATGAAAATATAGACCTCTCAATTTTGCATGAAAGTTAGTGTTCTTTGGTTGAAAGTGGAAACAAGGGAGAACAAAAAAGAAAAAGGAATTTTATTGATTAATTTCCTTACTAATTTCGTAATTTTAAAAATAATGATAAAATTGATATATGTAATGGTGATAATTTGTAGTTTAACCACCACTGGTGGCCCAGTTAACCCTGCTTAGTAAAAACAGGTATGAAAATTTTACGGGTATGATACGAAAAATAGTAAAAAATATGTTTGTAAAAATTTGGATACAAAAAAAATATGATACGGATATATATGAGTTTAATACGATATATTATCAATAATATGTTTTAAAAAATTTGGTAATATTAATCTTGATTTTAGCACTTTTTATGGATCATCTTATTAAAATCAATATAGTATTTCAAATACAAAATATTCAATTAATTAATCTAATAATATAACATAAATAAATAATATATAATGGTATCCAATCTGATTTCTCAATCTCCTCGGCATAAATTTGATCAGGTTAAAGTTTTACCAGTGTTATTAGGAGCCAACCCACCGAACTTTAAATACTATTGTGAATATTTCCCTTATACGGAAAGTTGCTACCCCTAACCTAAACCACTTTCAATACTCATAAATTTTTTGAGCGTAATGACTAAATTTGTTGACTCTTCTGTAATTGTGCAACCCTATGTCAGAATATGTCCCACTCCCGCCGTCAAAGTTGTGGACTAATTAATGACACTGGCACTTTGGGAATTAAAAAAAAAAAAAACGGCATCTTTGTTCCTTCTTAAATAATGTTTTTTTTTTTTTTAAATTCGACCGAATTATAATTATACGGTAATTATTCGTGAATTATATAATTACAATATAAAATTCACTTATTATTCGGTTACACTAAATAAAATACAATAATTTACATATAATATGCAAATTATATGGCTGACCATATAATTCGTGTTTTATACACAAATTTACTAACAAATAGTCAACTAAAATTCTTAGATCTCTTAGATATATTACTTAAAAGTCATAAGTTTGATCTACCTAGATTACTAAAGGAATAGCTATTCCGATAATTTAATTGACAGTTAACTTTAGGCTTCGTGAAGTACACACAAACTAACCCGAACATACAATCACAATATATATATATATATATATATATATATAAGTAAGGCATGCTGTAATGATGGCAATAGATCGGGCCAAGACCAGGTACCCTTGGGCCTAGACCCAAGCCCGACCTCATGACAAAGGCCTAAGCCCGTCACGGGTATGACATGTAAAGCCTAAGCTTGACCCGACAGACTTTTTGTAACCTCGGGCCCGGCCCAAGCCCGTCTATTTTTATAATGTGAATTTTTAAATATTAATTTATTTTTAAATACTCACCAAATATATAAATAACTTTCCACAAAGTGCACCCATCCATCCATCCATGTAAGGTTTGAGAAAAATGAGTATATATATGTAGAATAATCTTGTAATTAAATATATATTATAAAGGTAATTTAGTATAATTAATACTAAAATTATTGGATCGGGTCGGGCTGGGCCTGAAGATATACTCAAATCTAACCCGTACCCGAGGTTAAGCCTTAAAATCAGGCCCAGACCTAAACCTAAGTCCGTAAATATTCGGTAAAGCCTAATTTTTTTGGGACAGGATGAATTGGGTACCCGAAAATACCGGGCCATTGCCATCTCTAGGCCATGGTGGACAAATGGGCGTGGGATGGTGGGACGGAATTGATTACTTAAGTGACCACCAAATGCACAACACGAGTATTCCACACTTTAACCCATATCATCAAAAACGACAAGCAATGCAAGTACTATTGTGTAGATGGTGAATTATGTATTTTATTAACTTTTTGTCTTTTTCAACTTTTCTAAACATATATTACACATTGATAATTTTTCACATTGTAGGAGGGGCAATTGCCCCTTACTGGCTCTCATGACTTCACCTATGTTTTTTAAATTTACAAGAGCCTTTATTATATATAATAGGGATAATTAATTCAAGGATAAATGTGGGATTCCAAAAGCAAGTAGTCTTAACAGAGAAAATTAGGGACTAATAACATCACTCTAACATTAATTACATATAATACGTGGTAGTTTTATAGATTATGTATAATATTGAAAAGAGAATAATAGTGGGTGTTTATTTATTAATTTTATAGTTTTAATAATCACCACATATGGCCTATAATACGAAGCAAATTAAAAAGCCTATAGATATTAAATTAAATTAAATCTAAATTAGTATATATCAGCATTCAAATATATTTAATACTAGTTAAGATGTCAATGGATTTTTTAATTTTATAGTATGTTATTGAAATTGCTATAAATTTTGTTAGGAATATGGCCTAGATGCAAGACGTTTTTCGATGATAAACATTTCAATACTAGATAAAACAGTTTTATTATGATAAACTTGATAACTTAATCAAAACAATATCTAAGGCTGCGTTTGGATAATTATTTTTATCCATATTTTGAGTATGATTTTGGGAAAAGTGTTTGTTTTATTATCTACATAATAGAATCCTGAAAACTCTTTTCCGACATTTTGCTGACAGCTTTTTGACCTTTTTGAATTTTTTCTGCAGACGCATTCTCTTTTCTTCTTTCACGCCTTCACTTGTTTTTTTTCAGTCCTTTTTCACGGTTCGTCATTTCTTCTTTCACGCTTCTTTATTTATTCTTAGTACGGTTAATGAGCAAGTATATTGTGATCGTTAAAACGGGATAGAATATGGGCGAAATAGAGAAAGACCGAGTCAACCACAATAAGGTATTATAGACAACATGATGACTGTATGGGATAACATAACGAATACACTGTGGGCAGCACAGTAGACCATGTCGTAGTTGTTAATGGAGTATACGTGTAATAATGATTGTAAGAGTTGATAATTAGTACTTTTGTCATATATGTATTAATGTGATGTTTTTAAACAGTTGGATTAGTACTTGAAATTAATATGAATTTTTGTTTTTTAATATATACGGGTGACAAAATTACCAATAAAATATTTAGTATTATTAAAATGTAACTTGATAAGTTATATGTATAATAATACATTATTTTAACAAAACACAATAAAATATTATATTAATAAATCATTTATAAAAAAATATATTAATCAAATATTCAACACAAATATCAAGGTCAAAATACTTTATTAAACACATATTTTACAAATCATATTCTCGTAATCATAACTTTATCCAACTATTCAATACTATCCCTAAAATCCTATCTAAAATAATAAACCAAAGACATCCTAAGTCTCCTGAACCTGGATCAATGTGAATAATTATTTATAAGAGGGGTTATATATAGGAGACATAGTTCTTTAGTTAAGATTGTGTTGCTTGCCTCAATGAGGAATGCCAGTCTCAAAGTTATTAAAGTGGAGACTTTTCGACAAAGACACGTGTATTTAGAATGCACTGAATGGACCATGTGGATTTTATTAAACATAAAATTCACACTCTTGACAATTTAAGGCATGTTTATCTAAATCATGAGTGGATAGATTGACTATTGTTTATAGTATGTTTTCTTTCACTAGAATAAAAGGTGAAACCATATGTATTGATCTGTTTACAAGTCTTAAAACACTTGTAAACTTGAGTGAAGATGGAATTGCAAATCATAACACACTTACAAATTCGATTGAATAAAAAATAGTCAATCAAAGTCCTAAAGCACTTGATATATGATATGTGGATCACAAGAATTGTAATTCAGCTCAAGTCTAAGGAAGGAAGCTAGCCCAAGTTATCCAAAATTCGGCCCAAGCTCAAGAAGAAAAATTAGCCCAAATTATGCAAGGAAATAACTTAGCCCATGTGCATAAAGGAGACATTTCAGCCTAAGCCCATTCAAGCACAAATTTTTCAAGTGAAGTCAAAGTCCAACAAAGAAAATGCCTAAGCATTCAAGAGGTCCAAAACAACCCATTATCCAAGCCCAAAGAGCATTCCCATGCTATTTCATTTTGGGGTCCCTTCAATGAATTCCAAAGCCCAACCTCATGTACTCTTATTAGTAGGGTTTAATTAATTATTGTTATGTTTAGTTAATTATCCTAGGTGACATATTTATTTTACTTAAGTAGTTAATTACCCTTGTAATGCTACTATAAAAGCAAACCCTCTCTCATTTTGTAAGGTTGAACAATGATATTAAAAATTAAACACTTGAGAAGAATGACTTTCTTTTTGTCTTGAAATCTTTATCCAAGTCTTGACGAAAGATTTGGTGATGATTCAACTTCAAGTTGGTGGATAAATCTTTTATGCTTGAAGATTTCTTCTTGTCTCTATCCCTTTTTTGTTTAAGTAAGTGTTCTTGTGTTTCATCCTACCTTGACCGAATTTCTAATGGTAGTTAGTGTTATTCAAATCTGGTTGTATGTGTTTTGTGTTGTGTTTTGCATGATTTTGGAGTTGAAATACCCTAGATAGTTGAAACGTGAATGAAGGTTGTGAAGAGTCTAGCTTGGCCGATTCCATGTGTGTGATGTTGTGATGTTTCTTTGAGTTTTCATGTTGGTTTTGGATCACGTATATGGTCAACACTCTTGCTAGTTGGGAGAATGTTTTTATAAGCATTGAGAATTTCGATCAATCGATATAAAATTCATAACTCCTGAATTAGATAAGACTATCAACTTAAAGATTTTTCAAGGACTTGGATAATAAACTTGGCACTATGTTTATATTTGTATACATTGTGACAACCTTAATTATCTATTAGATGAAAAATGGTCTCAATGGATTAAAATGTAATTAAAGGGGTTAAATGGTAATCTTCTCCTAGCTCCAATTATTGATATTCTATGAGGATACACATGCAATTTATTAATTGCGATATGGAGATTGACTTTTATATTAATTGGATTAATTTATTAAAGTTTTCTTAATTGAGTATTTAATTAAATAGTTCAATTTTGGGCTTTAGTGGAATAGCCCGAAATTAATGGATTAAGACCCATTGTATTTAAGAGTTAAATAGATAACGAACTCATTCATTAAAGTTTTAATTAAATATTTTCACATTGATCCTTACTTAACTCTTAAATATAATATATCCACTAATTTATTTCAATCAACCAAACATATTTCTCTAAACATTCTCAGTAATCATCAAGGTAATCTATCTTTCCATTAATATAACATTCACTGAACCAAACGCACCCTTAAATTTATTTCTGAAGAATTTTATTTTATATTTTGAACAAAAACAAATAAAATATAGTTATAGTTGTAATGTTTTAAAGCCAACATCGTAAGCTCTAAGCTCTAAGCTCTAGTAAGGCTCCAGTTTACCATCAAGTCATGGATTTTAATCCATAATGGAAATGGTTTAATATAATTATTATAGGATTCATAATCCTAATTAATTACTAAAAGGGTTTCCTACTCTCATAAGGTTGAGTACCTATATAAGTGTACTTAACTCGGGTTTCAAATAGAATAATATCCTAACAGGGTAATACTACTTGACAAACCCTTCTCATTAACTTTCTTTCACAAACGCGATGTGGCAACCTGCAATTCGTCAGCTCGCAATGGGTCTCGCCTACTCAATAGTGGATCTCGTTTGACCAATTGTGAGCTGTTACATTGCGTTTCTGAGAGAAAGTTAGTGAGAAAGGTTTGTCTGGCTATCTTTATTGTTCCTAACAATACAAAAACAATGTTTTACTTATAGTTGAGTCATACAATCAGACAAAAATTACACAAAATTTATATAAAATGACTAATCTGTCTTTTGCTTTTTGTTTGGTTGTATGCCTCAGTTGTAAGCATAACATTGCTCAAAATACAATAAATGATATTAGTGTTAGTGAGTATCAGGAAGTCAATGACTTGGGATACTAAAGCGTTGAGAAAGCTTCAAAGATATTTGTTGATGCTTGATTTTCACACTAACAACTCGTACGTGCAAGGTGCTAAGCTGTTCTTAGAAATTACATGTGAATGATTGAGATAATCGAATGCAAAGACTAAATAATAAATGAGAGATGGTTTTTAAAGTGGTTCGGATGCTTAAAGCGAATCCTATGTCCACTGTTCTTTTATATGTGAGAGATTACAAGAGGTCGCATATAGCGAACAACGAGCGAAGGTACAATAACTGAGTATTCAGATATAATATCAAGTCTCTTTCGCGCAGGTTATCTTTGCTTTGAAAGTTAAAGATTACAATCAAAATGTGGGTTCAGTAACAGAATCCTGAAAATGAGAGGGAGAGTCCTTTATTTATAGTAGAGGAATTCAAGGTAATGATTACAAATTTGCAAGTAGGTAGGTATCATGCAAGTCCTTCCTTGCCTCCCATTGGCTGATAACAGAAGCTCCCCAGTTCTTAAGGTTCAAGAATTGAATCTTGAGAACTTCATGATTATGCCATGACCTGACTTGTCACGAGGAGTATTTGCCCGAACTAACAGTTGAGGACAACCATATTGTTACAAACGACATGAGGCTGATGACTTAACTCAACTAGCAAACCGAGTCAAGGTCGTGACATGAATCTTTGAGAATTACACAAGCGACTTGAGATGATTGTTATTAAAGGTTCAACAACCCATGTCAGATCTTGTTCAATGCTATAACGATGTGTTTTGAACTCTATCTATCTTTCGTGACTTGAAAATACTTAGAGCATTTTGTTGTCGAAAGTCTGAATCACTTCACTTTGAGTTTGACACGAGGAGAAGAGTGTTTTATTCAATCGACCTTTTTAGATGTTATCCGTTGTGCTTGACAACTATTTTGGTCAATAAAATAAGCTTTATCTGACAGGCATGTCTCTGCACAATAAGTGTCAGCCATGAGCATTCAATGCAAGCCATGTTGAAACGACATTCTCTTTTGAAGCATTAAATGCGGATGAGGGCACATTTAATGTGGAGGAGATAATCACGTCGACGTTTGGCAATTTCAATGAAGGGAAGCGCCGGTTGATCTCCACGAAGCGTGAAGGTTACTCTTTGCGCAGATTGATGACACATGATCACGATCAATGGCTGTAAACGCGTCTCATCCAAATGTCGTTTATAAAAGAAACCAAGCGTCGCCTTCCTCCCTATAAAACCCTAAGCCCATTTCAAGTTTTTCACAGACCTTATACTTTCAGAGAGAAAAAACAACGTTTTTACACTAAGGAGATTAGTTCATCCTCTACGCACTTGTCGCTATGACAGAACATCCATTCCTAGCAATCAAGAGGTAAAGAAAATTCTTCTCTTTTTCTCTTTTCATTCCGGTTAAAAAACTTAGTTCTTACAGTAATGGTGGGTGTAAACTTCTGGTAGGTTCAGACAATGAACATTATCGGATAGTGTTTAAAAATAAACACTCTTAAGATTTGAAACCTAGGGCATAAACCTTTAGAAAATCACCCTTAGGAATCTTTAGGGTTTTTAGGTTTTTGGTGGCTATGGAAGAGAAACCAGGGTTTCTTTTACTCTTTTTGAATCGTCATACGAGGTAATGTAAACGAAGACTAAGTCACCTTTACCTGTCGTACATTTTCAGACTCTAAGAGCAATGGACATCCATGAGGCGAGAACAGCCGGAGATGGAAGCTCGCAACCACTGAGCACCTCAACAGGTCCTGGGTAGGTATACGAACATTAGTTACGAAGGATGAGATACAAAAAGCGATAGACCAATACACGATTAGCATAAACATCTTTTAACATAGGTCACACGCTGCTTAGGATCTTCCTGAGAGAATGGCTGCAATCTCGAAAGTGATTTCAAATGTGGAGTGAGGATACCCCTTCACCCCTACATCAGGTCGATCCTCGATCACTTTCAGGTTGCGCCATTCCAATTGACACTAAATGCATATACGATAGCGGTCGCTATGTATATCGCGTTTGACGAACACAACCTTGACGAGTCAACAACAGTGGAACTTAGCTGCGCCTATTACCTAAAGAAGAGTAAAGACAATGATTCATACTACTTCTCCAAGCGATCAACGATCGAAGGAGGGACATTTGGTTACCCCAGTAACATTGGGGCTTATGAAACCAAATATTTCTTCTTCGAGTATGATGGAGTCTGTAAATTTATGGAGCCAAGTAGGGTTTCCTTTTAATTTCCAGATTGCTTATCCTTTATCTTTAACTCTTCCTTAATAAATAAGGCTAATGAATTTTTTGCTTTCCTGCAAAAAAAAAAAAAAAAAAAAAAAAAAAAAAAAAACCAGATTGTTGGCGCTAACTGATTTCAGTAGCATGGAGGCATTTGGTCGATTGCCCTACCAGAGTCGTGACACGAAGTTGCTCGTGACTACTGCCAATCTTCAAAAGTATAGGTTTTTCAACCCCGAGGCATCTTTGGAAGCTCCAACTCGTAAGTATTTCTCATGCAAAAAAACCTTAAGTCTTTATTAACAAAAGAATACTTTCTTTGCTGATGCCTTTTCATGCATGCATCAATTATGCCACAAAAGGTCCTGAAGACATCAAAGAAACCTAGGGGGTTCACATTCCCTAAGATTAACCTGACCGAACTAGTTGGAACGACCTCCAATGATATCCTAGCAAGGGGGATACAAACTGATGCCGAAAGGAAACAACCCCCTGAGCGACGCAAGGAAGCCTCTCTGCCCGCGGTTGCTCGTGCTTCAAAGAAGAAGACCATGGGGCAGAAGACCAAGAAAAGAAAACAAATACCCACTGAAGAAGAAACGAGTTTAAATCAGAAGACTTCAGGGTATTGCTAGACAGGCTTCAGCCTTATCAAGTCTTCTCTGTGAGGACGTCCTCAAGGGATGCTCCCGGGACTTCAACTGTTCCTGGGAGTTTGCAAAGGGAAGAGGGAACCACCATGACTGCTCAAGGGGGAAGCAAACGAGCAACGAGTTCAAGGGGTTCCTGCTCCCATGAGGCTAGACCCGTCCGTGTTGGATCTACTAGGGTAACTACCGAACCATTTATGGTCGGTGGTTTACACCCTCTTAGAATGCCAACTTGCTACAACCTTTGATAAGTTTGTGGTCTTTCGACCCACCAACTTGGTTGTAACGCCCACGTGGAGGTACGTAATTTAATTTATGCTCTTATACCTTTAGAATATTTTTGCTAAAGTTATTTTAAGGAAATGTGAAGAAAATGCCTTAAACTTGCAGTAAGGATAAAATGGTCTTTTCACTCAAAATTAGTTGAAAAAGTGGAGAGTGAAAAGAGATAGAATTTCATGGAGAATGCAATAAAAATGAGAGCATTATGGTAATTGACTAATGGACAAAGATGGAATTTATAAGAAAGTGTAAGGGCAAAATGGGAAAGTATGCCTATTAATATAAGATATTAAGGGTTCAAGCATAAAAACCCTATCATTCTCTACTCCCTCTCATGCCATCTTCACTCTCAATTTCTCTCATCTCTTCATCAAATTTCCAAGGGATTTTAGAGGGCTTTTGCTTAGAATTTTGGTAGAGATTTGATCTTAAGCACCCAAAGGTAAGAATTCTTGCAATAGATGTGAGATTAATTTTTAAAGTATTGAATTTTAATGGTTTGTGCTCATGGGATTTAAGAAAAAGAGGGTTTGATCAAAGAAGATTCTTGAAGGGGTTGGATTGTTCATATCAAAGGTAAGTAAATCTAACCCAAGTTATGATTTGAGAAATCAAGTGTGTAGAGATTTTACATACATGTATATGCTTATGATTTTGAGAATTGTTGATGAAATTGATGAATTATTGATGAGTTTGATGATTATTGATGAATAGAATTTAGCCATGAGAAGTGGTTTTGGTTGTAAGATGATTAATTGAATTTTGGTTAGAGTTAGAAAGAGTTGAGTAGAATTTTTGGGAGTGTATTGTTTTGGACAGGTTTGGTAATTGTTTAAGGGAGTTTTACTTCAAATATTGGTGGCTTGAGAAAGAGATAGAATTGTAGTCAAATTAGAGTTTGATTATGCCTACAATATGTTTGATGAAATGTCCAAGAGAAGTGTACGCTTGAGTTTTATTCATTTATGAATTGATATGAGTTTGTAGATGGTAGAGAGAAACTTATTTTTATACTACATGGCATCCTTGCATTTAAACATTTTCATTTAGAAAGAATGATAAGCATGAAACCATCTACATGCATACATATTAATAAGAGTATGAAAAAGCACTAAAATATGTTAAAGAGAAAATAGAAAGAAATGAGAATATCAAAGATATTCAAATCTGAAATTTTAGTTAAAGAAGTGTAAAAAGATAAAAAAAAGAGAAGGTTGTTGCGATGGGGAGCCCGTGAGTGACATAGTCCCACATGCATGCCGCCTTTAGTGAGCGGCCTCAGAATTCAGAAAGAAAAATTGTACAGTCCGTTACAAGTGCGTGTGGATGAGGACTATACCCAAAATTAGAGAATTCACTCATACGACCAAGGCTTCAAATCCATGCCTCAATCAAGTCCGACCGGCAAGAAAAGAAAGAATAGAAAAAAAGAAAAAAAAGAATAGAAAGAAAGAAAGAATAGAAAGAAAGACTAGAAAAGAAAGAAAGGAATAAAGAAAAAGAAACAGAAAACATAATAAGAAAAATAGAAAAGAAAATGCATAATCTACGCATTTGTGCATTTGCATCATGAATATGCATAATACCATGCTCATTATTGTGAGTAGTGAAAAATTAGAAAATTGAGAGAAAAACAGTGAGCAAAACAGAGAAAGAATAGAGAAAGAACAGAGAAAGAATAGAGAATACTCGGAAAATGAGTTGTAAGGAAAGAAAATTAAGGATTTAAGCAACAGAGAGAGAAAGGTAGCATAGCGGGTTTACTTACTGAGCAATTAGTGCTCACTCCATTGTTTTTAATGTTTTTGCAGGAAATAGGTGAGTTGCGGTCACTCGGAACGTCATGCAGTGGAAGGGTTGGGCTACACTGTCAAGTTGCTATTTTGAGTATATTTTGTAAATATTTGCATATAAAGAAAAATTAAATATGGGCCTATACTTTATTACTCGTTTATATGTCTATTTTCTTATATATATTTTTAATGAGTTTTATTAATTATTTTACGAGTATACTAGCTAGAAAGAAAGTATTACAATGGTGACCACCGCACTTCAAATGCAAAGTCAGGTAAGATGACTTATTCTCTTTGAGAACTTTTCCATACAAGTTGACCTTTTTGTTTTTTAAGATCTTAAAAAACTAACTTTTTATTCCTTTTCCATGCAGTCTTTGCTCGCCTTGAATGTGGCCCAACAGAAGATGAAGATCGATTCTGCCAGCAAATTCCACGAATTAAAGGAAGAAATTGCCAAACTGAAGCAAGATCTCGCAGTTTCAGATGCAGAGGCAAAGGCTTCCCACATTCAGGCGAACGCGAAATGGACCTTCTCAGTTAGGTCCCAATACCCCCGCACTTAGCTTTTTGGTGCCAAAAAGGACTTCTTTCAAAATCAGGTCGCCAACCTGGAAATCTCTCCTCCTAACTTTAGAGTCGAAGAATCTTTTTGCCCGCTACTGGTAGGAAGCTATCCTTAATCGAGCTTTGTCACAGTGTTCCTTGATTAAGTCCAAACTTGCATGTAAGAGTGCTTCATTGTCTGTTTTATTGTAGAATTCTCTCCAAAGTGATCTAACTCCTACTTCCACTGGAACCATTGTCTCGCAACCATATACTATCGAGAAGGGTGTTTCTGAAGTAGAAGTTCTCGGAGTTGTTCTATATGGCCATAGAACGTTTGGAAGATCATCGCCCAGTTGCCCTTAGCTGCGCCAAGCTTGGCCTTCAATGTATGCTTAATAGTCTTGTTGACAGCTTCAACTTGACCATTAGCCTGCGGTCTTGCTACTGAAGCAAATTTCTTATGAATCCCCAACTCTTCGTAAAACTATTTGAATTCCTCATGTCAAACTGTTTCCCATTATCAAAGATGAGTTTATGAGGAATCCTATAGCAGCACATTATATTCTTGAAGATGAAGTTGTTAAGTTTCTTTGTAATGATCGCAACCAAAGGCTCTGCTTCGACCCACTTAGTGAAATAATCCACTGCAACTACTGCATACTTGACACCCCATTTACCAGTTGGCATGAGTCTGATGAGATCAAATCTCCATATATAGAATGACCAAGGACTGGTTATTGTCGTTAACTGGTGGGAAGGAGCTCATGGGATGTTTGCGAATCTCTAGCACCTATCATATTTCTTCACAAAGTTGAAGGCATCTTTGTGAAGTAGGGGCCAATAATATCCTTGGCGAATAATTTTATTGGTGAGAGATCGTACAACAGAGTGATTACCACAAATCCCTTCATGTATCTCTCGCATGATGTAGCCTGCTTCATCATCCGTTACACATCGGAGGAAGGGAGTGCTAAACCCTCGCTTATACAACTGATCTCCTATGAGAGTGTAACAAGCAACTCGAGTTTGTAGGAGTCTTACCTCAGTCTTGATGTTGGGCAAAATCCGATCTCGGAGATGCTGAATAATCGGATGTTAGTAAACGGTCCCGTATACGCAGCGGAAACAAAAAAAAAAATAAATAACAGGATCGTTTACATGAGCCAAGATCAAGGGTATGATTTTAACAATTTATATTAAATAAAATCTGTATAAATATTCAACATGAGTTAAGAGAAACAAACGCACGTTGAAGGCTCCTCCAAATTTGTCGACGAACGTTTTGCTACCGATCCAAGTATAGGATCGAACCTGCGTAGTCCACACGAAGACAATCTTAAAAGAACCAAAGAGGGATTTGCTAGATATCTTTGGCTTCAAGATTAAGAAGAAGACAAAATCAATTGAATTGATTTTTGGCAATGGTGTTACTGCCGTGGGAGAGCAAAAGATTGGGGCTGCTGTGTGGTTTTAGGTTTCACAAATAAAAACTATTTTTTTAAAAAATCACACACTTTTCCTTTTATACTTAAAAACAATTTGCCCTAATCCCATACGGAATAGGCTTGGGCTCCAACCCAAACGCCCCATGTTGCCAAACACTCCCAATTTGATTTATTTTAATTTCCATCATTATCTCAATTAAAATCAATTAATATATATTAAATATATATTAACATTTAACAATAATGATAATATATTTAAATATGTGCGAACACATATTTAAAGTAATTTCACTTATTTAATTTTTTCTAACAAATAAAAAAGGCTACGACCTCAGCAAATTTAATTGCACTGTGAAATTACTAAAATACCCTTTCGCCTTAAAAGACGAAAAAGCCCTTCTTTCTCTTGTCTTAAATTGCTTCTATGTGTGTGACCTTAGGCTCCTCATCTTTCGGCAGTGTATAGTATGCGATTAACACCAATTAACGTTCTCACTATACACAGACCAAGATTGGCCCCTAGCAGGCATCATGGCCACCCGATAGATTCGGATTCAGCAAAGTAGTACCTGTCAACGATATGGTTACCGGCAATTCGATCCTTTCATCATACGTTATCTCGACGAGACGAAGGCATAGAAATAGTGTCAACCTTTGGTTACTCTCGATATTATTTATTCAGTTTCTGGACCAATGACCCGTATTATAAACTGGATAGAGCAACAACTCAATCCCACTGTGGCCACAGTTTTAGTGTCATTGCCATATACTGAATTGCGCGTGAGATAACTTTCTCCCGTACCCGAGAGTGATGAATCCTCTGTCAATCCACCATAGTCTTGATACACTCCTTGATGCAGCCAATCACCACCGTTGACAGCTCTGAAAAGAACTGCGTTAGGCTAGTGTCAAACTACACCAATCGGTGACAAGGCACTCCGGTGATCTCAAGTCTAAGGATCACATGCACCACCATTCGTTAGAGGATTTGTTCCATAGACACTGGGGTTACCATCCATATGGAATCCTCTGGTGGGTCAGTCCAGTGAACTTGCTGTGGTGTAATCGCCTACAACAAACACCCATGTGTTGCACCAGGTTGTCACCAAACAACCTTGACAAGTGAGATCAGTCACTGCCTTTCGACAGGGTCGTTCAACACTATGATAGCCTTACCGTATTATCTGTGCCCTTAGTTCAGAATAATACTGGGGCTACGGACGTTTCTAGAATGGCCACCATATGTGCTCATAGGGTTCTCACTATCAAGATTTGAAACACTTGATACCCTCGTCACGGCTCTACCATTCTAAGGACATATATCAATACATATTGCAATAATAATGATTTACGCGATATAGAATAAAATGCCTTTTATTGATCAATGAACATTATTACAAAGAGTCAATTCTACAATAATTGATTGGCTCTAGGGCATCTACTCTAACATCGGAGTCATCCAGAAGATAGATTCAATTGTAGCTACGGCTTGCTCAAGCGAGCTAATGCTGGGAACCTCGATGTATCAAACTGAAATACTGTCCAGAGCATCGAAATCTAGTGATGAGGCAATTTTTGCCAAAGCGTTTGTGATAGAGTTACTGTCTCTCGAGATTTACTTGATTGTATAATGCTTGAAGGGCTCGAGTACGACCTTGGCTTTCTTCAAATAACTGATCATATTCTCTTTTTTGGCTTGATACTCTCCCAAAATCTGATTGACAACCAGTTGGGAGTCTCTATTAATGTCGATCATGTTTGACCCCATTCCACTTGCTAGTTGCAAACTAGCAAATAACGCCTCATATTCAGCCTCATTATTTGTAGCTTTGAACCCAAACCTAAGGGCTCCATAAATGCAAGTCCCTTCAAGACTGATGAGTAGAAGACCAGCTCAGGCTCTTCTCCTGTTCGAAGACCCATCAACATAAAGGCTCCAGGTTGACAAGTTCCAAACAGTTTTCTAGACAATTTTGCTAACTGCTCGGATTCCCGATCTGGCTAATGAGAGAACTCCGAAATAAAATCAGTAACAACCTGCCCTCTGATTGCTGTTTTTGGTCTGTAATGCAGATCGAATTGACTTAGTTCCATAGCCCACTTAAGTAACTTACTCGAAGCCTTTGGCTTCTAAAGAACTTGTCTAAGTGGGTAGTTGGTTAATACATGGATGGTCTGTACATGGAAATAAGGTCGCAGCTTCTTGGAAGTGATTAGCAGGGAATAAGCTAATCGTTCCATCTCTGGATACCGTGTTTCGGCATCTAGTGGTCGCTTGCTGATATAATATATTGGCCACTGAATTCTGCGTTCTTCTCGGATGAGAGCTGCGCTGACCATATATTGAGAGACGGATAGGTAGAGAAATAAAATTTCCTTAGGAAGTGGCTTGGATAGGAGAAGTGACTTTCTGAGATGCTCTTTGATACTCTTGAAGGCTCACTCACATTCTATAGTCCACTCAAATCTCTTGTTGGCCCTAAGTATATTAAAGAATGGCAAACAACGATCTGTTGCTCTTGATATGAAGCGACTGAGAGCCGCTATTCTTCTATATAAGCTCTGCACTTGCTTTCGATTGGCAAGACTTTTCATATCTAAGAGAGCTTTGATCTTTTTGGGGTTGACCTCGATTCCCTGATGGTTAACCATCTACCCCAGGAATTTCCCTGAGGATACTCTAAATGAAAACTTAAGAGGATTAAACTTCATTCTATATCTTCAGAGTCTGTCAAACATCTCTGCGAGATTGGCTATGTGATCTGAAGCAACATGCGACTTGACTAACATGTCATCGACATAGACTTCCATTGATTTCTCGATCTGCTTAGAAAACATACGGTTAACCAAACGCTAATAGGTTGTCCCAGCATTTTTCAGACCAAAGGACATGACTTTATAACAGTACAGTCCTCGATCTGTAATGAACGAGGTATGCTCCTCGTCAGACGTGTACATCGAGATCTGATTATACCTCAAGTAGGCATCCATAAACCTTAATAGCTTGTGCCTGGAAATGGCATCAATGAGCTGATCGATTTTAGGCAAAGGAAAATTATCATTTGGACAGACTTTGTTGAGATCAGTGAAATCAACGTAAGTTCGTCATTTGCCATTGGGTTTCCTTACCAAAACAGGATTGATGACCCAACTCGGATAATGAGCCTCCCGAATGAACCCGATCGAGAGGAGCTTATCCACCGTAACCTTAAAAGCAACATAACGCTCTGGGTCTATGGTTCTTCTTTTCTGACGAACTGGTCTGATCTCACTGTCGATGTTGAGTGCATGACATATTACATTTAGGCTGATCTTGACCATGTCAGCATGAGTCTATGCAAAAACATCAATATTATGTCTGAGGAAGCTCGTTAGATCTGTAGCGAGTTGAGGGCTGAGATTACTTTCGATTGACAATACACAAGTCAGCTGGCTCTGGTCGACTAATACCTCAAATAGTCTCAATAGGCCCACTGTGGGAATACTTCTCTTGAACTTGAGGATCTATGTTGTCTTCCATTGGACCTGGTTGGGGTTCGATCTTGCTGATCGCCATAGCCTACTCGGGAACGCCCACTGGCTTCCATTTTCCTTTGCATGCCATTTGCACCGCTCTTACATAGCAGTCACGAGATTCACACTGAGACCTCTTGACTTCCCTACACCCTGTCAGAGTGAAAAATTTCATCTTTAGATGATAGATGGAGGTAGAGGTAGGTAAGGGACCGGTCCCTTGCGGGCCCAGGCTTGGGCTCGGTCCTTGAGCCTGTTTGGGATTGGTCCCAAATGGGACCAGTCACTCATGGGCCTGGGACCGGTCCCAGGCCCATGAGAAAAACCAGGACCCGGACCAGGCCTTAGGCCTGGTCGGGACTGGTCCCATGGGGCTTGGATAATTTTATTTTCCCCTCTCAATTTTTTTATATTTTGGGGGCAAAACGAAATTTTATAGGGAGTTTTTAGTATTTTTTAGGGGTTGATTAGTAAGTTTCTAAAAATTGAATTAATTTAAAAAAATAATAAATTAATAGTTAATTTTAATTTTTAACATAAATGTAATATTCACATTTCACACATTCACGCTTCACAAATAAACAATTAAATATTTTTTTTATTAAATTATTCATCTTCAATTTCATCATCAACACTAGTTACATTATTCAAATCTATATTCCTAAAGAGTTCGAGTAGTTCGGGATCTTTAGGGTGCTGTTGTAGTCTTCTTTCTGCATGAGTTCAATCTCGTAAACACATTATCACTTCAATCATCTCATCGGTTAAAGAACATCTTCTGCCTTCAACAATCCGACCACTCGTTGAAAATGTTGACTCGGATGCAATTATAGAAATCGGCACAGATAAAATGTCACGTGCCATTTGGGATATAATGGGGAATTGACTTTCATGTTGGTTCCACCATTGAAGAATATCCATGTCAAGTTGCTCCTTCATCGTCATAAAGGTAAGGTCCACCTGTAGGTAGCGAGTCATCTCATTTGGTCTATGTATGTACGAGCTGGAGCTGGAGCTTCCGCCACATTCCACATACGCCCACTTGCTCGATCCTTGGGGGGGCTGCATCAAGGTCCTGATCGCCTCTCCTAGACGTTTCACTTCCACTTCCACTTCCATTGTACCTGTTCTCATATAAAGAAAAAAGTCTATCCAATTTGTGTTTAAAGTCAGTCAAATAAGACGTATAATCATGTCCTAAATAATGGCCTAACTCAGTAATTACACCGTTAACTACGGATAATTTAAACCTAGGATCTAGAAAAAGGCCTAATCCATATAAGAATGGAATATCTAACCAATATCTCTTATATTTTTCTTCCATACTTGAAACAATTTCACTAAAAATGTTATCATGTCTATATTGATAAAAAGTTTTAGCAATTTGAACTAAAATATCTAACACTAAATTAGTAGTTGGATAATAAATACCACTTAATGTATTAGTAGCATCATAAAAAATTTTAAGAAATGAATAAAAAAGTTCACAAACCGCCCAATCATCATAGTTGACAACTTCCTCTGGATAGTTCTTCCGGTTGACGAAATCTGTAATTTGTTTCGCGGTTGGCAAAGCTTTTTCCAACATCAAGTAGGTAGAGTTCCAACGGATAGGCATGTCTGTACATAACTTCAAAGGTCGAACAGGTGGGTCCTCTTGCTTACAATATTTGACGTACTCCTGCCATCTTTTATTGCTACCGCCGACGATAAATCCGATAGCTCTACGCACCCTCTCAATCCTTGAATGTATAGCATCTAAACCTGCTTTAACTATCAAATTGATGATGTGACAAGCACATCTCTGGTGATAAAATTTGCCTTCACCAAGCGGATCCAATTTCTTTTCAAATAAAGATATTGCCGCGGTGTTAGCAGCTGCATTATCAAGCGTTAGCGCTACAACTCTATCAGTTAATAAATATTCTTGCAAAACTTCAAGAATTGTAAAATAAATAGTTTTAGCACTATGTTTTTCATATAATGGTTTAAAACCTATCAATTTTTGTTGTAAACCCCAATTATGATCTAAGAAATGTACTGTAACAGTTAAAAAATCGGTTTTTGATCTACAAGCCCATATGTCTGATGTAAGTGCAATAGATATATTCCTAAAATTTTGAAATTCGTTTTTAAGTTTATTATTTATTTTGTTATAAAGTTTTAGTATATCTCTTCTACTTGTAGTTCTACTAACAGGGGTATATGCTGGACAAAATGCAGTTTTAACCATATTAACAAAAAAAGGATTTTCAGATAAACAAATGGGAGAGTCTGTAGCAACTATATATCTTGCTATTTCCTCTCGTGCAACATGTGTATTGTATTGCCATGTTGAGAGAGTTGAGGATTGTGGATTAAAATTAAGTTGAGTTTGAATTTGTCTACCTGATCCGCTTGAAGATGCATTTATTTGGGGATGCTTCTTCTCTACGTGTCGTCGCATCGTCGAAGTCCCCTTCTCAGCCCCAATAATGGTTCCACATAAATTACATATCCCACACGATTCTTCCCCCTCCCCATTTGTCTTTGGCCGTTTTGATTTGGTGAAGTATCGCCAGACATCGGACACGACCCTCTTTGACGGTCGGGGGGGTTGGGCTATGTCCGTGCCCGTTGACTCGCAGCTCACATGTGTTTGGCTACACCTCGTCCCGGCCGAATGTGGTTGTGGAATTACAGCTGCATCCTCTGGAGGAAATGGTGAAAATGGATTGAAGGCTTCAATTTCTTCGGTGGATGGAATGTAAAACTCATTTGGGGAAGACATTATAAATTTATGATAAAATAATAAATAATTAAAATGAAAAGAAATTAAATAATAATATGAAATTATGATGATATTGAAAAATAGAAAAAAATTTGAATAATATAAATAAATAATATGAATAAATTATAAATATAAATTGAATGAGAAATTGATTGGAGATTTGGAGTAGAAAGATTGAGAGAATGAAAGAATGAGAGATTGATTGGTGTGAAAAAAAATGAAAGGTTTTAGGGTTATTTATAGTGTAGTTGTGGGGGGGAAAATGAAAAAAAAAACTTATAATTAATAAATAATTATAAGTTTATAACCATTGGCTGCTCTTGTGACCGTTGGCAGCCAACGGTTATAAAAAGTTAAATTTAAAAAAAAAATAAATAAATTTTGTAAAATTTCATTTTAGCCTTTATAATTTATACTTATTTAAGGGGTTTAATGTAATTTTACAAAGGACTAAAATGATAAAATGCAAAAAAAAATTTGGGCCCAGGCCTGGGCCTTGGAAGAGGGCCCTCCTCCTTAGGCCTGGTCCCATTTTGGAACCAAGCCTCCTAGGACCGGTCCTAGGACCATGTTTTGATGCTAGGCTTTTGGGCCCGGTCCCAAATGTCCACTCTAGATGGAGGTAACAGCTTTGAAGTTCCGAAGTAGAGGTCGTCCCAATATGCCATTGAAGGCGGACAGATAATCTACTACCAAAAACTTTGTCATCTTAGTCACTTCGTGAGTCTTACCCAAAGTGATAGGAAGTGTAATTGTTCCCTTGGGAATCAGATGATCCCTTGTGAAAACCATAGAGGGGGATAGAGGCAAGCTTCAGATATGCCTCGTCCAATTGCATTTCCTCGAATACTCGTTGAAATATGATGTTTACGATACTCCCATTATCCACCAACATCCTGTGGACTTCGCACCGACCTATTTCAGCTGCGATGACAAGTGCATCCTCATGAGGGTGATGCAATCGTGCTGCGTTTTCTCTAAGAAGATAATCTCCTCTTCTCTGCATACCTTAGCAGGCCACGACGCCATGCTCATCACACTCACAGGGTCATGGCGAGCTTCTAGAGCATACTACTCCTAAGCACTTTGAGAATTTCCTGCAAGGTGCGATCCTCCAAATATGGTTCTGACAAGATGGAGGCCCTTGCGACCATGACACTTCTTCCCCTGGTCCTCTTTATCCTTCTCTCAAGTGGGAGTTGGACCATCAACATATTCCTTGAAGTGCTCTTTTTTAATGAGGTCTTCAATCGCCTGCTTAAGAGCTCAGTATTCATCAGTATAGTGCCCATTATCTCGATGATAACGACGATATTTCTTGTTGTTTCTTGCTGAAGAGGGATTATTCATAGGCACTGGCTCTTTGAGCATATTAGCTTCTTCTGATTTATCCAGAATAGCTGATACAGATGCATTCAGTGGAGTATACTGATTCTTGTTACGATCGCAACGAGGGACTTGGGCATAAGACTTTTTAGGCTCAAATCTATACTTCTTTCCCTTTCTCTAATCGTCATTAGCCCATCTGTGATTAGGCTTTCTACTACTCTCTCCCCAGTTTTCTTCCCTCCGACTGGGAGCGCCAGTCGAAGGATCGGGGTCGTGGTGATTCAAGGCAGCCATTGAATTTTCAATTCTGAGATATTTCTCAGTGAGGTTATAGAAGCAGGTGAGGGAAATATTATCCTTAGAATGCAGCTTCTTCCATAGGTCGGTTTGCGGGCGAACTCCTGCAATAATAAGGGTTCGACCTGACTCTTCGGGTGTATTAGCCACCTTATTCAACTTTCTATGAAACTTTTCAATATAGGATTAGAAGGACTCATTCCTCTCCTGCCGTATGTTGCTCAGATAGCTCCACGACATTGAGAACTTCCTATTAGTTTGGAAGTGTCTCAGAAATAACAAACTCATCTGCTGCCACGAGTTAATAGATCCAGACGGAAGCGATCTAAACTAGCGCTTGGCATGGGCAATTAGAGTCACTGCTAAGCAATGACATTTTGCCAAGTTGGAAACTTGGTGAAGCTCCATGAGGTCGGCAAACTCATAAAGATGATCTTGCGGATCAGAATTCTTATCGAATGCTCGCATATCGGGCATTCTAAACCTTGATGGGAGAGGAGCAGTCAACACTGCTGGAGAAAAAGTAGACGCCTCAGCGACCTGCCCTCGCTTATTTTGCTGAGCTCTAATTTGATCCAGAGCTCGTTGTAACTCCTCTATCTGAGGAATCAGAGCTACTTGGGGATCACTTTCTGTAACGTGGTTCACCCCTCACGATTGCGATTGAGGAAAGACTGCAGGTTGGACTCTTCCTCACCTAGGCAAGACCTCCTGCACACCTTGACACATGCTGGCTGGAGCCTTGTGATGGCACTGAATGGCTAAGGGAGTTATCTTGACCTCCATGGTGGTCAGAACCGACCTGCGGATGGTAGGCATTTCCTCGCGGTGATGGTTGGAACCATCACGCCGGCGATAATGAGAATCTCCCTACCTTGCACTCTTGTGGAGGTGCCCATGCGATGTGGCGTGGGATGGTTCATGATGCGACATACTGCCAAGTCGCAAAGCCATAGGTATTTTACCTACTTCACGACCAGTATTCGCTAGTCTCTTGAAGCCCTTTGGCCCATTATTTGCCACCTGCTTTCCCTTATCTTTACGCGCTGTAGTGCGCGTGACATGGGCCTTTTGCCAGCTTCCGTGCTTTAGCGTGACCCACAGGCGTCTTCGGTGGCAGTACCGCTTTGTCAGAATTAGGTGGTACGACCTGATCCAAGCGATCTAGCTTTCGGCTGACTGTTTTGAGAGTACTGTTGAACCTCTCTAGGTAATTCATCACAGCTGGGTCGAGTTTTGAGCTCGAGGGAATATCCGTCGTGGTACCCTACGGAATTGGAGGTACTTCGGGACAAGTATCATCCTGTACCCAGGGGATCTCCTCGTTGCTGGTGCTAGCTTGCTCGGTTTCAAGACCACGAGCCATTTGTTCGCGAGTAAAACTGATTGATCAGAGATTCCTGATGAAGAGCGAATACTAAATCAGACCCTCATTCTAGCATCAAACTATTGATGCTTGATTTTGACACCAATGACTCGCACGTGCAAGGTGCTAAGCTGTTCTTAGAAATTATACGTGAATGATTAGGATAATCGAATGCAAAGACTAAACAATAAATGAGAAATGGTTTTTAAAATGGTTCGGATGCTTAAAGCGAATCCTACGTCCACTTTTCTTTTAGATATGAGAGATTACAAGAGGTCTCATATAGCGAACATCAAGCAGAGGTACAATAACTGAGTATTCAGATAAAATATCAAGTCAGCCTCTTTCTCATAGGTTATCTCTGCTTTGAAAGTTATAGATTAAAATCAGAATGTGGGTTCAGTATTAGAATCCCGAAAATGAGAGGGGGAGTCCTCTATTTATAGTAGGGGAATTCAAGATAATGATTACAAATCTGCAAGTGGGTAGATGTGGTACAAGTCCTTCCTTGCCTCTCATTGGCTGGTAACTTATGAGATATCCTCAAATTACTTGGGGCTTGGACAAGTGTACGACTCTCATTCACTCATAGAGAAAACCTGGATCTGCCAAGTTGATGACAACCATATTCTTCCTGTTATAGAGCGACGTGGCAACTCCTGGATGACGTAAAGCCTTCCTGAACTCTGATTGGTACCTGCTGATGTTAGCTCTAATTTTTTAGGCATAACAGTGTCAAATCAAAGTTTTTTTTTTTCCGTTGCAACTCGTATGGGATTTAAAAATCCCAACAAATTTTACATATCAAGTTAATTCAATTGAAATGGTCATGTATATAATTAATGTTGACTTTAGTCAATGTATATTACATCATATGATACGTATTATTTACCATATAGATATCTAACCAAATCCAACTCTCTCTCTCTCTCTCTCTCTCTCTCTCCCTCAATATGTTCCTCAACAAATCCTACTCGTGCGGATTCTTTCCCCAACTAACAAGAGATCTTGACAGAATTGCCACATATAAAATTGAGCACAATTATATATATATATATATATTATGCGTATGAAAAGTTAAATATAGAAGTCACAGTCAGATGGTGATGACCGTTATATCTAGCCATTGAAGTTTGAAGTTGAAGGCTTTCTTCTATGAATAGCTTGGAAATTGAAATTCTGTACATAATAATTGAAACCTAAGGGTCCCTTTGGCACACTACTTTCCTACTATCTTATCCTAAAAACCAAAAAATGTAAGTTTTAATATTCTCAAAATTCAATTATATTCTATTTAATTCAAAATATTTAGATTATTTTTAACCCCATAGGTTTGTTAGTTTAACTAAACACCCCCAATAATAAAAGTTTATAAAATAACAAAAACATCTCCACCCACCCACATATTGCGGGCAATTGGCCACTACCACCGAAGGTGGCTGGAATGGTGCACGACCGGCTGAATCTAGATGGTCATGCACCAATTTGGCCATTTCGGCCAGATCTATTGTGGATATGGTTGGAAAAAACCAAATCTACGACCAAAGATCTGGTTGTTGATGACGGTCACATTTTAACCATTAACAACGACCAAAGATATGACATTTTCTGGCCAAATCCACGGTGGATCTACCCGAAAAAGGCTAGATCGGTACACGACCGGCCAAATCCAATCGGTCGTGCACCATTTCGGCAGATTCTGGCCACCTTAAAGGTGGTGGCTGGTTGTGGACAACATGTGAGTGGATAAATATGTTTTTGTTAATTTATAAACTTTTATTGTTAGAGGTGTTTAGTTAAATTAGCAAACCTATGGGGTTAAAATTAATATAAATATTTTCAAAAAATGCTATTCAGAAATATATAAAAAAGCTTCTCAAAATCGTATCCAATTTTCCAAAATTGCTAAATAGCATAGAATGCTATTCTAAATAACTAACCAGACGAAACCTAAATCATCTAAATTATTGAAATTAAAACACAATATCGTTTATATACAGTAATCCAACAATTGATAAATCAATAACTTGTAAGAAAAGAAAAAACGAAAGAAAGAGCAATTATCCCTTTGTATCGAATGTCATAATCATTTAAGATAAGTTATCCCATATATTATTATAATTATTATATAATAAGAACAGGTAAAAAATTTAAACGATATGGCTGATTTTCACCCTGACATCTGTTATATATGATATATACAAGTATGTTCAAAGTATTACCATACCAACGCCTTTCTTCCTCAGCTATTGTCTCAATCAAGGGCCAAAGATGATGACGAAAATATGAAGAATTTATTTAGCATGAAATTTATCTTTAACTAATTAGATCTTGTCTTCATACAAAATTAAGAGCTAATTTAAAACATAATCAAAATTCTCCAATATATTCTGCTATCTAAAATGTTTGTACATACACATGTAAAACGACACCACTTTTACTAATTTGCCACAGTAAAAGACTTGGTCATCCCCTCACCATGACACGCTCAAACTTACTTTGTGCCCACCCACTAACACCACCACCAGTCCACCACCACAAAACGCATGTTTCCGTACTCGTTGACCAAGACCGTTTAGCCGTGACCTAACTCAACTCCACTCCTCACCCGCTTGTGACAATATATCAAAGTCACGCCTCTTGTCTTCGAGCAAGATATCCCGGCAACGGACTCGCACGTGGCGACCTCAAAGGCACCTCGCTCAGCTGCTTCCCCCTGTTGTCATAATAAATTACACCCGAGAAATCCAACGGCTGACATTTATCCCCCATCAAAATCGCTCGTTGCCAGACCCCACCATCCCCGAACTCCTCCTCCCGGGACACGCGGAAATTCATCTCATCGTCCTTCTCCTCGTCGACCTTTTTCTTGTGCATGAAATTGATAGCCTTGTTGCTTATCGTCGTCATGAGCTGCTTTGGCCGGGCCCTTAACGGGGATTTCGAACTAGGAGCAGGACTCGGAGGAACCGATAAAGAAGTATTGTAACTTCTCTCCTTGTAAAATTTTTTGGTAACCGGCTTTGCTTTGAGCTTACTCGAGACGCGACTGGCGTGCTTGGCACACAGAGCCATGAGGGAGGAGATGGTTATGAGGAAGGTGGCGGAGTGCCGCTTCGGTGAGGCGGAGCCGGCGTCGTGTTCGGAGGAAGCTGGGACCATCTTGAATTTTTCAGCTTGGTGGTTTTTTTTTTATTAACAACTGAAACCGGAAAAAAATGGCGGTAAGGTTAGTGTTTGTATGGTGGTTAATTGTATTTATAAGTGAGCGATGGGTTTAGGTGACCGTAACAACTGGTGGCAATTAATTTGAGTTTAGACTTTAGATTCTTTAGAGCATGAATTTAATATTTTTGAAATTGAATATTTGAAAATGACAATTTATAATTAATTATGTAACCTCTTAAAAATTAATAAATAATTTCTAATAATATACTTAGGTTTTAAATATTTTTTTTGGGTTAATTAAAATCTGAAAAATTTTGAGCGGCTATGAATTTAACTTTAATAAAATAATTTAGTTGATTGATTGCACAATTAAAGGTGGAGATTTTATGAAGGGTCTAACCAGCTAAGTTTTCAAATATCGACACATCTATAAACCAATTTGATAATATTAATTAATCAATAGCCACTAATTAAAGATTAACACCATCTTAATCTTAATTAATAAAAAATAATATTTTCTAATTAAAAGATTTTAGTGGAAGCTCATCTGATAGCTGGTTGCAGATAAAGTCTACACGCAAGAGAAGCACGGGATCATGAAATTTTCCACGTGTCGTGCAGTGAGGGGCGACTGGTTGAGTCAGCGGCAGATGGCGGTAAGTTATGAGGTCTACGTAGACTTGGCCAAACTCTAGATTTTATTCACATTTTGCCAAGTAGTGGAGCGTGGCAAGGAAAGTGCGCGTGGCCCCCACGATGACTCACTTTGCAACTTGAAATTTGTGTGTCTTGTACTTCTCTTGGGCCCATAGTGCATGTTCCAGTCCACTATCTTTTTTTTTTTTTTAAATATATATAGAATAATTTTATTTTAAAAAAAAATTTTAACCAAATCCTGGGCGCATTATATCATAATTCATTCATCAATAATTATCAACCAATCAAATTATAATCAATGTAAAAAGCATTTTTATTTTATGGTAATGTTATATTGCACATATTTTCTTTTATTTAAAAAAAATCTATTTCTTAATTTTCTTAAAGTTTAAAAATTATTAATGATCGTAAGTTCTGTAGTTTTAATCAATCCCCAATCAATAAATTAATCCAAAAATACCTTTACCAGCATATTTTGTTAATTGGTGACAGAAAATGTAAAAATAAAATTTATTTTACCTTCTTTAAATACATTAGCAAATATTAATAAATTCAAAATGCATTATGAACATAAAAAAAAAAATTGAAAGAAAAAAAATAATAAGATGCTAATAAGATTAAGCTCGATTGTGAGTTTAAGTAGATGAAGGTTTTAGAATCAGAAAAGGCAAGTTAGAATAATATAATATAAGATATCATTTCATGATTTTGTGATGAAAATACGCATATTATATGTGGTTAGATATTATTAGATAAAATAATATGAAAAATATTAATTAATTTGGAAAATCCCAATTGAGAAAATTTGAACAAGGAGTTAACTTGTGGTGAAGAAGATAAGTCAACTATTTTGATGGAAAACCACAATTAAATTATCGTCAAGAAATGGTGGCAGGTTACCGAATAATAAAATAAATATGCAAGGTGAACTACACCCATTTCAGACTTAGTGTTAGGTAACCTTCCATTAATTTTCTTAGTAAAATTCACGTAGTATTATCTTTGTTAATTAAGGTCAAATTTGGGTTAATTATAATTAATCTCTGAGTCTTTGTTGGTCTAATAATTATCGATCAGTATGGATAGTCCAAATCCAAACTCATGCTTTTTCAAGGAAGCTTTTCGCTTTCACATGTGAAAATGGAAAATGGGTACTAAACTAATTAATTTACGTTTTTATTATGTTATTTGGTTTGCAATTCTTAGGATTTGTAACCAAAAGTGGGACGAATCTTTGAAAATTTTGAGCACGGACAAATAACCAAAGATTCAAAAGAATCGTTCAAACTTTATAATATAAAAAAATTGAATAGAAAATAAAATTGAGTGGACTTTTAACAAGAAATTTGATTTTATGATTGAAATTAACTGTAAGACTTGGTCAAGGTCAACTAAGAATAACATGAAAAAACACCACGTGAGAAAGGGATGCAGCATTAAAATGAACTCCGAAAAGGCTTTTGCCTTTTGCTTATTACAGCCCATAAAGTCATTGAAGACGAGACCTGTTGCATGTTGAGATGGATAAGGTCACCAAAGACAATGTTTAAATAACATATACAATTCATAATATGGTTGTTCAATGCCTTTGAAATATAATATACTTAAAATATAAATAAGATGGTTGTATTTTTTTTTTTTTATCTTGACGTAAGGAATGAATAGAAAGGGATAATTGACAATATCTTTTGCTCTTGGAGTAATAAACTTTCACGTCTCCTTCGTACTTTTATCTAATACCTTTTTATAGCATGATTGGTCATAGGCATTTGCTTTTTATTTTATTTTTTTAAAATTAATTTTATTAATTTTATTTTTTATAAGATAAGAATTAAATAAATGAGACAAAATAAATATACAAAGATATAAGACCCCAAGCGAAGATAAAAAATCTCAATCAAAACATAGAAACATCCACAAATGACACAAAGAGTAAGCAGACTCCTCACAAAAAAAAATCCTCGGATCATAATTTACACAACATTCAATTAGTTTTTTTTTTTTTTTAAAAAAAAAAAAAAAAAAAAAAAAACTAATTAAATAAGTGTCATATCGAGCGAAATTACGCCGAGATCTCATACTTGGGTACTAAACCCAAAACTTTGGCTTGAATTAAATCACATGTAGCTGATACAATATCTCTGTGAGAGCTACAATACTAATAAAACACATTATTATTTCCGTTCATACCATATAAAATAAACTGTTACAAAAAGGACTAATTGCGAAAGAATGTGCCTGACATTCCCTTTGCACCTGAGATGCAAGTTCGCCCACTAGAGCAAAGAGAACCAAGAGAAAGATGGCTAGGCAACGAGCATCCTAACAGTAACCTCTCACCAAACATAAGACGAAAAATCACAACTAAAAAATAGATGCTCATGAGTCTCTATAGTAAACCTGCACAAAAGGCAAACAAAAGATGCAATGATAACGTGAGAGCCAAGATGATTCATGGTGCATGAAAATAAATAATTTAATTGATGGAAAATCACAATTAAATTATCATTAAGAAATGGTGGCAGGTTACGGAATAATAAATAAATAACAAATATGTAAGGTGAACTACACCCATCTCAGAACCTTATTGACTTGGTGTTAGGTAACCTTCCATTAATTTTCCTAGTAAAATTCACGTATTGTCTTTGTTAATTAATCTTTGAGTCTTTGTTGTCTAAAAATTAGCGATCAGCGGATAGTCTAATTCCAAACTCATGCTTTTTCAAAGAAGCTTATAGCTTTCACATGAGAAAATGGAAAATAGGGATTAAACTAATTTATTTATGTTTTATTATGTTATTTGGTTTGCAATTCTTAGAATTTGTAACCAAAAGTGGGACGAATCTTTGGAAAATTTTGAGCACGGACAAAGAATCAAAGATTAACAAGAATTGCTCAAACTATATATATATATATATAATTGAATAGAAGAATAAAATTGAGTGAGAAATTAGTGGAATTTTAACAAGAAGTTTTGACGACAAGCTCGTTTTATTCTAATGAATCACTATATTTAAGTTAAATTATTTGGTTAAAACATGAACCCAGTACAAATGGCAATTATTAAAGTCTTGCTTCCTTAATTAGCTTGGTCTCTAATTTTGCCTTTAATAATATTGAAAAGTGAATAGCATGAAAAATCAGGAAGTAAGAAAGGGATGCAGCAAGCCAGCAAGTCACTAATTAAAAAAAATGAACTCTGAAAAGGCAAGTTCAATGTGCAAGTCAAAAGTCACGCACAGCACAGAGCACTTAATATATCATCCAACTCTAGCTTCAACAAACAACATTGGCTTTTGCCTTTTATTTATTAGAGTAAATGAAATGTTCCTACCCAAGGTTTTGCAAATCTATAAGTTTCCATCTCTGGTTTCATAAATTCCAGATCCTAACCCTATTTATGTCTTCTTGTCCAAAAAAATAGTAAACCTTATTCTCTTTCACTCCCCCAAATTAGTAAAATTTCAAAATTTCCTCCACATCTCAAATTTTCTCACAACCCAACCCTTCCTCTCTGCCTCCAACTCCTCCACCACCACCACCACCACCAACACCAACACCACTGGCAAACGAAACGCAACACTAGGTTGAGCAAATGACTACACTAATGGGCACCAATCTGTTGACCAGGCGGGAGTGGATAGATTATGTGTTGATCAAGGACCAAGGAAATGCGACGGAGGTGGGTGAGTAGCAGGGTGTTGGTGTTGGGTTGGCTAGTTGCCGGTTGGGGCAATAGGTCAAGCAATTTGTGGGCAGGGAATTTGGGCGTCGTCAGTAGGGAAAGTGGTCGGACAAATCTGCAAACAACCAACAAATACACAAACACTCCAAAAAACCCATCTCTTGAAAGATTACATGCTTATTAGGGGTAAAATGGTGTAACATGAATTAATGATGATATGACATGAAATTAAAACAAATAGGGTGGAATTTGTACCTTTAAAGCTTTGCAACCCTTTGTAGCTTTGACTGGAGATTAAAGATCTTCAAAATTGATGAAGAACCCTCAAAGTGTATCCACCACAAGATGAAAAGAGAGAGCCAAACAAAATTGGGTTTTTTTTTGTGAGATATTTCTTCTAAAAAAATTAGGTTAAAATGAGATTATAAACATATTTATATACTTGGATCATTTTGCAATTTTGAAATTGTTATTAACTTCTTAATAAAATTTCATTATTCTTGTTTGTCCTTGAAAATCAACCCATTATTGAATCCAATCCATTAAATATATATATTGACCTATTATTGAATCTAATCCAATAAATATATATTAGCCCATTATAGAATCTAATTCAATAATGACCAAATGACCATATTACCCTTGATAAGTGCTAGCTTTCCATGAGGAATCATTTCTCACCAATACATTAATTTGGACGTAGACGTTTACATCCAAACATCGTTAACCTTTAACGATAAATATTACTTTCTCTTCTCATATTTGTTTTAAGTGTGATCACTTAGGTTCATTGTAACCTAGTCGTGGGTCCAATATCATAAACCGATATATTTCGTCATAACTCTTTATTATCGAAACTCCCACTGATCATGGTAGGCATCTAGCAATGCTCAATAACCCCTAAGCCACAATAAAGTTAAACTTCAATGAACATTTTTCTGATCAAACGTTCTGAGTAGTAAAATCCCTCCGTTGTCTAATCTTGATTAAGTATAATGTCATGGTATGTCAAAACCTTTAACTTAATCTCTAATCGAATCGTCAATCAATACAGTGGAATGTGTCATCATAAAACTCTATTCATATGGTAGTTTCCATGCTCTGGCCAGAGATTTCCTCTTTCCAATGTTTATTGACATTTGTTTGGGAACTCGAGATCAAACTATTTCGAGTCAATGGATCTCATCTTAACCATTACTTGTCATTGACATTAATAACATATGACCAAATTGACTTCTTGCACAAGACATGGCTAGTCTCGCGTTTATACACCATATGGACCATATGAGTCATATGTCGGATCCAACTGTGACGTCTCAAGTCTTAGGAGCAATAGTACACTAGTACGATCCTACGATGTATCATTGATCACATTCTAAATGTCCATGTGATTTATCGTAATCGGTCATATTCAATAAGCAATTTACTAATTGTTTATTCATGCTACTGTCCTAGTGACATAACTCTTATAATCACCCACACTAATATCATCACATGATACTCAATGGAGACATTCAACATGCCTACTATGCAATGTTATTGTCCAATTAACATTACTTACGTAGGGAATGCTTCGATGATTTGATCTTCTAAAGATCCATATCATCCAAACATTTCACATGCATTATGAATAATATAAATGAAACAGTAAATATACATGTGAAATCATAACTCTTTCTTCCATTCTTAAAAGAATATTTACAAAATATAATGTCCTGAAATCGACAAGACGATTGGTTCTTAGGGCATACACTAACAATACTCCCACTTGCACTAGAACCAATCACTATAGTATCTAATATCTATCTTCTCAAGATGATAGTCCAATTGCTACTGTGTCATTGCTTTAGTGAGTGGGCCAGCTACGTTATCAATTGAAGGTGTCTTTTGCACCAAAATTTCTCTAGCTCCAACGAATTCTCTCAAAATGTGATATTTACATTGAATATGCTTTGACTTCTTGTGCGCTTTTGGTTCATTTGCCTATGCAATAGCACCAATATTGTCATAATACAAGGTTATCAGATAACCCATGTTTGGAACCACACCAAGTTTAGTCATGAACTTGCATATCCATACAACTTGCTTTGCTACTTCTGAAGCGACAATCTATTTAGCTTTTATAGTGGAATCAATAGTAGTTGACTATTTGGAACTTTGCTCCTCCATTACATGTGAAAATGAACCTAGATGTAGACTTTCTATCATCTACATCTAATTGAAAATCAGAGTCTGAGTATCCCTGAATCTCCATAACTCAAGATCAGATTCTTAGTTCTCCTCAAGTACTTAAGGACTGTTTTCACAACTGACCAATGCTCTTCCCCTGGGTTGTACCGATATGTGCTCGTAACACTTACAACATAAGTTATATTAGGCCTAGTACATAACATGGCGTACATGAGACTGCCTACAGCCGAAACACAAGGTATCACACCCATCCATTAGTGCTCCTGATCAATCTTTGGACTCATATCTTTGGAAAGATGAATTCCTTGACCGTAGGGCAAAAATCCCCTTTGGGAGTTTTACATGCCAAACCATTTTAGCATCTTTTCTATGTACATACTTTGGGATAAGCCTATTAATCCTTCCTCTCTATGTCTATAGATATGAATTCCAAGGATGTAGGTCAATTCTCTAAAGTCTTTCATGGAGAAAGTTTTGGACAACCACATCTTCACTTCAATCATCATTCAAATGTCGTTTCCTATCAATAGTATGTCATTTACATATAGTATGAAAAATATGATTACATGATCCTTTGTCTATTTATAAACACAAGGTTCATTCGAATTCTTTATGAAGCCAAACGATTTGATTGTTTCATCAAACCGGATATTCCAACTTCTTGAAGTTCGTTTTAACCCCTAAATGGATCTATGCTGCTTGCACACTTTATTTCTTTTAGAACTGGATACAAAACCTATAGGCTATTGGATGTAGATATTTTCCTCAATGCACCCATTGAGGAATGTTGTTTTGACATTCATTTGTCATATCTCATAATCATAATGTGCAACTATGACTAGTATAATTCTGATAGATTTAATCATAGTGATTGGTGAGAAGGTTTCCTCATAATCCAGCCCTTGTTTCTGAGTATAACCCTTGGCAACCAGCTTTACTTTGTCGGTCTCTACTTTTTCATCTTTGCCAATCTTTTTCTTGAAGACCCATTTATATCCAATAGGAACTATTCCTTCTAGAGGATCAACAAGAGTCCACACTTGATTAGTGTGCATGGATTCTATCTCAGAATTCATAGTTTCTAGCCATTTTCCAGAATCAATATCTAATATCGCATCTTGATAGCTTCTAGGATCATCCCCATCATTTATTTATCCAATCATGATAGATTAAAAAATCTCCTCATGAAGAAATCCATATCTTTCCAGAGGTCAAGATACCCTAGATGATTTACGAACCAGAACCATTGTTTTAGGCATCAAGGTTTCCTGAGAGGGACCATCCATCTGAGTATTTTTGGTATGAGGCTTATCGGACTCTTCTTGGAGCACAATTTTTCTTCCTACACCACCTTTCTCTAAGAACTCTTTCTCAAGGAAATGTGCATTTTTGCTGATCAAAATTCTTTGATCAATGTAGAAGTAAAAATAATATCTCAAACTATCTTTAGGATATCCAATAAAACGGCATTTCTCAAATCTAACGTTCAACTTATCTGTCTTGACAATTTTAACATAAGCTGGACAATCCCAAATTCTCATATATTTGAGACTAGGAGGTTTACCATCCCAAATCTCATATGGTGTCTTCTCGATAGATTTAGATGGTGCCCTATTCAGAATGTCCATAACGATAACCAGGGCAAATCCCTATAGTGACGTTGGCAAGTTTGTGAAACTCACCATCGATTGTACCATTTCTAATAAAGTACGATTCTTCCTTTCTGACATGTCATTATGTGGCGGCGTATCCAGAGGTGTCACCTGGGATATTATACCATTCTCCTTAAGAATATATCGAATCCATACTCAAGTATTCACCGCCACGATCCGATCGTAGAATTATAATACTCTTTTTGGTTTGTTTTTCTCCTTCATTTTTTTTAATTCTTTGAACTTTTCAAAGGATTTAGATTTGTATTTATTAAATACACATACCCATACCTTGAATAGTCGTCGGTAAAAGTAATGAAGTATTGAAGACCTTCTTAGGCCATTTCACTAAATGGTCCACATACATTTGAATATACTAAATCTAGTAATTCTTTGGATCTTTCCCCTTAAAAACAAGATTCACAGGTTGAATAGGGTTTTGAACCCAATGGACTTAAAAAGCCCATCTACTTCTAATCTTCTAATCTTTTTATCTCCTATATAACCTCATCGATGATGCCTAAGCAATTTTGGATTAATTTCATTTCGAGATCTCTTATTAGTAATGGTATTAGTTATGTTATGATCATTCAATTCTTGAACCTACCAACCATTTGTATTAATAGCTTTGCCAACTAATTTATTTCCAAAATAAATTAGACGCTCATTTCCATTAAATTGTATTTTGGAATCAGATTTACATAACACAAAAACATAAATGATGTTTCTAGTCATTGTGGCAAAATATAAAACTCTGTATAAATCAAAATGTGTCTTGATGGCAATGTCAAATGGCAAGTCCCTATTGCCTCGGCCTTAACTTTTGCTCCATTTGCTATCTTCAACATGACTTCATCTTTTGACAATGAAAAACTATTCTGTAGTACCTACTCGAGCTTTCTTCAAGCTCTCAAGATGTAGAGGACAATTCATCTTCCAATGTCCATCTTTCTTATAGTGGAAGCACTTCCTTTTATCTTTGGCCTCTCAGCCTTAGTTGCACCCCTTTTGAAAACCTTTTTTTGCAGTCTAGCTTTTGGGCCAATCTTCGGTTTCCATTGCTTCTTCTTAAGTCTTACTCAAAAAAGCTGTAAAAACATCTTCTTGCCCCTTATCAAAAATTTATCTCTCTTTCGGTGTGGCATTCAAAACTATAGAGAGTGTAAGGGGTGCTTTCAAAACGTACACTACCTTTTCAAAATTGACAAAAATTCTCAGGTTCCTCAACCAATCTTTGAAATTTGGTCCGATCAACTTGTTGTCGTTTAAAATCCTCAAAAGAAGATTATTGTTCATTTTTAACTAAATATCACACAACAACTATTGTAAGCGGTTGTAAGAAATTAAAACGTTTTATCAATGTCTTGTAAATTTAAACCTTTAATGCTAATCTAATTAGCTCCCACTATTTTGTTCGAATCCCATACTCCCGTGAGTGAAAATTCGAAAATTTCGTTGGAATAAATTTCTAGTGGAGAATCAAATTCTTATCAAATTTAATAAACCTCACATAATAGAAATCTTGGGATCTCTAACTTTTATGCCAAAGAATTAATTAGCCCATAATGGAAGGCATAGACTTAATATTATTCCTCAGGGGGATTTTAGGTTTAACCTTTGATTAAGAAATGTTTTATACTTATCTCATACACTACAACTTAATGAATCATTATAAATATAAAACATGGTGGGATTCAACAGCCTAATTAGGGAAATTGTTCACCTAATTCTAACAATTAAGATTAAACCTTAATTAATATTTATCTATCACATAAACAAATATTAATATAACCAAAACACTCCCATTATAAAATGAACACATTTATTAAATAATAAAGGGAATGACAATCAAAATAAATAAATATATCACGTATATTTATCAAATATTTATTAAAAAAAAATATGAATAAATATCTTGTGCATAGTGTAATATTTAGATAACTATGGACACATGTAACAATTACATGAAATATGGAAAAGGTAACCAAGGGTACATGTGACATTTCACCAACCTTAACATTTTATAAAATATCTTATACTTTATAAAAAAATCTCTACATTTAATTGAATGCTCTCGCATGTCATTTGTTAACCAAATTAAGGTGACATGATTAAAAACGTTAACCACCCATCAACTATGGATTGGTTAATCAAGAATATTCCTAATCCTTATCTTTATCCCTAATTACACATGCACATGAACAATTCATCTAATTAACATGCCATACATTTAACATTTGATCAAAATCATATCTTGAACAATTCAAGCACCATATAATTCATGACATGGCCAAACGTGATGATCCAATGTACGTCAACCATGCATACAATTTTCACATGACTATCAAGCAAAAATCATAAAAATAACATCTACTAATCACCATTAAATATGTCTATTTCACATAAACAATTTATGTGTGGATCATCATCATAATTTTAACATATTAAAACATGGCCAATGTCCATAAATTCACCACTAAAAAACTGTATTCACAATACAATTGAATTACATGTATATTTAACCCATAATATCACATATTATTACCATGGATCTTGCATTGAATATGCACAAGGCACATAATAAGAGTTGGCCAAATAAACTTTAGGGTATAAAGTAACATTTACATTAAATATGTAATAATATATCCAACACTTGGCAGTTATAAAGCTAACACTTGGCAAATTAATATTGATGGAAAAGTTTAAACTTATCTTATATTACAAATGGCATATAAATATGCAATTATAAAATAAACTTATCAAAACACATAATTAACAATTAAATTGTGTTCACATTATTTTTCCATCTTTTTGGCACAAAGACAATTGTACCCTTCACTCTTTACGGCAAATTATCTTAATACCCTTTAATGTTCATTATATCACATATTTAACAAACATAATTTAACATGACAAATTATGCCAAAAAAGATCAAACAACCCTTTTGCACCAAATTAAAATATGCAACAATTTCTCACATGAACAACAGTCATTTCCATGCATCCATAAACATTTTAATCACTATTAAAACATTAAAACATTTCATATTTGTTTTGGACTTCCTTAAACCCTAACATGAAATTCTTTGGTGGCAGTCAATAGGGAAAGTGGCTGGAAAAATCTGCAAACAACCAACAAACACACAAACACTCCAATGAACCCATTTTCCTATCAAACTTCTGTGTAGTAAATTCTCTCCGTTGTCTAATCTCGATTAAGTATAGTGTTATGGTATGACAAAACCCTTAACTTCATCTCTAATCAAGTCGTCAATCAATACAATGGAATGTGTCATCATGAAACTCTTTTTATATGACAATTTTCATACTCTGGCCAGAGATTTCATTTTTTAAATGTTTATTGACATTTGTTTGAGAACCTGAGATCAAACTATTTCGAGTCAACGGATTTCCTCTTGACCATCACTTGTCCTCGACATGAATAACATATGACCAAACTAGCTTCTTGCACAAGACATGGCTAGTCTCATGTTTATATACCATATGAATCATATGCATCCTATGTCGAATCCAACTGTGGCATCTCAGGTCTAAGGAGCAATAGTACACTAGTATGATCCTACAACGTATCATTGACTGTATTCTAAATGTCCATGTGATTCATGGTAATCGGTCATATTCGATAAACAGTTCACTAATTGTTTATTCATACTAATGTCCTAGTGACATAACTCTTATAATCAGCCACACTAATACCATCACATGATATTTAGTGGAGACATTCAGCATGCCTACTATGCAATGTTATTGCCCAATTAACATTACTTACGTAGGGAATACTTCGATGATTTGATATTTTAAAGATCTGTATCATCCGGATATTTCACATGCATCATGAATAATATAAATGAAGCAGTAAACATACATGTGAAATCAGATTCATTCTTAAAAGAATATTTACAAGATATAATGCCCTAAAACCGACAAGATGATTGGTTCCTAAGGCATACACTAACATCTCTTATCAAAATCAACTCCAAATAAACCTCCAATCAAATCCAATTTCATCAATCAAGTGAAATCCTAAGAGAGTGGTGGACAGCAAATGGTGAGCAACCGAGGTCAAAGGTGTTGGGGCTTTTGAAGGAGGGGTGCCGGTGGTTCAATTGGCAGTGATGAGGGTGATTTTTGGTGTCGGGATCAATCAGAATTTGGCAAGAGAGGCGTGATAATCGCGTGAAACCCTAAAGGGTTGGCGGCGGCAATCAATGGGCTAATGAGGTTGGGGAGGTTGGGGGTTTTGGTGGGGGGATGCCGGTGAGTCTCTTGTTGGGTTGGAGGTGATTTTTGGCGACCTGACAACTAGAGAAGATGGAAGGTTGAAGAAGAGGATGTTATTGAAATAAATTTGAAAGTAAAATGTTCATTTTCTGATTCTACTAATTTGGGGGATAAAATGTAATTTATTAATTTATGTGTCAAGGGCAGACTGGTAATAACACTCTTTATGCTGTATCAGACCCCAAAACTCACTAACGGACTTGATTTAAAGATAGAAATCTGGAATTTATGAAACCATGGTGGGAACTTGTAGATTCATGAAACCTTGGGTGAGAACATGTCGTTTACCTTATTTATTATAGCCGATGAAGTCATTGAAGACAAGACATGATGCATGTTGAGATTCATAAGGTCACCAAGACAATGTTTAGATAACATTTAAAATTACATCAATACCTGTTCAATGCCTTGAAACATGATATACATAAAATATATCTTATGCTCTTGGTGTAATAACCTTTCACTTCTTCTTCACACCTTTATCTAATACCTTTTTATAGCATGATTGGTCATGGGCCTTAGGGAACAATTTTTTTTTTTTTGATAATTGGGAGTGTTCGGGCCAACTTACCCACACTTAAACAAATTTCTCGGAACCCTAAAACTATTGGTTGAGTAAGAGCTCTAGTGGTTACCTCTATTAGCAACTAAAAAGGGACTCGAACTCAAGACCTCTTGAGTAATATACTCAAGAGTTTCCATCAAACCTTAGGGAGCATTTCATGGTAATGACTCATTTTTCTTGCTACTTCCTTGTTTTTGGAAAGTGGGATTTATGCTTTGCCCCTTTAATGACTGGGTTTATCTCATTATTTCTTCATTGTGAGTCTTTTTATTTTGGGATCTTAGTAGATAAGACCCCATTAATAAACTAAAGAAATCATACTTTTAAAATGATAAATTCAACCCAACCCTATATTAAATAATTAAAATTAACTTTAGTTTCTTATTTTTTTACAAATACTTAAACACTCCACTATATCTTGTAAACAAATTTTTTTTTTTTAATGCTACAAAGAACAAATACAAAATTGTAAGTTTTTTAATTACTTCACATATAAATTTATTTTATTTTTTTCTTTATAGTATAGGTAGCTAATTTAATCTAAATATTCATTGTGTTGTTAAACTATATTATATTCTTGGGATTACTTATAGAGGTTTTTTTTAGCTTTGATTTTTTATGAGCTTTCAATTTAATTATCTAAAATTTTATTTTAGGAAGAACAATGGTGGAGTGTATAGCATAAGTGAAGCTTTTTTAAAATATAAAAGAAAAAAAAAATATGAAATGAAAGTCATTTATGGAATTGATGGGGTGCTATAAGAAAAAAAAAATTAATTTTAAAAACTTTGAAATTGGGTATCTTGAGAAATGCGGTTTTTTAGTGAGGTGTCAATAACTCCACTCTTTGAGATTCATAAATCTTTTATTTTGAGTCCAGCACATTTAAACTTGACTATATGTAATATATCTTGTGCTTTTAGTGTAATACATTTTCACTTCTATCTAATACCTTGGTGATAGGCATTTGCTTGTTCCTTACCCATGGCGAGCATTTCATGGAAGTGACTCATTTTTCTTGCTACTTCCTTGTTTTTGTAAAGTGGGATTTATCCCATTAAATAGGTGGAATTTATGCTTTGCCCCATTAATGTCTTGATCCATTTCATTATTTCTTCAGCGTTAGTCTTTTTATTTTGGGATTAAGTATGTAACACCCCATTAATGAATTAAAGAAATCCTACTCTTAAAATGGTGAATCGCTGGCGGTAGGAAAATCGACTAGAAAAGACACCCAAACAGCACAAGAACGGTCCGAAATAATCAATCAATCCAAAGAGACTACCAGTTCACTTAATCATTTTTTAATGAGTAAAAGCATTAAAGACGAGACATGATGCATGTTGAGATCGATAAGGTCACCAAGACCATTTTTAGATAACATATAAAATTATATCAATACATGTTCAATGCCTTGAAACATAATATTCATAAAATATAGTTAGTGTATGCCTTAAGAACTAATCGTATTATCGGTTTCAGGGCATATATCTTGTAAATATTCTTTTAAGAATGGAATAAAGAGTTTTGATTTCATATGTTGTTTATTGATTCATTTATATTGTTTATAATGCATGTGAAATGTCTGGATAATACAGATCTTGAGAAGATCAAATCATCGAAGCATTCACTAAGTAAGTAATGTTAATTGGGCAATAACATTGCATAGTAGATATATTGAATGTTTCCAGTGAATATCATGTGATGGTATTAGTGTGGGTGATTATAAGAGTTATATCACTAGAACATTAGCATGCATAAACAGTTGAATAAACTGTTGGTGAACTGTTTATCCAATATGACTGATTATGATGAATCACATGAACATTTAGAATGTAGTCAATGATACATCGTAGGGTCATATGAGTGTACTACTAGTCCTTAGACCTGAGACATCACAGTTGGATTTGACATAGGATGCATATGATTCATATGGTGTATAAACACGAGACTAGTCATGTCTTGTATAAGAAGCTGGTTCGGTCATATGTTATTCATGTGCGAGGACAAGTGATGGTCAAGATGGGATCCGTTAACTCGAAATAGTTTGGTCCCGAGTTCCCAAATGAATGTCAATAAATTAACATTGGAAAAAGAAATTCTCTTGCCAGAGTACAATATAATCATATGAAAAAGAGTTTCATTATGAGACATTCTATTGTATTAATTGACGATTTGGATAAAGATTAAGTTAAAGGTTTTGACATATCATGAACCTATACTTAATTGGGATTAGACAAACGAGAGATTTTACTACACAGAACGTACAACCGGGAAAAATGTGCTTTAGAGTTTAACTTCAATGTGGCTTAGGAGTTATGGAGCATTGCTAGATGCCTATCATGATCAGTGGGAGTTTCAATCATAAAGAGTTATGACAAAACTATCGGATCACGATATTAGGCCCATGGCTATGTTATAGTGAACCTAATTGGTCACACCTAAAAACCAAGTATGAGAAGAGAGAGTAATACATATCGTAGAGGTTAACAATGTTCAGATGTAAACATGTGCATCCGAATTTATATATTAGTGAGCAATGATTACTCATGGAAAGCTAGCACTTACCAAGGGTAATAAGATAATTTGGTCATTATTGGATAAGATTCAGTAATGGACTAATATATTATTGGATTAGATTCAATAATGGGTTAAATATATTAAATGGGATAATATATACCTTGATTATAAATTTGTTTAAATCAAGGATTTAATGTTAATTAAAATTACTTCAAGGACATAGAACAATAATGATTTAATATTAGGTGTTAATATTAAATTTGAAATTGATTCAAGGGATTGAAAGTATTATTGAATTTGTATTAAGGGTTAATATGGGATTCATATTAATTCAAGGACTTGAGAACAATTTCAAATTATTGCAAAAAAATCCTTGTATATAAATAAGTGATTTATCCCCAATTTAACCTAATTTCATTTGATTGAAAAATTCTCATCCAAGCTCTCAAGGTTGGCTCTCTCTTCTTCTTCTTGGGGTGGATACACTTTGAGGATTCTTCATAGTTTTTGAAGGCCTTTCATCGCCAATCGAAGCTTCAAGTGTTGAACCTTAATTCATGTTATGCCATTTTTCCACCATTTTAACCCTAATAGGCATGTAATCTTTCAGATATATTTTGTACTCTTGGTGTAATATAACCTTTCACTTCTCCTTCACACTTCTATCTAATAACTTGGTGATGTGCATTTGCTTGTTCAACATTTCATGGTAGTGACTCATTTTTCTTGCTACTTCCTTGTTTTTGTAAAGTGGGATTTATCCCATTAAATATGTGGAATTTACGCTTTGCCCCTTTAATGACTTGGTCCATGTCATTATTTCTTCGTCGTTGGTCTTTTTATTTTGGGATTAAGCAGATAACACACCATTAATGAATTAAAGAAATCCTACTTTTAAAAGGGAGAATTGCTGGCGATGGGAAAATCGGCCAAAAAAGACACCCAAACAGCACAAGAACACTCCTAAACAATCAACCACTCCAAAGAGATTACCAATTCAACCAATCATTTTTTAATGAGTAAAAGACATTGAAGACGAGACATGATGCATGGTGAGATCGATAAGGTCACCAACACAATGTTTAGATAACATATAAAATTATATCAATACCTGTTCAATGCCTTGAAACATAATATTTATAAAATTTATCTTGTGGTCTTGGTGTACTAACCTTTCACTTCTCCTTCATACTTTTGTCTAATACCTTGGCAATGGGCATTTGGAAAGTAGGATTTATCCCATTAAATAGGTGGAATTTATGCTTTACGTCTTTAATGACTTGGTCCATCTCATTATTTCTTCATCGTTAGTCTTTTTATTTTGGGATTAAGTAGATAACACCCCCTTAATGAATTAAAGAAATCATACTTTTAAAATTATAAATTTAACCCTATAATAAATAATTAAAATTAACTTTAGTTTTTTTTTTTTTAATGCTTTAAAGAACAAAAATATAGTTTAATGAAGGAAGAAGATTGGTAATAGGATATATAAGTTACACCAAATACAAAATTCTAAGTTTTTAATTGCTTCACATATAAATTTATTTTTATTTTTTTCTTTATATTTTTTTAGCTATTTAAATCTAAATATTTTTTCATTGTTAAACTATATTATATTCTTGGGATTACTTGTAGAAATTTTTTTCTTTTAATTTTTTATGAACTTTCCATTTGATTATCTAAAATTTTATTTCAGGAAGAACTATGATGGGTTGTATAACATAATTGAGGCTCTTTTAAAATATAAAAAAATAAAAATGAAGGGCATTTATGGAATTGATGGAGTGCCACTAGAAAAAAGATTTAATTTTAAAACTTTGAAAAGAGGTGTCATAAAAAATGAGACTTTCTTAGTCCATTAATGGGTGCCAATAATTTCACTTGTTGGGATTCCCAAGTCTTCTAGTTTGAGTCTAACATATTTAATCTCCAATAATGCTCTTTATTTTAAAGAACATCATTCATATAAATAAAAAATATCTTTGTTAATTTCTAAATATAAAAAATAAAATTTTTATTCAAATCCAATGGACTCTTTAAATTAAACGAAGATATTCTTTATTTTCAAGAAAAAGACTTAACAGAAGAGAGAATTAATATATAAAATGTATAGAAACTTGTAGTTTATTAATTAAAATTAAGATAGAGAGTGAAATTTGACTCTCTAGAAATAGAGAGCCGAACTCACTCTTTAATTTATATTTAAAGAATAAATAGTCTGTTGGACTTTTGTTTTTATGGATAGACTCTTTATAATAAAGATTTTGGATCATATAAAGAGTCTATTAGAGATGCTCTAATGAGGTTATCCTATATTAATTTTGTATTTAATTGATATTTCAATTTTATTTTATTTTTAAAGGAAAAAAGTTAGACAGGTGATTTGGTCAAAAGGTTTATAAATATCTTTCATAGATTCAGTTGGATTCTGAAGCTACAAAAAATCTGTATCTTGGCTGTTTGTATACAGAAGAAATATACATGCTTTAGTTTTGTATCTGGGTAAAGATGGGCCTATTGGGCCACAAGGATGGACTAGATGTGCAGTACAAGTTGAGATGGCCCATTTAGCCCGTGAATTTTGTGCCCAAATGGGTTGACGGGCCTAATGAACTTTAAGGGTGCAAGTTTTTTGGGCTTGTACTTTCAGAATGAAGCTTTGAGAAAAGTCTGAGGTAAATGTGAATGAATTGGCAATTGCCTCTCAAATTTTTTTTTGAGCCTTTGGCCAAAATTAATAAATCGTATCGATTTGTATCGTTGGTAATCCGTATCGAATCATATCATATGATACATATCGAATACGTAGGATACTAATAATCATGCCTGAAGGGTGCAAGTTTTTTGGGCTGGTACTTTCCGAATGAAGCTTTGAGAAAAGTCTAAGGTATATGTGAATGAATTGGCAATTGCCTCTCAAAATCTAAATTCAGAGTGTGAATAATTTGTGTGGATAGTGCAATTGTGGTGCTTTTAAATCATTACAAATACAAGTGGTAATCAATGTATACATAGTAAAGACATTTCGATAATACGAGTTTTATTATTATTTATAATTATCAAAACATCATTACATGTTATTTATCGGCAATTGTCGTGTAGTACCTCTGTTTTCTTCACTAAATTTGTGTTGATGAGTTGTTTCCCCACCATTGCTGGCCAAAGAAGAGAGGAAAATTCCCAGGCATTATAAGTGGTGTTGTCACTAATTTTAAAGTCAAAAGCAATAAGCCAAGTAATAGTGCAGCACCATTGGAACAGGAATACATGTCTAACTCAACACTTGTGCTTTCAGATTCTTCAAAATTTTGATGCTTTCTCCATATGTAAATTTAATATTTTATATCAACTAAATTTCATATAGCCTATAGTTCTACGAGATCCTTTAATTTGAAGCATGTTTGAGTCTTTGAAAATCCCCTCTTGAGACTGGGGATTTCTGATAATCACAGGGGTTTTAAGAGATTAAATTAAATTAAATTAAATGGGGCCCCTTTTCGAATCACTTTTATAAATTTGATTTATTGCAATACATTCAACACTGACTTTATCGTTTAAATGTTTAGTGAGAATTTCAATTGAAATGACATATATGGTTAATTAATTAATTCAATCCCAAATGAGATTAAAGCAAATGTGAAAGCTGGATTAGCCAAAATATAAAGGAAAGTCCATGGAGATAGTTTGAGAAAGTAGGTTGACATTTTTACTTTTCTTGAACTAATTAATACCAACCCCACGTTGAAATTTTGAATATGAAATTGAAACCGAAGGGTTAAAGTTTTTTAAGTACAACAAACACACCATTTGATCAACTTCAATCTACTCGGAAATTGTTCACACACTTACTTATTGAGAATCTTTTGATGACCGGGGATGTCTAAATTACCGGTTTATAAACACCTTAGATAATCCCTTAGAGCCCTGAAATTGATGACCGGTTAAGCCCCTCAGGCTACTTCTATTAAGGACTGTGAAAACTTAAATTTAAGAGCTCATAAAACCTCTTTTTACTCTTATACCATCCAACCATTCCGTAATGGTTCTCTTACTGCTATTATTTAGATTAAAAAATATATATAAATATAGATTAATGCAATTATCTCTCTAAGTCAACCCTTAATCGTAATTAATATAGCCTTGCTATGCATACGAATTATAATCTATTAGAATCAGATTATTAATATTATAATGTTTCTCACAGCCATTGTTGCTGAAATTCTGGTTTCAGTAACATGCCGTGCCGTCACAGCCACTCCTGTGTTTCTTCTACACATGCACCAGAATGAACTCAAATAAAATAAACATAAATTATTTGCATGATCAAGCATGCATACGATTCAATGAGAACAAAAGCAATTAATAAATATTTAATTTACTTATTCACATAACACATACAGTTTGATCCAAATGAAAGTATGAATCTAAGCTATCTCATCAATCTCTAAACAAGTATGGGAATATAATCATACAGGACGACGACGCCGTTGTTTATGATCTCTTCTTTTCTTCTGGTGATGAATAATGAGAAGAAAAATGAATGATTAGGGTAAATAATCATATATATAATAATTGCAAAAATTAATACATGAACACTTTGAACAAAGTTACAGCACTTAGTGATGATGATCGAAGAAGAATTAAAAACCTCTCTCTCTATATATATATATCTCAATGGTGTAACGGGTTAGGCCCGGTTGGAACTAGCCGTTTTTCTACGCCGTATAGCGGGTCGATGACGTCTTCTCCGGCCGTTTTCGGCTTCGAGGGCAAGTGTTTCCGGTGGTGTCTGTGGTTGTGGTTGTTGTGGTGGTGGTGGGAGAGAAATGGAGTGAAGTCGAATTTGGAAGGTGCAGAAACTTTGGTGTTGGTCAAAGTGTTGTGATGAAAAACATAAATGGAGTTGAAGCTATGAAAGAATAGAAGAAAAAGAAAAAGAGAGAGCGAGAGAATAATACTAAAGATCTGTGGGAACTTGGTGGCCATGGCGAAAGAGAAAAGGAGAAGAAGAAGTGAAGAGAAGAAGAGAGTGCATGGAGAAGAAGTTTAGAAGAAGAAGAATAGAATTGACAGCTGCTTAAATGAGGTAAAGCAGCTAAAGAAATATAATTGGAGAGGGAGGAATCAAGGAGGGAGTGTTTGCTTTCATGAGACTGAAGAGAAGAAGAGGGTGTAATTAATTAAGCTTAATCAAGGTTAGTTTATGATAATAATATTAATTAATTATGTGAGAAAGAGAAAGAGAGATGTGGAGCATTGTTGTTCCAATGAATCTTCCTTTACGTTCAAGGAACAAAGGATCATTAATGGCAGTTTGTCAAACCTTAGAATTATATATTTTTGAGTTTGAAAAGACGACCAGTGATTAGGTGAAATTACTGTTTACTAATATCCCATTAAGGTCATTCTCATTTCATTTTTAATCATTAATTTAAACTTTAAATCATATCAATCATTTACATAAATAGTTATATTTCTATCAACATATGAATTAATTTCATTCGCCTGTTCAAAAATAGCTACTTCTCAAGTGTTGATCATATAAAAACTTCAATGTATCGACGAGGTTTGTTAGAGATAATGTTGGTATATAATGTCTACATTGACGTGAGGAGACACTGTAAATTCGCTATTCTTTGAACAATGTCGGTATATAATGTTTATATCGACGTGCGGAGACATTGCAAATTCGCTATTCTTTGATTGTTTTTTAAACGAAATTGATGTTGTGAAAGATGCCAATAACGACATAAAACGCTACATCGCAGTAGGACTAAACTATTGTTCAAGCTCCTCAATGCCATGCTCAATAGGGTTTTTGATATTTGTGGAAATTTTTATTTTTAGGGAATATTTAATGCTCTCCGAAATTCATGTACCCTTAAGAGATATCCCCAACTCAAAAGGGTTTTTGATATTTAATAGGCCGAACAACTTCCACTTACCCAAAGTTTGACATAAAGACAGATTGATACTCAAAAGGTTTGGAAATGACAAACAAATACTTTCTGTCATATTTTGTTAGGGATTTATGTCTGCTAAAAGACAGTATGGTAATTCCATTCTCACCTCAAGCCCGTTTGCACAACCCTCTTGTATCATCGATCAATTTTTTGACTGGATTTAACATTTTTTTGCAAAGTTTGGCGATAAACAATGGCGCTGGCCCTTGCTGGCGCGCGTTGGGAATGGAGATCAGTGGGTATTCCAGTTTTTTCACCATTTTTGTCTTTTAGCAGATGAAAATTCCTAACTGAATATGACGGAAAGTGGGTGTTTATCATTTCCAAACCTTTTGGGTACCACTTTGTCTTTATAGCAAACTTTGGGTATGTGTAAGTCGTTCCCCTATTTAATATTGAATATCTCAAAAGCCTTAGTGATTTTATATCTCAACCCAATAAGGTTTCCTAAGTTATTGGCCTATATAATGTTGAAATATAAAACCTTAATTAAGATTAATTTGATATGGAAACACATGTTACATGGCTGTAGAAGGTGCAGGTTTGAGGGATTGGTCATAACTCTGTATCTTTGAAAACACACTAATCAATGGATGGATGGACAACTCATAGCCACAAATCTATCCGAATAATTAATTAATTGGCCGACAAAATAAAATAAAATGACATGGTCCTGTAATTTGCTAGCAAAAGTGGTGAGTTGACTTAGTTAGAACTATGGAAGAATAAATGGGAACATTAATTAAATGGATGGACAGTTGGATTATCATGAAGATTTAGTGTTCATTCACACGCTTAACATTTTAATTAATTGGTACACGTTAAGTTGCATGGGAGGAAACAATTCCTTCACTTATACTCTTCCTCTTTTTTTCTTGTATTTTACATAGAATTTGATGTAAATTTTGCCTATAATTAATTAATTAATACTAGGTCAATATTGATAATTGAAAGAATTCTGAATCAATAAATATATAATGTAAGAGGTAAAACCCAGTCATGATATTGTCATATTGACATATACATTTTTTTTTTCCATAATCGGGATGTTCAGATCAGTTTGTATGCACCTCAACTAATCTCAGAGTCAATTTAACACCCTATAAATCCAAATTACAAGATGACTCTAAGGTTTGAATCTAATAATTAAAGGAAATGAGCAAATCTCCTTAACCGTCAGACTAACTCTTGAGATTGTTGCGGTATACATTTTATATTATTAATTTCAACAAATATCTATACATCAAAATGATACATGTATTAACATTATTTCAATAATATTAGAAGCTTTAAACTTTCACTTAATTCTCCAAAAAAAAATATAAACGTAGATGAATTATTTCAGAAGATGACTCTCGGACACAAAGATCCAACATGGTTGTGTGTTTACACTAATTCCAAAGGCAGGTTGAATTAGACTAAGTAGACGGAGATCTTCTCTCTCTCTCTCTCTCCAAAATTATATGCATATAAAAANGAACTATGGAAGAATAAATGGGAACATTAATTAAATGGATGGACAGTTGGATTATCATGAAGATTTAGTGTTCATTCACACGCTTAACATTTTAATTAATTGGTACACGTTAAGTTGCATGGGAGGAAACAATTCCTTCACTTATACTCTTCCTCTTTTTTTTTTTTGTACTTTACATAGAATTTGATGTAAATTTTGCCTATAATTAATTAATTAATACTAGGTCAATATTGATAATTGAAAGAATTTTGAATCAATAAATATATAATGTAAGAGGTAAAACCCAGTCATGATGTTGTCATATTGACATATACATTTTTTTTCCATAATCGGGATGTTCGGATCAGTTTACGTGCATCTCAACTAATCTCAGAGTCAATTTAACACCTTATAAATCCACAGGATAAGGTCACCCTAAGGTTTGAATCTAAGAACTCAAGAAAATGAGCAAACCTCCTTGACCGGCAGACTAATCCCTTGAGATTATTGCGGTATACATTCTATATTATTAATTTCAACAAATATCTATACATCAAAATGATACATGTATGACATTATTTCAATAATATTAGAAGCTTTAAACTTTCACTTAATTCTCCAAAAAAATATAAACGTAGATGAATTATTTCAGAAGATGACTCTCGGACACAAAGATCCATCATGGTTGTGTGTGTTTACACTAACTCCAAAGGCAGGTTGAATTAGACTAAGCAGACGGAGATCTTCTCTCTCTCTCCAAAATTATATGCATATAAAAATAAATTTATTATAATATAAAAAAAATTTCCCATATCTTTGAATAATATATATATATATATTTTTGGCAAAATGAGAGGCGCTCTTGTCAGATAGACCATGACCTTCTTTGTTTTCTTCGTGAAGTGGCTGGCTCTCTGCTTTTTATTCATATATGCCAGCTTGATTAGATAAAAAACTGACCATAAAAATTTTTAATATAAAATTTGTTTTTGATTTTGGTTTGTGGGTAAACCCCATTTGTGTGAAAATTTGTCAAAAAGAGTAGTTGGATTGGCCATCACAAGAAGGAAAATTATGATTAACCAGCTTGAAATTTAAAAGTCAACTTCTGAGTCCCACTTTTGATCTTCATTTAAACCACAAACACACCCACCCACCCAAAATATTCATAAGTTTTTGTTTGTGGGTTTTGATTTCTGATTGTGAATGTGAGTGGAAGTGGAAGCACTTTTATCAATTACCATAATTCTGGGTTGTGCCTCATTTAGGGTAGGCTACAAAGGCCACCTTTGTTTCTACTTCTTGCTTTATTTTTAGTGATTTTGAGACACCAAGTGATTTATTGCACAAAAAATAACTCTAATCAATGGGTTGATCAATGTTTAAATAAGAATAAAAGAATTCAATGATTGTATAACTTCTTGTACTGTAAAATAACTCCATATTTCTATTGAGAAATAGTTTATATCATAGAGGGAGGGATATTAAAGGCAAAAGTAATAACAAACAAAAACGTAACTATCTAGGCTCCTATTGAGAAGGAGAATGACCGAAGCCACGCCCAGAAAACCGCCCACAAGTTGAAACATAAAGAGGCTTTCTTCTTCTTTTCTACTGTTAAACAACAATGACCTTTTCCTACCATTCAAACTTGTATTTACTTTATTAAAGAGAGCACCCAAAAGTTGCCAACCAAAATCCAAAAAGCACACCCAAGAGATTATTTGTGTTAAAAATCATCAAACACGTTTAAAACTTAAATTAAGAAAATTGTGTTTCAGATATCATGTCCCAATGCCAAAATTCAAGCAATCAAAGTAATAAAAAAATGCCCAAGTTAGTGGTAATTATACCATTTATTGAAGTTTTAGAGTATCTTGTCAGCAAATACATTGGAAAAAAAAAAAAAAAGTCCTTTACAAAATGTGTCCAGTGTACCCATCCAATTGTTGCTTTCCCACATCTAAAAAGTTTGAGTTAGTTCTTCAAATGGTACAGATGACTAGCAATGGTGACTTGAAGAAAACTTTGTGCGAAAAGCGCCCACCTTGGCTCAAAGATATTATATATTACAGACTAATGAAGCAGAAATTCAATTTACCAAGAAAGTATTTTCTTCTTCCTTCAACCTTCCTCCCAATCAATATCATCTTCCTCCTCTCCAGAAGCCTCGGCTTCCACATTCAAGTCATTGACCTTAAATTCATTTGTATTGCCTGTGGTAAAGCAAAGGAACATAGTTGATGAATAATAATTACTGAAGTAGTGGCATATGGTAACGTTCAGAACACCAAAATTCTATGCAAAATCACATACTTTGTTGTTTGTTGTGTGAAATTATGATAAAAAAATGCGTGACACTTTTTTTTTTTTGGTGAGTAGACCAAATGAATGTCAACAGATAAGCCCATAAAAATTTCACCAGTCATTTAATGAACTCAAATAATAAAGCCTCGTGATAACAAATATTCTTTTGTTTGAGTAATTCTTTATCATTCTAAAATTTATTTGATATTTACTACAATTACCTGAAACTGGAGCCTCTTCCCAATCAACATCATCATCTCCCTCATCCTCTTCACGTTTAGCCTTCATGCCCACTTGACGATTAGCATAATTTCCAGAAAGCCCATCATCAGAGATGGGTGGTGTTTTTGAAGTTTCCTGTTGCGTCTTTGCAGCTTCTTGTAGCTCTTGTTGTTTCTTAAATAAAGCAGCATAATAAGCTTTAACATACTCATCCTGAAACATAATTGGGAAACAGAAACTATGTCAAACTTTTGAGCAAATGGAGAGAGCGAGGGGCAATTTCACATGCAACACATATCAAAACAAAGAAATGTAATAGTTCATCTCATTGCACGAGCCTGTAAACTCTTTTTATCATCTTCAACAGTGGACTTCTTGTCATCTGACAATCCTCCAGTAGCTGAACTTCCATCCATCTTTGATTCCTGCTCAACCTCTCCGCGTTGTTCCTTTGTAAGGTTCATTCCTTGTTTGATCATCCAAGGTGGCAACACTTTCAGAGATGTTGCAGCATCAGATTTGACATCCACTTCCTTGCCCTCAGCACCAGCAAAGGCAACTTCAACCTGCAAAATTCAATCACAAATTGCTCACAAAAAATCCAATCCAATATAATTGTAGGACATGAGACATTACAGAGTTGCAGACTCAACAAGATAAGATAGTGTTCCTCCACTGGAAATGAAGTTAATTAGATAAAATTAAATCATTACTTTTGGGTTAATAGCTGTAAACCTGGTGAGATACACCTAAACCCCCTGAGGTATACCTAATAGACCTGAACCCCTGCAATTAGTAATTTCGAGACATGTCTAAGCAAACATGTATAATCTCAGTAACAGCAGGGGTGGATTACTTCAGGGGTTCATAGCTATTAACTTTTACTTTATATATACATTGCAATCCACCTGTTTGCATCCCAAGTGATATGACATTATTTTACAGGTACAAATCATGGATTACGCAATCTACATGCACCTTTAAAACAATGATACATCAATTTATTTATTCGATGGCATAGAGTGTCGATGGATTGTCAACATTAAACGTGATTTTTTGACTTTTGATTTTAACCATTTGACGAAAATGAATTAATAGGTGTAATTTTATGTTAAGGGGGTTTAACTAAAAAGTTAATATATATAAGACCAATTACATGGGGAAAATAATTAAATCTACCAGACAACGCTCATACTTAGAGCTGTAACAAGCTCGGTCACTAATACTACAAAATTCTATTCACTAATCTTGGAATATGTTTAGTTAAGTTAGAAAAAAGGCTAATCTTAAAACACAAAAACTGCAATCAGCGTGCTAGGTTGTTATTTTTCAAATTATTAAAGGTTTATTAGACTATCTGTTCTTGTATATTAGGTTGGTTAAAAATACAACAAAGCTTAATACAGATTACATGGATTCTTAATTAGGTAACAAAATGAAGAAAAAAATTAATTAGTGACAAGCAACTCATGATAGCATTGCTAAAAAAACCAGCCTTGTTAGACAATCTCAAACCAAAAATTGCTTGGTTTAGGACCCAGTCACAATACAACTGTATAAGAAACCATAATAGATATTTAACTCATGGGATATGCTAACATTGTCTCTCACATGCAAACAAAACAGAATACTCAGACACATAGGCCCTGTGATCATTGATTCATAGACTAAACAAAACATGGTAAAAAAGAAAAAAAGAAAAAAAAAACTGAATATAGTAGACAAATCAAAATCAAAAGCTTAAACTAGTAAGTTAAGAACCCACCATAATTTGGGGATCCATGCTAGATATAAACTTAACTCGTTTTGATATATACTATGACACATCTTAGGCAACCCATCTTTTATGAGCAACAGAATCAATCACCACCGTAAATAACATTATAGTCTAGCATGGGCACATGTTATAACAAAAGCAAAAAGAAAATATTATAGAACTCAAACTCCAACCTAAAAATTCACACTCAAAGGGGAAAAGGTCAAAGTAGAAAGTCACCTTTGTGTCCCCAAGAAATGGCATTGGTGTTCCACCATACCCAACCTGAGAAGATTTTGATGGATCATTGGAACTAGAATCACCATTAACTGCACGCCCAGCAGCACTTGCTCGAGCTTCCCATGCTTGGAGAGTTCCAAATTCAGGCACAGCCAAATCTTTCACTCTGTCGAGCTGACTCATCAATGGCTTAAGCTGAGTCTGCAGTCATTAAACCAAATTAAAAAACAAAGACAAGAGTTAAGAAGCCCTAAGGGCTCAAAAAACATACAACATGAAAACACATATCCTATTCCAAAATATCAAAAAAACCCTGCTCAAAATTTACACAAAATCTTCCTTAGCTAGGGAAACGAAGCTTCCCAACAGTGAATAGAGAAGAAACTTACAGGAACTCAAAAGCATAGAATGCACAAAAAGAAGCCCAAAATTTTACTTTATCCAAATAACAAGATCTCTTCCCCACTTTTGCCAAAAAATCTCCTATTTCTTGCTAGCCATAGAACCTAAACAATTGCTATTATAGCAAAATTTCGAAACACAACTTTTTTTCTTCTGCCTCCAAAAGTGGCACGTCTTTCTAACAAACCAAAGAACAAGACCCAATTCTTAGAAATTCCAACGTAAGGGCAGTGCAAATATAAGTGGTCAACAATCTCATAGTCTGTTTTCACAAGGTGCACAAACTCAAAGCTAATGAGATATAAGTTCTTCTCTTTTGAATCAAATGATTTATATTGATGTTTCTAAGCACAAAAGTTCACACTAACACCTTAACTTTGCTAGAAACTTTGGCTTTCAAAATCACTTCAGAGGGCTCAAATAAAGGAGTATTTGGATTACCAATAAAACTGTTTATAAAAGATTTACTACAAAAAAATTCAGGACTTGTCAAGCAACAAAATCTACAATCATCCTTTCATCTAGATAAAGCTGTCTAGATAGACACTCAATAAGTTCAATTTGATTAAGGCCTAGGCCACCAAAAGTTATAGTCCAAACTGTCTGATGTTATAAGCAAGTAGGACTACAAAGAAAAAAAAAAAAGGCTACAAGCAACTGAGCACAAGACCCAGAAAAGTTCACTGCTAATTGCTAAGCAATGACCAAGATCTTTCTATTTCAACCCAGTATTACACAAACTTTGTCACCAAGCCAACTAAACGATAATTAACCATAAAACAAAGAGATATTCTCTGTCTTTATTCAAACCTCACCGTGCTATTAGTGCAGAAGTACACCTATATTCTATGTAAAGCAGATCTATTTGCTGCAAACATGTAAACAAATGTATTAAATAATGGGGAAAAGTTAACAGATCTATTTTAATAATTGTTCCATAGAAATTCGGATAATGCATGGAAGACAGAGGAAAAGTACCAACGTTGTAAACAAAGAAAGCCATAATCAGTAAGAAACCTCCATATTTTGAAGCATGCTCTTCAATTTTTCACGCCGCCGCTTCCTTGCATTGTCATCTCCATCTCCTCCTTCTTGAGCTGCAAACTTGTCACTCTCTGCCCGGAGTTCTCCATTGCAACTTTCACAGCGAAAATTACCATCTTCCTCAGAAACCAATCGCAAAGCATCCAAAGCATTATATCTGGATATGCCATCAGAAAATACTCAAGTTTTCAAGAATATAAAATTCATTCCACATGTGTATCTGCGTAAAGTAACATCAACAATAAAAAATAAAAAATTAAAAGTGAGGGATAGCAAAGACCTTTTATCACATTTAGGGCATATATATTCCTGAATTGTGTTCCTGTTATCCAATTCATCCTTCAATTTTTTCTTCATTCGGTGGATTCTGTACCTGATAACATCATAGATCTGCAAGGGATCTCTGCTTTAGGTAGTAATTTACAAGCTAGGATTTAGTTGGTATATGATAAGATGAAAGATTAAAGAGGAAAGCAGAAGGTTTCTTTTGCCTTTTCTGTCCTAACAAATTATTTGACATTTGTTTATCAACTTTGGTGATCAAAGTAAGAGTAACCTGTGCATAATCTAGACAACAGTATGAGTGAGTGTGCAGCTTAATCTTTTCTTCTCCCTCTTTTCCAAATGGTTGACCATCAGCTGTGGCTGCAACGGCAGCACTATATATCTTTGCACCCTTAGCTGTCTGCAACAAAATCAATTAAAATAAGAAGAAAACAAATAACGAATCCTACATGGTTGGGGAACATGTTGATTAATCAAAAACTGACAGTCAATGTTGGGCAATTTTCCACATGTTAAATCAAGGACAAAAATTTGAGTCCTATAGCAGCCAACACACATGAACAACATAAACTAAGCAATGAAGCAACAACAAAAACATTGATGCATAACTGATCACTAGCCTCTAATAAGTAGGGGTGTAAAGTGATCCAAGCCACTTGAGTTCAGTTTACCACTGGCCATCTAACAACCTTCCTTCAGTTTGCTCATACTTTAAATGAGCCAAACTCAAACAGATAACACTTAACATAAAGTCACTTAAAAAAAAGAGAGGTGAGTACCAGGACAAGCCTTTAATAAGTTGTCTGTAAAACGAACCCATATTAAAGAAAGAGTCTCCCTTGCCATCATAAATTTTTAGGATCAAATAAAGAAGACAACCTAAAACAAACGTTGACAGGTAATAACCTAGGCACATCTAGTTAAACTCTTTCACTTTTAAAATTTTGAAAAAAAACAAATATCTACCAACAGTTCCTAAAAACTTTTTACTTTTTGCAATCAAGTGATCAGAAAAGTATATTAGCTCAATGTCTTTTGCTTTTTGCAACAGTGAGCGACTGGATCATGACTATAAAACTATATATGATAGCATGAATCTCCTCAAGAAAACACAATTTAAAATTTGAGAGGGGATGCCACATGACTTTAAAAAGAAAAATGAATTGCTTATCAAAAAAATGTATTCTTTACTTCTGTTTAACAATTTTTTTTTTTTCCTTCTGTTTTCCGTGCTTTTTAGACATCTACAACAAAGAACTTCTTAGAGTATTGAAACAAAAATCCAAATCAAAACCGTTCTATCATAGAAACAGAAGCCAGAAGAGAATGCATTTATAGATCAGCCAAAAACATTGTGTGTTGTTAGGATTCAAACTATGCACTATGCAAAGTTTAATGTCTCCAATTACACCTCTTAAGTAAATTTAAATCGAGATTCTTTTAACATAAAGAATTATAAGAGCTAGGTCGAGCACTAAATTTAATACAAAAGATAACAACACTAAAAAATATAAATACATAATACGTTTGATATAATTCTGGATAGTCCTACATGCATTTAGTAAGAAGCTGCCATAAAATTACACAAGGCAAGAAGAAAACATAATAAAACTATAATTCGGAATCAGCTGAGGGTAGAATATAAAGAGAAGTATAACAAACTAGTAGGATCTAAGAAGGACCTCAATAAAATGCATGCAATATAGTGAACACTGACCTCTTTCCTATGATCACGGGTGACTAGTTTTTCTTCCTCAAAAAATCGCAATGTTCGGCGAAGTTGCTTGGAGTGCAGTTTCAAATCTTTCGCCAAATCTTCTTCTCTTACCCATTGCCGTCTAGAAAAAAAAAAAATAATATATATAGGTCAACAATAAATATAGGTAGAATCTTGTTAACCACAGAAGTGCCCCTCAAAAACACACAATATTTTCTTTCAAAATGAGTAAACCTCTTATCACTTCTAAAATGAAACTCTAAAATTACTTACACAGCCAAGATCACTAACTTAAAACTCTACTCCATAATAACCCCCCATTTCATTGCATAGTCTCAATTAAGACACATAATAACCAACTTTTTAATACACAATCAAGAGTGTTGATTTTCTAACTCCACTTTTCTACTTCAAAAACCAAGAACACATTTTAATAATTCCATAATTGATTCTAAATCCTACAAATACCTCGTTAGCGCATCGAGCACCACAACGGCAATCCCTCTGTTATCACTCCGACCAGTTTTGGGTTGATTATCGCCTTTTGTCGTTATATCATCATAAAATGCCCGGGCCGCGAGCTTCACCAATCTGTGAACACACCGAATTGAATTGCGTCAATTTCTGTTAACATAATTGATTGATTTGAACTTAAAGTTTGAATTTGATATAATTGTAGAAAGTGTTACTTGTTAAAAGGTTCGACGCTCATTGTTGTTGACTGAAATTTAATCGAATGTCCAGAGATTTTAAGGGTTTACGGTAAATTCTCTTTTTAAGTTTTGATTTGGGATCGGTCGTAAGATTTCGTTTTGAGAAAAGACCTGGACATCTCCTTGGTTAAATTGAGGACAAGGCCTGCATATATAGAAGATGATTTTTCCAGAGACCCCGTAAGTTTCGGAAAATACTTTTCTGGTCCTTTATGTATTAATATTTTTTAGTGGGGCTCGATCTTTTGGTTTTGCAGAGATACCCTTAATTATGCGGAGTTTTTATTTTTAATACTAAAATTAAATTTTTTGGGAAAAAGTAGGCTTCGATTTGGTTGGATTTTGGGAATACTACTTTTAGTATTCCCAAAAAAGTTAAACAGTAAAATACCAAAAAACTCACAATATTATTCAACTTTATTCAACATTTTTTAAACCTCCTAAATTTGTTAATTAAATTAAATACCCCTAAATATTTTTAATGTTTTTGTTACGGCGACTCCGGCCATCCTCCGGCGGTGGTGGCCGGCTGTCCGTATTTGAGGGTGGATTGGGGGTGTTTTTGTTAACTTTTAATATTTTATTATAAGGGGTGTTTTGTAAAAAAACAAACATAGGGGTTATTTTAAATTTGTAAATCCTACATCGTAATACCCGCCCAATTCAATTTTTTTTTTAACTTTTTTCAAAAAACTTTTCCCGAAAACACAAAATTGTGAACCAAACGGAGCCGTAATCTTTGGTAATAAAAATTCTTACACAAAATTATTTTTATAAAAATCCTCATATTGCAAAGATATTATAAATTAAACTAAAATTAGAAAAGAAAGGGGAAAAACTATGAATATGAAGAGCTGAAGGTTTCAAAAAATTTTGTTAAGCCATCCAAAAAAATCCCAGCGTCTAGACGTAAAGTCTAGTCTGTTTCTATTGGTTCTCCATCAGATCACAGTGGCTGCCACGTGTAGAGTCCAGATAGCAAGAACAGGTAGGGCACAACGTCACCCTGGTGTGACCTAGTACACCAGAAGCGAGGGCTCGTGACGAACTTTCGTCTATAAATAAACGCATGGAGCCCCAACAAGCTGTTAACAAATTATCAGACATAGAGATAACAAGCTAGCATCAAGCGAGCGAGCCATGGCGAAGCCTCGCAAGCCGAAGAACGAAGAGACGAAGGCCGAGAGTTCGGGCGCCGTGGTCCGTCACCAGAAGCTTTGCCTTTCCATCGACATGGATAAGCGACAAATCTATGGGTTTGCCTTCTCACTTGTAACATTTCTAACGCATATTCTTGGTTAATAGTCCGGTAACGTTACCGAAATGCTAATATGAATTCTTCCAAATGCTATTACGAATTCTTCCAAATGCCATTACGGTAACTTTGTCTAATTTTACTCCTGTTAACCTGGCAGTCTCTTGTAATTGATCGATTAAGTGTTAATATGAATTTTTACAAATTTTATTCCGGTAATGTTAGTCGAATTTTACTCTCCTCAATATACAAATTACTTGTAATTTAGTAATGAGCCAATTGCCTATTTTTAATTTTTTTTTAATTTTTTAATTTTTTAACTTTTTAATTTTTTTAATTTTTTTATGGTTGGTTTAGCTACACCGAGTTGGAAATGGTGGTACCGGATATCGGGATTGTAGGGTTACATGCGGAGAATTTGGGAATCGAGAGTGTGTCAGTAGATGGGGAGTCTACTGAGTTTGAATATTATCCAAATCATCAAAATGTGGAGAATGAGAAGAGATGGAGAATGGTGACCTCGCCTAGTTCAGCTGCGGATGCTGCGGCTGCAGCATATGTATCAGCTCTGGACAGAGAATTGGTACCAAATTTGCTGATCAATTGTTGCAAGCCTTTCAAGGGTTTAACAGAACAGATAGACCATACGAGTTTGGAGAATAAGTTGGACACGTCTGGTGAAGCAAAGCAGGTTATTGTGCCTATCTATAACATATTGTGCACGTCTTTAAGTCATGGATGATGTTAATGTACCATGAACAACATTGCATATTTTGAAATGTCATAAATTTTGTGTACTGTGTTCTCTATAACATGCTAGTATTCTTTTCTGTTTTACTCCTAGGTGTCAGCTGTGAACTGTGTTTGAAGCTAGGTACTTTTTGCAGATCCTTCTTCTACTTGTAGGCTTTAAACCTGCTTGGAAACCAAGATTTTTACCTCCCGACCCACCCATTGTGATTAGAAAAGTTCACGTTCATGATAGCAATTTAATTGATGGTAGCTCAAGTAATTGATAGTTTCACTAACCAGCCCATTTTAGGTTTTGTTATTTGCATTTGGTTTTCTTAGAAGGCTCTCTATAGATATTGTGATGAGGTTTACACGTCTGTGGTTTCTCATGTAGGTTGATGTTGGGTGCAGAATGTGAAACTGGTTCGTATCGATTATTGGGTAGAGAAAGCAGAAACTGGGATTCATTTTGATGGGAATGTGTTACATACTGATAACCAGATAAGGCGAGCTCGTTGCTGGTTCCCTTGTATAGATGATAGCTCTCAACAATGCTGGTATGAACTCTTTGTGCTGTTAATGTTTTTGCTTGATGATTTTGGTCATCTGTAATCTTTAACGTTCAAAGAAATTCATGTTATTGCATTATCTTTCAGTTATGACCTGGAATTTACTGTCTCCCACAATCTCATTGCTGTCAGCACTGGAAGCCTTCTGTATCAGGTAAGAGGGATGGGTTTTAAATATTTATTAGTGCATCGACAAAATGCTTGTGATTTCTCAAATATTCATGAATTGTTAGAACCTCTTTTTTCACTTTCTTGAATCTCTTGATTATGTTAATTCTTATTGGATATGTGTTGATTGTTTACTGTTGCTTGTCAATGTGTGCCTCATATTTGATTATCCAAAATAAAAATTGATGATATTAGCATTATATTGAAATTTTATTAAATTTATGTCTCATATATTGCCTAGCGTGCAATTTATGCGAGTAACCCAAACCTGACAAAAACTATATTTTGGGGGCCAATTTAGGCATCAAACTCTTCTTTCTTCTCTCAGTTTCTACCATTTATCCCAGCCTCCTTCAATGGCAATATAAGGTTTTGATTTTGGTCATTGGGAGAGAAGTTTGCTTTGTCCAATAAAATGATGCTTAAATTTGTTGTTTTCCCTTAGTCAAGGATAAGACACTTAATATAGGCCAAGTTTTGACTTGTTAGCGGATAATAGTTTGCGGGGATAGCTCAGTTGGGAGAGCGTCAGACTGAAGATCTGAAGGTCGCGTGTTCAATCCACGCTCACCGCACGCATCTTTGGGATTGAAAGGTTTGTTGAGTCAAGTTTTAACAATCGAGGTTGCTGAAAACCCTTTTCTATGGGAAATATTCATCTTTTCTGAGTTATAATACAAATTGATGTACAATAGTCATCCTTAACATTGATGTGAGTTGTTTTAGCTGAAATTAGTTCTTAAAACTTATGGCTAGGACTTTTGGAATGATTTTGTCTATAATGAAGAGGGCATGCTGAAAAAAAATGCATGATGAATTATTAGAAGCTAACTGCGTGTGTGGAGGCTAATACTAAACTTTTGAGAGTTATCATATTTATGGTTCTGCTTTACAAGAGAAAGTGCTTTCATGGTTTTCAACTGACGTGTTATATGGAAATAATGGATTGTAGAATGTGTCCAACATGAAATTCTTAATCTTATGACTTTAGACTTAGTGTAAGTTTTTGTAAGTTGAGAAACTCTATTATAACCTGAGGCTGATAGTGAGAGTTTTGCAAAATTGAAATGAATGTCCCTTTTAAGCTTGTCAATCTTGCCAATAACTTCCTGGAACGGAACTCAAATTTTAAAAAAAAAAAAAAAAAAAAGTAGTTTTTTTTTCTTTCTCCTCTGATTGCTTTATCTTCTTCTTACAATGGCCTGAGGTGGTGAGAATTATACAAAAATTAAAATAAGTTCCCTGTTTTTCAAGTGTGACAATCTTGTAATAACTTCCTGCAAACTCAATATGGGAGATTTTTTTCCCCATCTTTCGATGGCCTCATCTTCAAGTTGCTTAACTAGAAAGAGACGATAACTTTCTTGCATGTGTCCATATAAGCTCTTAAAGAATTTTGCATCCAGCAAAGTTGGAACCAATCTTGTGTAAGGAGATTCAAATGGTCAATAAGTTTCGTTTATAGAGATGTTGCTTATGTACTGTTGACTCTGATTGCTTAATTATTAACTTAAAAATGTGCTAAATTGATTAATTTAAAGACTTGATAAATTGTTGGGATGCCTTCATCGAAGTACATACCTATTATAGTATCTTTCACCGGAACTTTTTGTTGTCTTTATACAGGTAAACATAGGTCTAGGAGAAAACAATAAATGACTGATGGTGTTTAACTATACTGAAAAAATTGCCTTAAAAGGGAGTTGAGGGGAGGGATCTAATCATATGAAAATAAATGTCTTGCTTCATCTGTGGAACAACAAAATAATGGATGGAAAAAATACGAGGGACATGAAAGCAGTATTATTGTTGTTCATGTGTTTACTTGGTGGATTGGTAACTAAGAGAAAAAGACTATAAAATCCTTACTACTATTTTTTTCTTCAATTTTTTTCAATTTTATTTTCATTTGATTGAGCTGCTGATGATTATGATGGTTTATTGATGGTAACACTGTTCATGGCAATTGTGATAATTGGTGGTATTGAACTTAATGGTAATGGATGTTTGTGATATTAGAGTGATTGTTGATATGGTATGATGGTGCTGGTGGTGATAGTTTTGGTGGTTGTGGTGGCTTATATTGATGGTGGCAACTCTAGGGGTTTTCCCTATCTAGTATGTGTGATTATTTTGTTTGAGTTTTTAGAAGAAACCCCAACAGTTGGGTTGAGTGGTAAAAGCTTTTAGTTTCAACCAAGAGGGTCAAGGTTCAAATATTGGACCATCTACTTGGGATATTATGTGAACAATTTTCTTGACCACTATGTAAGTTTTGAAGTAACCTTCAGTTAGGAAAGGTCAGGGGGACTTTGACTACTTGAAAAAAAGGAATTTCTCAACAGAGAGGGAGGTAGGGATAATCAAAAGCTTTAGGTTTTATGCAGGCAGTTAGTTCTATTTGATGAGAATCAAGAATGCTCAATTTGAAAATGATTGGATCTCATTTAATAGTTTAAATAGAATAATTGTTTTTCATAACAGCTATTATGTTTCTATTCTATGTGGATTGACTTTAGAATTGGAATTTAGTGCATTGTTTTTATTGCTTTTTGTTGTTAACTTGACTGCTAATAAATCAAGAATTAAGCTTTGTGCAGTCTGCACACATCTTGCATTCAGGGTCAAGTGTGAGATTCCACTCCTTTCATTATTGTAAGAGTTGCAATTGGGTAAATCTCATTGACCTACCCTGAGTTTTAGCTAAAGTAGTAGTAGAGTCCACTGGTGTTTTAGAGATCTCCTCTTAGGGTCTGTTTGGGAGTTTTTTTTCCATTGGTTTTGGGGGTTTTTTAATTAGACTGGTTTTGAGATGTTCTAAAACTATTACTTGCCAGATTTTTCATGCACTGGTTTTGATTAACTTAAAAACCTCCCAAAACCAGTGTAGTGTATTTTTTAGGGATTTATAAAACACCTCAAATCGGGGTGTTTTGGCTGGTTTAAAAATTTTATCCCAAAAAAACCCCTTTCCTCTATATAATATCCTATGATATACAATAATCACTTTGCTGATAAAAAGAGAGGCACAAAACAGAGGGCTAGAGAAAAAGACTGACCCTTTTTCATTTGATTCTTCGTTCTCCAGCTTCTTTAATTCTCTCAACAAGGTTTGTTTCTCTCTTTCTCTCTCATTTTTTGTTTGGGTTTAAAGGCATAAATGTCATGCTTAAATGGGGGAAGGCTCCTTCTTCTTAATTGATTTGCTCTAGATTTGCAAAAGGTTATTCTTTTTATTTAGGTTTTTAGTTTGTTACTATTCTAGATCTGTGTAAAGTAATGGAGTCCAAGAGTTTTTGCGCTTTCAGCAGTTCATGCCGCAGATAGATTCTTTATTTCTTTATCACTTGTAAGTTCTTATTGGGACCCTCTTTTTATGACCATGCTTTTCAACCTGTCAAAGTGATAGATTCACTTGCAGATTTATTGCAGAGATTGTAGTTAATGGTACTATTGCCTCCATGGTTGTGTTGAAATGGTTTTTCCTTCCTAAGTTTAAATCCTCTCATTCCTTAGATCTAAATGAATAATCTTGGCTGTGTATTGTTTCCCCTACACTCTCGTACATCACAGATTGGCAAGTTTAATTACACAAGGAAAGAAGTCATGTGATTTGATTTTGGTTCTAGGAGGAGCATAGTTTTTATAACAATTACTTTATGTGAACTGGACATACATAAATACACAAAACATATAATTCAATTAACACACAAACTGCAGCAATGGCATGAGTGGAGGTAGAACTAGGATAGCTGGTATCTCTAATCACGAACCCTTTTGTAAAGGAGGCTGTTGTAGACAACACAGAAAGCAGAATAAGCAGAATGGAAGCAACCAAAGCGATTGCGGACGCGCTTCCTACATGTCGACAGAACTTTCCGTAAACAGAGCAATCGATAATGCTACCACAAAATATCTGCACAAAGACATGAAATTGAAGTTAAACTTCCCTAATCGAGAATCATTCTAGTCATCAATAAATAAGGCAAAAGATGAATGCATTTGAATTAATTACGTGAAGGCTGGAGAGTAAGTAAACTTGGAAGGAACTTTTATACTAAGTATTGGTAATTAAAAAAAAAAACTCCCAAGTATTGTATGAAGTTGGGGTATTTTTATGAGCATATATGTAAATTTATCATTTTAAAAAATTGTGAGAACCGTTGGAAAATAAACTCTTGGACACAGGTTGAGTGTTTTAAAAACCGCTACTAAAAACCCCTCAAAACTGCTATGGTGGTTTATCCTCGTAACTGCTATCATGAAACTCCCTAGCAAACCCTTAAATTATGAAAATCATCATATACCTTTCTAGAAGTTTGTAAAAACCTTTAGAAGTTCCATAAAACCTGTGGGAGCTTACTGGCAAGAATTAAACCAATGAGGTTTGTTTGTATTTGATATAAACCTTGGGCAGGGACAATGAATTTATCCCCTTCCAAATTCCTGCATGTTGCTTCTTAACTTGCTGCTTGTCTATTTTACTCATATGAAACCTTTATACAATGTTTCTTTCATATTTTCTTTTCTATTTTATGGTTGAAGCTTTGAGCTTGATCATTATTGTGTAATTGAACTTGTTAAGCAACATATTGATGAATCCCCTCCCTTTCCACCAGGCAGATAATGTTTTACTTTTATACGGTTTAGGCATCCAATGTCCATGTTTATATGTTGTATTTTGCTTCAACTGAGCATTTAATGATTATTAACTTTAGTTTTTTGACTGTTATCTTTCCATGTACTTTTTCAGGTTTTGAGCAAAGATGATCCTCCTCGCAAGACTTATGTATATAAATTGGATGTTCCGGTCAATGCTCGGTGGATAACTTTGGCAGTTGCACCTTTTGAAATTCTTCCTGATCCCCATCATAGTATCGTATCACACTTGTGTTTGCCAACTAATTTGCCAAAGCTTCATAACACTGTGGAATTTTTCCACAATGCATTCAGGTTTGCCAATTCAAGTTTTATGGTTATTATTAGTCATCCATAGCCTTTTGGTATTGGTTCGGCATCTATGTTTGTTACCTCTTAATGTTAATTGACCAGACATTTCATTTTTCAACAGCCATTATGAGGCATACCTCGAGGCAAAATTTCCATTTGGGTCATACAAGCAAGTTTTCTTAGCTCCTGAGATGGCAGTTTCCTCATCTACTTTTGGAGCTTCAATGAGTATATTTAGTTCTCAGGTTCTGTATGATGAGAAAGTTATTGATCAGGTTTGTCCATCCAGTTAACTTGTTGTTTTGATATGTTTTGCCTTACGGGTGAACTTTTCCATTTTTCTCACAAGTGTAGTGTGTTAATGTGGGAGGTTGTTGTAGATGTCAAGATAGATATGGTTACATGCCTATTGTTTTTTTTTTTTTTTTTTTGTCAGAGCATAATATATGTAATTTTTTTTTTTTTTTTTTAGAGCATAATATATGTAGATGTCATGGCTATCTTTCCACTGTGATTCACATGTTTTCCTTTTCCTGCATGGGATTTACGGGTGCATATATTTCTTAACAGGCCATAGACACAAGCATTAAACTTGCATTTGCCCTTGCGAGACAGTGGTTTGGAGTATATATCACACCTGAATCACCAAATGATGGTAGGTTGGTAGAATATGATTCTTTGTACTGCTTGATTGGAATTTGGTTTATGACCCTGGTTTATTCAATATAGTTTGAAGATAATATTTCAATTATTTTACTGATTTTTTTATTCCTAATGTCAGAGTGGCTGCTTGATGGTCTTGCTGGTTTTTTGACGGATTTGTTTATAAAAAATTTTTTGGGAAATAATGAGGTTCGCTATCGAAGATACAAGGTTTGCTTTCTTGCACTTGCGTGAATATTCTTCCAGACCTTTATTTTCTGGTTAGTGCTACCACAGACTGTTATCTGTTTTCAGTGGGTTATGGTAGGCATGGTAGTTGTTGCTTATTGCATCAAATAAATTGTATCAAGCAGTACCAGATGCTGAGAGTCTTACGTTTTTATTTGCTTTAGTTGTGTATGCTTTTAGTCTGTTAGTGCAGACATCTAGTGAGAAGAATTTGGGGGAAAGTTATGCAATTGTTGGAGAAATAATTAGTGACTCTTTTGTAATTCGTAGATCTGTTAATTTGAGAAATTGTTGTCTTGGTGATATCTTTGCAGTTCTTTGCCTTGTCCTTATCACTAAAAGAAAATAATGCAAGTATTTCCGTACTCTGATACGCATATTGACTACTTGATGTTTACATATTTGTAGGCAAATTGTGCTGTTTGCAAAGCGGATGATAGTGGTGCAACAACTTTGAGCTCTTCTACTTCTTGCAAGGATTTGTATGGAACCCATTGCATTGGTATATATGGCAAAATACGATCATGCAAATCAGTAAGCTTTGAAATTTCTTATTTTAATATATCCACACACACTGTGTGAAAATTTCTTTAGAAAACTCTTTTCACTAATCGATTAATTTCTTGTAGGTGGCAGTCCTTGAGATGTTGGAAAAGCAAATGGGATCGAATTTCTTCCGCAAAGTAAGGCCTAGCAGCTTGCTATATAGTTAATTGTTTTGTCAATCCTTTTTGGTTTCCCTGGTCCATTAGATGGATGTTAACTTTTGTGGATAGCTTATTCACTCTTGTAATTTCTTCAAGTAATGATAATTTTTTAGTTTCTTCTCAAAAAAAAAAAAAAAAAAATATCACTCATTGGGGAAGATAGTCCCATTCCTGACTTAATGTGTAAAATGTAAAGAAAATTCTTGCTACTGAAGGTCTTAGGATTTGGTTCTTGTTTCTTTGCAATTGTAGATTTTGCAGAATATTGTTTCTCGGGCTCAAAGTGCAACATCTCCTGTGCGTTCTCTTAGTACAAAAGAGGTGATTACATTCTACTACAGCATAATGTCCAGTTCATCTATTTATATTTTAGCTCTACATTTCAGCAAGTTTTACTTGTATTTCCCTTTATTTATTTTTGGGTTTTCATCCACTTATTATGCATACTATTATTACCTATGCCATGCCAGATTTTATGTTGTGACTTGTGAATGACATTGCTGTAAGAATTTTCCATGACCATGCAGTTCTGATTTTCTTGGTCAATCCTACATGAATTTCCTTGATCTATAGTGGTTGCTACTTCCTTTCTGGTACTATTTAGCTTAACTGTGCCAAGCTCAAAATAATTAAAAAAGCTAAGTACAGAGTATTTATCTTTCACACACGTGTTTAATTAAATAACCACTGATGCTCTGGAAGATGTAATAATAAAATGATAGAGCCGGTTGACTAACATGGTTTTTTTTATCTTCCCAACTAAAAATTAAGGTATTAGAACTTGATTGAGAGTTAATACAATTGGGTTATTGAAGATCATTATTTGATAGAGTTGTGGGTGAAATTTAACTCAATGAAAAGTGCATTCAGGTTACACTTGTCCACTCTGTTTTGTTTGAAGTTTGGCTCATCGAAAAATTTAAAGTTGATGTAAAATGCATAGTTATACTTTCTAGGTCTCTGCCTCCTATCGTTTTTTTTTTTTTTTTTTTTTTTTTTTTTTTTTTTTTTTTTGGTAATGCACATATTATTTTGTCGACACAAATGCATCCATAATTTAAAAGAATATCTTTGGTGATATTAATACTAAATATGCCATTGTCTTCTGAAATAGAGAACTATGTAGTTTGAACTCTAGTGTCTTCTTTTAACTGTAATTCTCCAAACACTGTTGTTAAGGGAAGCGAGAAAATTTTCTGTCCAAGAAAGTTGTCTAATTTGGTTAACTTTGTGACTTGTAATGCTCTTGCTTTCCTTGTGTATCATCGAAGAAGGTTTTCATAAGGCAGTAAATATAAGTTACAGTTGTTATTTTGTTTTATTTTGCTTACATTGAAATTTGAAGTACTAAGTGTTGACCACTACATCTGTAGCACCCTCCTTAGTTTAACATCTTCTAATCTTGTAATTTATTTTTTGTATGCTCAATTCCTTTTGGATATAGCAATATATGTTATATGTTGTGACTGGGTCTGTTTCCTTTTCTTCATAATGATGTTTGCTGGATTTTCTTGTTTTTGCTAGACTTTATTTAAGGTCCTAACTTGAAGCTCTCAAGGTATCTTGGTATTTTACTTATTTATCTGAGTATATTATAAATTGTGAGATGCAGTTTCGACATTTTGCTAACAAGGTTGGAAATCTTGAGCGCCCGTTTCTTAAAGAGTTCTTTCCTCGGTGGGTGGGATCGTGTGGGTGTCCGGTGTTGAGGTATGATTTCTGTCAGGGTTATTAATTTTTTATTTTATTTTTTTGCTTTGCAATTGATAACTTCTGTTCTAATGCCATATTTTTTCTGGGATGTGAATCATAAGGATGGGTTTTTCATATAACAAACGGAAAAATATTGTCGAACTGGCGGTATTGCGGGAATGCACAGCTACACCTGATTCAAGTGGTCCAGTTCTCAATTCTAACCTGGATTCTGAAAACCGAGACAGTGATAATGGGTGGCCTGGGATGATGAGTATTAGGGTTCATGAGCTTGATGGTATGTATGACCATCCAGTTTTGCCAATGGCTGGAGACACATGGCAGCTGCTGGAAATACAATGCCATTCAAAGCTTGCTGCTAGACGAGCCTTGAAGCCTAAAAAGGGTTCAAAACCTGATGGCTCTGATGATAATGCTGATGCTGTAGCTGCTTTAGATATGCGCTCTAGGTATATTGTCGTCTTAATGAGGTGTTTTGGCATTTATTGTTGAGAGATGATCAGGTTTATTATTTTTTAATGTATTGAATTCTTTTGTTTGGCAGTATGGAATCCCCCTTGTCATGGATTAGGGCAGACCCAGAAATGGAATATCTTGCTGAAATTCATTTTAACCAGCCTGTACAGATGTGTGTAAGTTGTAGTAAGAAATTATAATGTTTTTTCATAACTAATTGTAATTGAATCTGGTCCTTTGGGCCGGATAGTTCTAAACATAAAAGACCACTCAGTCTGTATGCTAGTTTTTAATGTCAATTATATTTTTCACACGAAGCTTAGAGAAGTTGTAAGTATTAAAATCTTGCTATGGATCCAAATTGCGATTTGGGGCAATTAAATTGTATTTATATTTTGATGTTGTTTCAGCTGCATCTTTTGCTAAAACAAAGCAAAAAAAAAGCTTCGAAGATGCTTACTTAATTATTTGGATAAGGACTTCATATTGTTGGTATGTTTTATCAGATAAATCAGTTAGAGAAGGATGGAGATGTTGTTGCTCAAGCTCAAGCAATTGCAGCACTAGAGTCTCTACCGCAACTTTCGTTTTCTGTTGTTAATACTCTGAATAATTTCCTCAGCGACTCCAAGGTTTTAATCAATTTCAGAGGTATATTTGGTTTGATTTTCATGTGTTTAATGGAACGTAATTAGCTGTATCTTTGTGGTGTTAAGGCCTTTTGGAGAGTTCGGATTGAGGCAGCATTTGCATTGGCCAATACAGCATCCGAGGTAATGTGATCATTCTTGTATTCATTGAATTAATTGAGCTCTGATTGGTCCAGTGTTTGTTTAACCTAATTTTGACTGTAGCATTAATTGCTTTGTTTGGGAAAGTTCACAACCAATTAAGAAATTTAATTTGTGATTGCCCATCCTGATTTATGTATAATCTATAAACTTTATTGATAGCTACTTGTGTATTTTGTTAGAAAGGTATCTTTCTGAGTTTTTCCAAAAGAATTCTGGACTACATTTTTCTGGAAGATGCTAATGCTTTTCGTGATGGTTCTGAATGTAATTACATGGATTCTTCTTTATATTCAACAATTACTCATAAAAGGATCAATTTTAAGTTGTGCATTTAATGAATTTTTTAGCAGGGAAAATGAATCGTTTATATGGTAATTGAACTTGATAATACTGTGTTATTTTCTTATAAGCTTAAGCTTTCGGCTTTAGATATAACTTTTAATATAGTATTACGGTCAGGTTGTTTCAGAAGGCTTATGTGTGAATTTCCCTATTTTACTCGCTAATGCTTAAATAAAGCTTTAGCTTTAGTTTTCACTGGTAGTCTTGCCTATAGATTGATGATGTGAGGTTCACTGATCTTTCTTATAGCTAATTTTGTTATGCTTTATGATGGAACCCCAGCAAACTCAATCAAAATTCACACAGCACACCCAACAATCAAAGAACAAACACGATAAACAAACTATATATTGATTCAAAAGTGAAAACAAGTCTTGGTGAGCTACAATCAGACCCAACCGAAAGCAAAAACAAAGAAGGGATAGTCCTAGCAATTTGAGGAGCTGGGGACCTCCCTTAATAACCGTTTGAAAATATGCCTATCCTTCCCTAAACTCCACTCCCTTTATGTACTAATCCCTTAGCTAAAATATTCCTCCCACTAACAACTTGATTCCTCAACACGTGAATATTTCCCAACCAACTGCCACAAGCACACATGCCCACTCACACACCCAACACCCTATTGCCTTTATGCCCTTTATATTGATAGACTTTACTAATAGGAGGTCTCATCACTTTATAATGAAATTTGTGCTTGCTCTTTCACTTTGATATTTATAACGCTCTTTTAATTTCAATGTTTTTGTTTGTGTACCATCTTACTCTTTATCAGTATTTGCTACTGACGCATGGGATTCTATGTCATTGTATTACAGGAAACTGATTGGGCTGGTTTACTTCATTTGGTGAAATTTTATAAAAGTCGAAGGTTTGATGCAAATATTGGACTTCCCAAGTGAGATTCTAACTTAGCTAACTTAGCTTGAGACTTTTTGGTGATTTTATGGCTCTAGTACTTGTTAAAAATTCTGTTTTCTGATGATCTGGCAGGCCAAATGATTTTCGTGATTTTCCAGAGTACTTCGTTCTTGAGGTAATGCATTGAGGTAGGGTATGTAATGAGTTGTATCCATGCCATGCACGAAACTGTAGGAAGTTTATTTCCTGTGTTTTACAGGCATCATATAGAGCTATCATTCATAGAATTTATGAGCATGAGAGAAGTGTTTGATCGGGCACCTTGCTGTTGCTTGCTTATATTCCCTATCAATTTAAAAATAATTGGTGATGGAGGTCATCTGTTTTCACCTATGAGTTTGAATCATATCACATGTATAAGTATGCAATTCACACTTAGGTCATCTAAAAACTGCATAGATTATGCGGATGAAAAGATCGCTTGATGCTCTTTATTGTTACATAGAATCTTTTGGAAATTGACTAATTTGATCTATCTCATAGAATCTTGCTAAGAAAAATATAATATATAATTATAATAGCAAATAAGAGAACTAGACATTGAGGAAAAAATTGACCTCATAAAGACCAGTTTTAGTTTGTTCACCCTTTGTTTTTTATCCATGACTTGGGTTTGCAGCTTTGTTCTTTGATAAGTCTGGTCTATGAATGCCAGAAACTTTCAATTTGTCTTTAAAATTATTCTGGGGATTTGTATCCCTTCTGTCAATGCAAACTATGTGGTAATCCACTGTTACTTCATGAGTCATCATGGTTTTGTTTGTTGTGAGGAATGTAATTATTGTTAGAACTAGATTTGCCACTCTAAAAGCTTATGTCTGCCCTTGGAATTTCAGTAGAGAACTAAAAATAGTGCAGGTTAGGGGTGGGCATTGCTATCAATGCATGCTTAACTATATCTGGTGCTGGATGTGAAAATGTTTGCTGGATAGGACCAATTCATTAATGTTCGACTTTTTTGGTCTGAATGGGGAGCAAGGTTGGAATGCTGTGGTAAATAGAATAAGATTAACATTGTGGTAGAATTTGGGTGCTGAGCTTAATCTCTGTGGTAGAATTTGGGTGCTGAGCTTAATCTCTGTGGTTTGGGGGGATGAATTGTTGGTTGAGGCTGGTAAAAAGCAAGAGAGCCTAGGCACACGGCTAAGGCTCCTAAGTTAAAACAAAGGAAGGCTTCATAATTGGATACAAGCAAGATTGTACTGAAACCATCAGTTGTCAGATTGCAGGGTCTTACTGTCTGCACCTAATTTTTGGAGGAATTAAGAGTTTTGGCTTTGCTTTAGGAAACAGAGTCAGAATGATTTGATACTTGATCGATTTCCTACCCTAAAATTGGTCTAACAGTAATTAAAATTGTTTCTTTGTGAGCCCTTTGTATTTACATCAAGTATTGCTGGTTGAGAAGCAAACAAAATTTTGTATGTGCCATATTAAAACATNAGGCTTTACTAATAGGAGGTCTCATCACTTTATAATGAAATTTGTGCTTGCTCTTTCACTTTGATATTTATAACGCTCTTTTAATTTCAATGTTTTTGTTTGTGTACCATCTTACTCTTTATCAGTATTTGCTACTGACGCATGGGATTCTATGTCATTGTATTACAGGAAACTGATTGGGCTGGTTTACTTCATTTGGTGAAATTTTATAAAAGTCGAAGGTTTGATGCAAATATTGGACTTCCCAAGTGAGATTCTAACTTAGCTAACTTAGCTTGAGACTTTTTGGTGATTTTATGGCTCTAGTACTTGTTAAAAATTCTGTTTTCTGATGATCTGGCAGGCCAAATGATTTTCGTGATTTTCCAGAGTACTTCGTTCTTGAGGTAATGCATTGAGGTAGGGTATGTAATGAGTTGTATCCATGCCATGCACGAAACTGTAGGAAGTTTATTTCCTGTGTTTTACAGGCATCATATAGAGCTATCATTCATAGAATTTATGAGCATGAGAGAAGTGTTTGATCGGGCACCTTGCTGTTGCTTGCTTATATTCCCTATCAATTTAAAAATAATTGGTGATGGAGGTCATCTGTTTTCACCTATGAGTTTGAATCATATCACATGTATAAGTATGCAATTCACACTTAGGTCATCTAAAAACTGCATAGATTATGCGGATGAAAAGATCGCTTGATGCTCTTTATTGTTACATAGAATCTTTTGGAAATTGACTAATTTGATCTATCTCATAGAATCTTGCTAAGAAAAATATAATATATAATTATAATAGCAAATAAGAGAACTAGACATTGAGGAAAAAATTGACCTCATAAAGACCAGTTTTAGTTTGTTCACCCTTTGTTTTTTATCCATGACTTGGGTTTGCAGCTTTGTTCTTTGATAAGTCTGGTCTATGAATGCCAGAAACTTTCAATTTGTCTTTAAAATTATTCTGGGGATTTGTATCCCTTCTGTCAATGCAAACTATGTGGTAATCCACTGTTACTTCATGAGTCATCATGGTTTTGTTTGTTGTGAGGAATGTAATTATTGTTAGAACTAGATTTGCCACTCTAAAAGCTTATGTCTGCCCTTGGAATTTCAGTAGAGAACTAAAAATAGTGCAGGTTAGGGGTGGGCATTGCTATCAATGCATGCTTAACTATATCTGGTGCTGGATGTGAAAATGTTTGCTGGATAGGACCAATTCATTAATGTTCGACTTTTTTGGTCTGAATGGGGAGCAAGGTTGGAATGCTGTGGTAAATAGAATAAGATTAACATTGTGGTAGAATTTGGGTGCTGAGCTTAATCTCTGTGGTAGAATTTGGGTGCTGAGCTTAATCTCTGTGGTTTTGGGGGATGAATTGTTGGTTGAGGCTGGTAAAAAGCAAGAGAGCCTAGGCACACGGCTAAGGCTCCTAAGTTAAAACAAAGGAAGGCTTCATAATTGGATACAAGCAAGATTGTACTGAAACCATCAGTTGTCAGATTGCAGGGTCTTACTGTCTGCACCTAATTTTTGGAGGAATTAAGAGTTTTGTGGTTGCTTTAGGAAACAGAGTCAGAATGATTTGATACTTGATCGATTTCATACCCTAAAATCGGTCTAACAGTAATTAAAATTGTTTCTTTGTGAGCCCTTTGTATTTACATCAAGTATTGCTGGTTGAGAAGCAAACAAAATTTTGTATGTGCCATATTAAAACATCACCAATTGTGGACCCTCTGAAGCCTTTGAAAAGTTGTTACTGTTCTGTAACTGAACTGATATCGCTATATGAACTAATACCCTTTTCAGTTTGCTGTGAGAAATTTGAAACATTAGTTATTTTGTTTTTTAGGCTATTCCGCATGCAATAGCTATGGTCAGAGCGGCAGACAAGAAAAGCCCAAGAGAAGCTGTAGAGTTTGTTTTACAGCTTTTGAAGGTAATTTCCCATATTTCACTAAGCTTTTGCACTACAATGATAATCAAAGAGGTACAAACAAACTCTTTATTTTTTGTTCTTTTCGTGCCTATTTTGGCAATGTTTTGACCAAAAGGAGTATATGTATTTTGTTGAATGAAAAATTGAGCACAACAACCTATGTTTCTGTTTTGTGGTGGTTTTAGTGAGATATGACCATTTAAGTATGAATTTTTACAAAGAGATTTACTAAAACAGTCTCCTCTTGCATTTCATTTTTATGACAGAAATTGCGTAACATTTAGGTTCCCAACTTCCCATTACAGATTATTACTCAGTGGAGTTTGTGGCCTGAAATAGAATTCTGTAATAAGGTGTTCATTGTAATTATTAGAACTTCCTCTTATCTAGTGGGTCTTGTTTTACTCCCTTAGATACCTACGTGTCTTCAAGATTGCATTTCCTTTTTAGTGCTAATGAATTTTGTGTGCCAACTATTTATTCTTCATTTGCTCTAGGGTCTCTGCTCGATTTTCTTCATTCATCCCAATTTGGAATGATTTTAAGATTCCTGGTGTTGTCTTGTATGGTGAAGGGGGTTATTTTTTATTTATAGCATAGATTTTGGATGCTATGCACTGTTTTTGTATAGATTTTGCTGACCCCTTGTGTGTTTATGCTTCTTGCGGACATATGGTCCACTTCTTACCTGTTACTTTTTTACATTTCCATCAACATATTCAGAGTTTCTTATAACCAAAGAGTTTTGCTTTGACTATACTTCTCTTTCTCCTTTCTTTCTGTTTAACTTGATTTATTGATGGTATTTAGACATTCCTATGATTTCCAATAAAAAAGAAAAATGCAAACTGAAAGTCTTAGATCTTATTAATAACAAGTTTGAAACAAGAAACATCCTGATACTGCCAATAAAGGGGAAAACCCCCAAGACAATTCAAAGTTGAATGTCAAAGGTTAGAATATGCCAAAAAGGTAAGTCTTTTAGATATTTTGTTATCTGTTGATAAGTGGAATTATATGACTATAAAATGTGGGTAAGCCTTTGCTAATACCTTGCTCTGAGATGTCTTTTTGGCGGATATGCTTTTTTTGTTAATTATAGAAAAGACCGGTACGCCGTGATGGAGGTCATGGTATAAAAAAAAAAAAGAATATACTCTTTGAATACAAATAAGTTGGTATAGTCAAATTATCAGTATGTCCACCAGCTTAAGAATTTATATATATTGACAGTACTACCAGAAATTTGTCATCTGAACAATGAACTAGTTATCTTGTCATTTTTATTGCTTGTGTCATGGTCCAGAATGTAAGGAACTGGTTTCTCTTAGGGTGATCTTACTGTTGATTTTCCTTTTTCAATAAATTATGCTTTATCAATGTTTCTAATTTATTTTTACCCTTGTTCTTTTTCACTGTTCTTCAACAGTATAATGATAACAATGGAAATCCCTATTCTGACGTGTTCTGGCTTGCCGCACTGGTCCAGTCAGTTGGTGAACTTGAATTTGGGCAACAGGTGGTTAACACTATTTTTCTCTTTGATTCCTTTCAGGCTTATGCTGCTGCTTCTTTTTTGGTTTGCTTAAGTATTTTGTCATTTCAACTCTTTCTTCTTGCTGGGTTTTAAATCATTTTAAGCGCATAGTTTTTCACAACTTTCTGCTTGGTGTGTTTTTGAAATTAAGCTTTTAGGTGAAGTCTTAATCATTCAGCTAAAACGTGTTCTTAATGTGCTACCACGTCATCAAATCAAGGCTTAAGTTCAAAATGTAATCTTAATTCAGTGACAAGAAATGTCAGCGGTTTCCTTGATGTCTTTGGATGCTTGAATAAGTAATGTAAATAAATTTGAATGTTGTTGATTTTGTGCTTCTGTCGCTAAGAAACTTTCTGTTAGAACACTGATTTTAGGATCAGACGACTTAGATTTAAAATGATCAAAATTTGATCTTAATTTTATTTTCGTTTTTATAATAAATGCTATAACTTCAAACATTATTGTATCTTGCTTCACATTCAATACGTGTGCTGAAGTCTTCCTGTTATTGGTGTTTCTTTGATTCTGTAACAGAGTATTCTCTTTCTGTCATCTCTTCTCAAGCGTGTCGATCGGCTTTTGCAGTTTGATAGGTAATGTTTCTTTTGATGGGAAATACCATTTTTCAAATAATGATAGAAATTAACTGCATGTAAAATGGCATGTTGCAGGCTGATGCCTAGTTACAATGGGATCTTGACAGTCAGCTGCATCCGAACTTTGACCCAAATTGCATTAAAACTTTCTGGATTCATCTGTCTTGTAAGTTTTTCTCTCATCCATTATCCTGTGATAAGTTCCTTCTTGTTGATGAACTACTAATTCCTAAAGCTTAAGCTGGTGAGAAAAGATTGTTAGATACAAAAATCATTGCAACCCAAAGTTTGCATAAGGAAGTCCTGAAGTCCTGGATCCTAACTCAGAATTTGATTTTTAATTAGAACCTAAACTTCTGAACCTCAAATCCCAATTTGGAAAAACAAATAGAACAGGTTAAGTGTTTTTTTTATCAAAGATTTTAAATTTAGAAATCAAAGTTCTGAAAACTTTTAATGTGAACTTGAAGTTCTTCACTTATATTCTACACTTGAAAATGTCGAAACTCCAAGTCTGCGATTACTAAACCTGGTATTTTGAAAAAAATTTAGTTAATCTTTCATGGGTCTTGGATACTAAAATGCTTATTTAGGTCTTGCATTTCAGCTCTGAGGTAATAAAGTTGAGTTGTATTCAACAACTGATTTGTAATGTCAAATGCATCACTTTTTATTGAGGTTTAAGGAGGAACTTAAACTATAAATGATCATAATCTCTCTTTCAGATTATTCCATTAAATCAAAAGATCTATATCTTGTGATGTAGTGATTATAAATTTTCATATAGGTGATGGCAAAGAAAAACCATAGCTTTTGCTCTACCCTATAGGATAGTTGATTTCTTCCTTAATTGCATCTTTTGGTGCTTAGACTCTAGCATGAGCGTCACTTGTGTGGCTAAATCTAAATGATGGGCTTATCATGTGGATATAGGAAAACAAACATACAAAGTAGCTTTTAAATATAGATTGAACTTTGCTTTATTGTTGTAATTTTACTTATAGAATGGAAGATTCAGTTGTAAAACCTCTTGATCAATCTGAGTTTGGCTCTTACATTGAGGAACACTAATCCAGAAAGCTTAATAGGAAATTGTTATACCCTAGTATTTAACAATTCTAAACTTATTTTTATTCACCTGTGGTCATTACTCACTGCAGGATCATGTTGTTGAACTTATTAAACCATTTCGGAATCCAAATACGATATGGCAAGTTCGAATGGAAGCAAGCAGGGCACTCCTTGATCTTGAGTTTCATTGTAAAGGCATAGATGCAGCATTGTCATTGTTTGTCAAATATATAGAGGAAGAGCCGTCCTTGAGAGGTTTTGCACTTTCCTCTTTTTCCTTGAGTGCAAGAACTAACCTCCTATAGATTCCAACTTTTATTAGTTCAGTTTTTAAGTAACCAGCGACCGAAAAACATGAGCTAATAGGAATTAGCCCAATAACTATGTTTACACTCACCACAATTGCAACAACAAACATCACAACACAAATGTACTGAATTTGTAATAATCTAGTTATCAAATTTGAAAAACTTAAACTCATAGGTAAGGAACAATGGAATTTAAGGTTAAAAGTTATGCTGCTGGTTTCTTAGTGTATGCTTTTTTGTGTTTAACTTCTTATATTCGTTGCTTTCAGGACAGGAGAAATTGGGTGTTCATGCAATGCGTATATGTCAAGCTGGAGGTGGATCTGATTTCAATGATGAAATTAGGACCGAAACTCTAGTAGCCTTGCTTCATCTGCTTGACAGCCGTATTTCATTCAATAATGTCTTTCTTCGTCACCACCTATTTGGCATTCTACAAATACTTGCAGGAAGGTGAGCCTACTATTTCTACTTCCTCTTCAATAGAAATTTTATCCATGTGTAAGGAAAGTTTTAACTATATTTAATTATTGGGGTAATTTTTCATCAGTTATTGAAGGGTATGATGTATGATAAATCTGCCTTTTGATGAACAAGAAATACTAATACAACATCATATGGTAACATTGTAGATTCTATCATTGGCATTGGACCTTTACAGTTGATATAATCTTATTTTTGGGTGTCTAGTTAGTATTATTAAAGACATTGGCTGTGTCATTTTAGGGGTGAGATCAACTGGGGTTTTAGTCGTGCATGAAGAGCTGTAAACTTAGCTTGGCAATGGACTATGGTTTATGTTATTTAATAACTGATTTTGAACCCCATTTTGGAGCTTCTCTTTTAAATGAATTGATATAGATTGGAAGAGTAATGTTTTTAATTTAAGAAAAATGATAATGTGTCTCTATTTGATCCTCTCCATTTTTTTCACCCTAAATTTTGGGTTAGAAATGCTCTGTAATCATCATATGAACATATCAAGCTGTTGATGGACATGATTGCATATTATGATGCTTTCTCTCCTTTGATTATGTGGTTCTTGATATATATAAACTTCCACAAAGTAATGCCCTTAGGTTTGACTGATGTCAAAATGAAGAGAAATGAATAATATGTGAACAATTATATAGACTGAGTTGGCATAGTCGGTAAAACTGTTATTTCTAGTTGCACTCAGAACTGCCCTTTCGTTTTTGTGGGGTCCTAGTCACTGTAATGCTCTTTACTTTTAGTGCTTCTCACAGTGTTATGCTTATTACCTTGGTGTTTTATCTTTTATTTTCCTGATCATACTTTCATATTAGTTTTAGAAAATATTTGCAGTCTGTTCTTTTTTTTTTTTTTGACAAATTCTTAATTTCTGGTTTCGGTACTAATGTGGCCTCAGTAAGGAAGTATTACTCTTGCAAATATTCTTGTTTGGGAGAAATTTTAGGTTATTTAGTTTCTATATTTCTCCATTTTCAAAGAAAACATGCTGAAAACTAATTCTGAAATTGAATTCTCAACACTTTTTTTCAGAGCCCCTACACTCTATGGCGTGCCCAGAGATAAAATATTGCTTAGAGGTGATGGTGATACTTACAGTGACCAGAGGAACATTTGTGCAGCTTTTGTCACAGAAATGAAGCCTACGGAACCAACTCTGGATATGCCAAACTTTTCACGGGATAATTTGGCTATTTCAGATGTTTCCAAGGAAGTAGATTGTGTTTCAAATGGTCGTGAGGAGAATATATTGGTTATTCCAGAAAATTCCAAGGAAGCAGACATTGTTTCCAACGGTCATGAACGGAAGATGTCAGTCCCAGAAGTTTCCAAAGATGCAGATACTGTTTCCAACAGTCATGAACGGAAGATGCCAGTTGTTAAAATTAGGGTTAAGCAATCTGCAGCTACCAGTAGAGCAGAAGAGGCTGACAATAGAGCTTTTGAAAGATCTCAAGGCGGACAACATGAAGCTGATCGTGTAACCAGCAGTTCAGTTTCCGTGGATGCACCCCAAAGGAATTCAGTAGAAGCAGTGAGCATTAGCTATCAAAATGTTGAGGAGGTCAACTCATGTCATGATCACGGATCCCGGATGACTGCTAGCATTGGCAGTGCAAAACTTCCGAGTGAAGGTGACAATTTTGGGAAGGAACTCCAGTGTACTGCTGATTCTAGCAAAGTATCCATGCACTTGCAGCCCGATGATCCCTCATCACCAAGCATCCTACAAGATAACAATGTTGACCCTCATGCTAAAAAATATGTAAGTCTTCAAAGCCTATCGGGTGCTAGACAAGATCTGAATGGCGGTTCATCGGGTAAAGAAAAGGAGAAGAAGAAGAAAGACAAGGATAAGAAAAGGAAGCGGGAAGACCCAGAGTATTTGGAGAAGAAGCGTCTGAAGAAGGAGAAAAAGCAAAAGGAGAAAGAGATGACGAAACTGCTTAGCGAAGAGGTGAAAACGCCTTCAGTAGAAATATCTGGTAAGAAAGGGGAAGCTACCATTAAGATGGCAACTGTGCAACTGCAACAACCAATTGAACCCAGTCAACCAAAAGCAACAATTACGAAGGTCGAAAGCAGGGCAGAACCTTCAGAAGGTAGCTCTGCCCCAAAAATCCGAATAAAACTTAAAAGTAAGACACAAAACAAATTATAGTGTACATACTCTGCTTCCATTTTAAATATTTTTCTTGATACCCAGAGAACTCACTCTTAGAATTTTTGACTTCTAGTCTGTTCATCCCTGCCGGCAATCTGTAGAAATAGACTGTTAATGTGAGTGTCACTGTTTCTCTAATGGCATCTGATTTGTCATCTCTTTTTTTTTTTTTTTTAATCCATTCTCCTGGAACATATATGTCATTTAAACAACTGGCGTTTACTTTCTCTAGTTTGAGGGTAAATGAGCTTCACTTGGTGGTCAAACAATCTCTATTTGCAGGTTTAAGTGATTAAATCTGCCGTGGGTCGTGTGTAAGATGTTGGTCAGATAAGTAATTTGGTTCCTTTAGTTTGATAAAGTGTAAAAAAAGAAAGCCATTAAGCACTCGTGTTGTCAAGTGTTTATTTTGTTTCGACTTTCAAAGAGATCTCTATCGAGCAACATATAATAATAGGGGGATATATTCATTCCTAGCGTCTGAAAAAACATTTTCCTTACTATTTATTATTTGTCTATTTTATAACGTGCTGTTATACTGTCAATATCTAACACTGTTTGCGAGTGCACGTTTCATAGAATTGTCCCAACTCCTAGAAACATAATGGCGGCACTTCTTAATACGTGTTATAAATTATTTAAAAATAGATTTATCAACCGTATATATACAATTAGTTATTTTAAAAATTGTATAATTATGTCAAAATAAGTGTCACATAATTATTGTAGATATAGTTGTACGTTTTTATTCACAACTAAGCTTGATTAAAAACACACAAGAAGCCATGAATTTCGTCAATTAGTGTCCCCAATAGAATTCACTTGTATTCCAACCAAGAAAGACTAATATTCTTTTTTCTAGTTTATGTCCCTATTGAAATTTTGGGTTAGGATAAAAGTAGATATGTTTGATAGCTCAGTTCGATTTTTTCAAGCTGCCATTTGAAAATAAACCCCTTGTCTTTACTTTGGACTGAGTAAGAAAGTCACTTTTGGTAACACAATTTTCAGCATTTGGATTAAGATTAGATTTAATGCAACTTGTACAACTAATTTATCGTCAAATGATAGTTTAGACTAATAATGTTACTCAATGAAGTTGTATCCTAACCATTGATTTAACAAATTTGAATTTATACATTAATTATAAAACTAAAAAATGATATTAAAAATATGTGAAATTCACTCATGGTTAAAATCAACCATCAAAAGTTAACATAGAGATGCAACTCGTCTTCAAATAGATTAAAATGAAGGGTACGTTTGGTTAGGGCGGATTTGACATTACTCCAGTTATGTTATCTTATATTACTTACATTACTATATTTGGTTGTCAACTAATATAAGATTCGAATAATTTTTCAATACTAATAGTAATCACGATTGGTTACCTAGGTAGTAATTTAATTGCCACAATTTTTTTATATATTTTCAGATTACTTGATAATCGTATTTTTGTTACAATGTTACCTTTTATTAGTAATTTTTTAAGACAATAATGCCTTTGTTATCTAAACAATTTACAAGAATTTTCATGGACAATTTTAACCTTATATACATGATTTTTAAAACATTATTGCCCTTGTACTTCATCCAAATTACCCAAGACCATGGTCAGATTTGGTCACCATCGTCGACAGTCATCGGAATGGTGCACGATCAACTGTATTTGGTCGGTCGTGCACCAATCTGACCGTTTTCGGCCAGATTCATGGTTGATAATGGCCATATGCATGGTCATTAATGCTATGATAGACTGGCTGTTAACAGCCATGGATCAAGCTGTTTTCGACCATTGATCCAGTCGTTCCAACGATTGCCAATGGTGGTCGATGATGGCTTGGGTGGGTGGGGTTAGTTTTGTTAAAATTTAAACTTTTATTGTGGCTAGCATGTTTTAGCAAAATCTCAAATGTAGGAGGTTAAAAAAAATAGTTCAAATAATAATAATAATAATAATAATATTAGGAAAGAATGATAATTTAATCATCTGTATAACATACAACTAATTTATTCTTATCAACCAAATATATTAATATAATATATCCACTAATTTATTCCAATTCAACCAAACATATTTAATATAATGTTCTCAGTAATCTTAAAGATAATCTATCTTCTCATTAATATAACATTTTCAATAACACAATATTCTCGAAACCAAACGTGTCCTAATAGACATTTAAAATTAAAAAAAAAAAATTAANGTGTTTGGTTAAAGTACTTATAAGTGACTGATAAGTAGTTGATGTGTTTGGTAAAATATGGCTTATAAGTACATTTTATTATAAAATGATAGGGTACTACATTAAACAAGAGTATACTATGAAATTTTAAAATTAAATAAGGATAATGTGGTAATATACTTGGTTAAACTAGCTTATAAGCAGAGTGCTTATAAGAAGAAAAAAAAAAAATACCTCCCTCCCAATTTTATTTTATTTTTTTTTTTTTTTTTTTTTTTTTTTGCTTATAAGCTTAAAAAGGTTATAAACAAACAGGTCAGCTTAATTTTAGAGCTTATAAGCTTAGACAAACACCCCTTATATAACATACAACCTATTTATCCTTACCAACCAACCAACCAACCAAACATATTAATATAATATATCCACTAATTTATTTCAATTCAACCAAACACATTTAATATAATATTTTCAATAATCTGAAAAGTAATCTATCTTCTTATTAATATAATATTTTCAATAACACAATATTCTAGAAACCAAAGTGTCCTAATAGATATTTAAAATTAAAAAAAAAAAAAATGAATACTCGATTTAATTGAAGAATTAAAGAGTGGTAATTTTTAGTGTGTTTTTTTTGTTTGTTTGGTTGGGTGAATGGAAAGTGATTGGACAACAGTGACAGGTTTGGTATGCATGTATTTGGTCATATTTATGAAATGAATGAGTCATGAGTGTGTCTGAGCGTGCACGTGAATAAGTACTTTGGTTGGGGGTCTGGATAAGTACTTGTTCGTTGAAAGAATGTCCGCACCTATTATTGGTTGCTTTCACTCTCCCCCCTTTTCTCTTCTTCACTTCACCTAAAACAAGTTTATATATAATGCGACCTTTTAAGGCAAATCACTTACCTTATATTCTACATATTGTTCTTATATATATATATATATATATATAAACAAAAAGATGTTCCTATTAATAAAAAATTATATTAGTTTGTGTTTGAAAAATTCATTTATGGTGGATTCAATAATTTTTTTCAGTTTTTAATCATTAGATTTAAGAAATCATCCGTACATTCGGGATTATTAGTCATGCATTTGAACTATTTTATGAATTCAAACCATTACGTTAGAGTGTATGTATTACTTATCCAAGTTCCACAAGATCACTCATTTACTAAGTCTAAAAGACAAATCTAAATATTTACTTGACTAGAGTTAAACTAGTACATTTTATTATTAATCATCTTCTTCTTCTTCTTCCAAAGATAACTCAATAACTCACAAATTTCTTACAGTAAAAAGAATAAAAAAACAATGGATACAAGATAGACAAGTCTTAATCAATATCTTTTAATTTTCTTCATCTCGATACTCCAAAGTATCAAATTAGTTCTGTTGAACAACAGTTGACAAGCAAAGCAACGGCCATGTATCTTCAGTTAAAGTCTTTGATTAATTTTGCAGTACCTTTTAGATTTTGTTAACTTCTATTTTGGATAGATATATCAACAGTTGAAATTCCCAAACCCTTTTAACTTTTTTTATATATGCTTTGAATTTATTCTATGTATTATGCTTAAACACAATTTATGTGTACATTATTCGTGTTTAATTCTTTCACCAAATGAATTAATTTGAAAGTTATTCTTTACAGACAAAAAATGGTGTCATTAAACCCACCACAACAAAAAGTTATTCCAATTCTAAAGATTTTTTATTCTAAATATCACTAATTTTCATATCCATACCCACAAAAATTTTAATCTCCCTTGTGATATTGGTCAATCAAATTACTATTTTTGTAAAATAAAAACGAGAAATTGAATTCGCATTTTTGAAATATGAAAAATACTTTGAGAAAACATTATTCTAATATAATCTTTTATTTGGTAAACCAGATAAACCTTGTGGTTATATTTAACCCTATTTGTTGAAGGGTTTTTCATCCGACCACAAAAAAAATGATTATATGTGAAATGTTTGATGAATTAAGTCATTAACAATAAAACATTTGGCTTATTAGCTACTAATTAGAATTTATTTGTTGATTTAATTGAAATGACATAAAAATTTGTTTTTAGAAGTACTGTATTTGGTAAATCCTCCTTGGCCGCAATTTTGCCTCTATTAGTTTCTTGGAGATGTATGACATCAATATATGGAGGGCCCTTGCGTATATAATTGCATCCATCGATAGACAAGATAAAAATATGCCTGTAATGTCATGAAAAGAACAACTTTAGGGCCAATCTAATCAAACCAAAATAACAATAATAAAAAGAGTAATGTCACACCTACAACATCTTCTCACAAATTTTCTCTCACAACCATGATGTGATAGCTTGTAATCAGTTAACTCGAAACGAGTCTTATCAGATCCTACCTAATAAATTACAGTTAATTAATTGTGAGCTATCACATCGGGATTGTGAGAAAAAATTTATAAAAAGAGATTGTAGTGTAGCATTTTCCTAATAAAATTAAGTGTATTGATTGAACTCTCTCTCTCTCTCTATATATATGACCAACGATAACTAAGCACTTTAGTTATGTCAAAACAACCTCAATAATAGAAAGAACATCAACAAAAGTATCAACTTAAAAAGATGAACAGGTTAAGCATTATATAAAGGTTAATGGTCTTGTCAAACAGCCATTCGCTTGCGTTGCTGCAGCTTAAAGGTTTTTTTTTTTTTTTTTGGATGATTGAGTGTGTTTAGGTTAATCCGCGCTCTCCTAGGCTAATTTCAGGGCCCTAAAGTAGATAAACCCTTCGACCGTCATCTCTGTTAGCATTCATTAAGACTCGACTTTCGAAACTTATGAAATATTCTTTTACTTTTTTATCATCAAGTCATCTAATCGTGATTACTTAAAAGATTTTTTTAGAAATTTTGCACCACGCAGGAAATAACGAGTCTGCCCTATTGTCCTTCTATTCTCGTCCCTTTTTTTTTTTTTTTGTTTTTTTTTTAATGATGGTCCGCCTTTTGTTTTTGTGGATCTGTTTTTGTGGATCTGTTATGTGTCTATTTCTACAAACAAAGGAATCCTGCAACAAAGTAAGGTTAGAAAGAGAATTTATGAGCTATTTGATTATAATCAGGATCTCAATTTGATGTTCAAGTAGGAGTCTTTCCCTAACATAAGTAATTTAATCATCCCACAGGTTTTGATCTTGACTTTTTTTTTTTGGAATTTGATTGGTTAAAGAGCTGAAACCCTAAGCAATAGGGCAAAAGAATAGGATGGTCCTTGACATAATATGCTTGGTTGGATATCATAAACCGAAGAGATATTTCAATGGCATAAGGATAAAGTAAGATGTGGACTTTCTTTCCCTCAGCAATAACTTAAAGTTAATGGGTGGAAATTCTGATCAGACGTTAGAATTGTAAATGATTTTAAGACTAGAAAATTGAGGGTGGAATAAATAGTAATGCAAGATCACCAGAAATGGGATCTGCAGGGGGTAAAATGATTGACCTGGAAGCTTAACTTGAAGCTTTTTATGGAAAATGGTTCATCCCCTAAAAGACTGAATCCAAATGAATCTGGGGAAAGGTTTTCATTTAAGTGCAAAATTAATGGGGTAATTGTGGATATGCAGAGACAAGGAAAAGAGTTCACGGAGGGAAGTGAAATGAAAGCACTTAAACTAAGGCAAGACTTTTAGGGTTTTTTATGCTCTCTCATTCATTATCACCCACTTCAAAAAATGGTGCAAACTCACCATCTTTTTGTCATAGTTATCCTCTTCTTTGAAAGCAACCTTAGAACCACAGCTCTCCATTTCATGTGGTCCTCTTTATAATAATAAAGCCAGTCTAAAGAGGACAGGCTCATCAGCTATAGACAGAAAAGAGGGAGAGAGAGAAGGGAAATGATTTTAGATAAGTGGAAAGGACGGATTGTATAAATGGAAATGGACATCAAAAAGAGTGCAAAAATAGTAATTTGCAAAGAAGGGTATTCAATAGTGGATAAGACTTATTGCCATTTCCATAATATAATCTCAGTTGGGTTTTCTTCACAACACCAACTTGTGATAGGGAATAATGTGTTGAAGCCCTGGAAAAAACAATATGATTCGCTTATCTCAAAGCTTAGACATGATGGCTGGACATGGAGAACAATTTAGAAAGAAAGGAAGAGAGATAGAGATAGAGATAGAGATAGAGATATGAGGTTTCTCTTTTTGTTGAAAGCGACCTTAATTTCCAAAGTCATCCAGTCAAAGAAGCATTGTCTCTCTTTGCAGGCTTGTTTTAACATTGTTATATATATATGCTCTCTCTCTCTCGTGAAAATAATTATTATACTTCTCATCACTAATTAGATTACACACATACACGTGTAAATCTACCAACATTACAGGTTTGAAATTGGAACTTGAATTGGAATTGGAATATCAGCCCTGATCCCCCTATATATCTATATCGCACAATCCACCTATAATAATACTTTATATAGAAATAATTGTTATGTAGTCATAAAAACTTTTAGTTCTAATTTATGTCAGTTATAAATAAAAATAAATTTTATATTATAATAAATTATAATTTATCTAGGTCCTGTCTTAAGGAACTTACCTTTACATAGTAATAATTATATAAATATTACAAAAAATATATATTATGTTACATTAAAGGTTTAAGATGAAATAAAATATTTATCTAACGTTGTTTGGGACAAATATCTATACTTTAGAGTTGTTACTAGATCTTTTATTGAAACCAAAGTATTTCTAGTTTTCAAGCATGTTTAGAGCTTCTTGGCACGAAACTTTTGATATTTTTGTACAATCATCCTCAAGATCATCTCTCTTTCTCTTCTTGTTTAATTCTAGTAATGATTAATTTCTTCTTCAGTTAAAACATATACAACTTATTGCTTATTTGAATGAGTAAGGAAGATATTAATATCCATTTGATTAGTGTAATAAAATTGTCGAATCTGATCACTCAATCTTACAATGATTTTTTGATATCTATTTCCGTACTATTCTAATGCTACTAAAATAATGAATTGAAATCCTAATAATACTAAAACATGAATTATAAATAAAAAATCAAAACAATTATTTTTGAATCAAAACAATAATTCTTATAATTACATATTTATTAAGTTATAACCTCCTCATAGTAATCAATTTAATTGGTGTAACATTATGATTTTATATATATATATATGCTCATGCAACTTCTTGGGTTTGATTGATAAAAAAAATGTCTCACCTGCCACCGCGTGAAGTGGCACAATACTAAGTGACTCCTGTCCACTCAATTCCCACAATATTGCTGTTTTACTTTCTGGTTCGCTTTCATGGTCCAACCATAAGAGAAGAGGAGCAAGCCAACTTTTTTCTATAAAGAAAAGATTAAGAAAAAGATGGCACTTTGTCTCCAATAAATTCCCCTTCTCTTTAACTCCTCAAACACCATCTTTACACACATTTCTCTCTCACAAATATACACAACACAACACATTCAAAGAAGCCCCCCTCCCATGGACATACAGTGCTACCTCTGTGCTGTCTTTCTCATGCTCTAGTCTTTGCTCGAGGAAGGTAATTGATAGATAATCTATGTATCTCTCTTTCTTACAGTCTCATCACCAACATATATTCACACACCAACACTTGTTAACATATAAAGACAGAAAAATAAAAAAAAATAAAAAAGAAGAAGAAGAAGAAGAATGAACACAGTTAATTTTCATTATATGCCTTGTCGTTCTCAGAAACAATGTTAACCTCTTTTCTTTTTCTCTTTTCTTTTTCTCTTTTCAGAGAACTGAGCTGAAAAAGAAAGGATATTTTGGTGGATCTAGCTAGTAATTCAAGCCTGATATTATACAGTAATCTTGCATGCTTCTTTCTCAACCTCTAGAGCCGCCAGCGACTAGCTCACCACGTGGCTAGGGTTGTCAAGTGTGAAAGTGCAAGTGCAAATACAAATTAAACTACAATGTTTCCTTCAAACAAAAACATCAATGGTTACTATGACCCAGTCCATTTTACAAATGACCCATCAATTTTCAATAAGCCCTTTTTCAATGACATCATCCCAAATTCAAAACTAGGAGATGCTTCTTTATCCTTCTTGCACTTCCCATTAGATGACCATGATGACTTTCTCCATGAGCTTTTACTTCAACATCAACCTTTGGGAACTGATAATATTCCTACTGTGTCTGAAAGTGTTGTCGACATGGTGTACTCAACCCAAAATGAACTTAACAATAGTCCAAACGTCACCACCCAGCAGCCCCCGAGGAGAAAGGCACCTGCTCCAAAGAAAGATCGGCACAGCAAAATCAACACTGCTAGAGGACTAAGAGACCGGAGAATGAGATTGTCTCTTGAAGTTGCTCGACGTTTTTTCAAACTGCAAGATATGTTAGGCTATGACAAAGCCAGTAAAACTGTTGAGTGGTTGCTTTCACAGGCAAAACATGAGATCGAAAAACTAGAAGGACATCATCCCTGCATCGTGAACAATATACTGGAAGGACAGCTTCCCCAGATCGTGAATTACAGTTACAGTGCTGGTGCAAAGAGTTCTTCGTCTACTAACGAGTGTGAAGTGGTATCTGGAGTACACAAGGCTGCCATCAATTCTGAAGGATCAAAACCTTCAATTAAAGCAAACAAGATCAGACAGTCCCGTAAGAATGTTCTTCGCCCTCCTACGAGGGATATGAGGAACAAAGCAAGAGCAAGGGCTAGAGAGAGGACACGTAGAAAGATGTTTGGTCGCAACCTAGAAACGACTAACTTGTCCAATCAATTATTGTCTTGCAGTTCCTTTGAAAATGGTGAAGAATCAGGTCTATACGAGAACTGTTCCTTGGATGTAGTGGCCGGGGTTGAAGAACAAGGTTCTGAGCATTTAGCCAACCTTGAACAATTTGAAGATGATTCTGTGGTGGTTATGGAAAAGTGGAGCCCCACTTCCAGTTTCAATTATCCCCACAACATCGGAACTCCCGAAGAGGTAAGGTTTTTTAAAAAGAAAATTTCTTAATTTAACAAACTGTTGTGACATTTAATGCTAAAACTAGCTCTAAATCCTTCATGTCAAGACAAATTAATGTGCATAAATCAACAATATTAAGCGACATCAACTACCTAAATGGAAGGTTCTGATCACATCTCTTGTTACTGATTGCAGCATCAATTTCCAGATTTTCAATTCTTCGGCAAACCATAGAAGCCTGCTACAACAATTAATCAAGAACATCAATGCTAAAAAGAGTTATCTCTATCTTTGGTGTGTGTCAAATAGGTAAACACTAGAACAATAATATTGTGTATTGCCTCCCTTTCTGTTTAAAATATTGTAATGTAATGATATCTTATTTTGCAATTTCTTGTGGACGATTCTACCAGTGATTGTTATGTATAATTATACTATGGAATGATTTTATGTACCCTTAATCCTATATTCTGAATTTATATTATGTGTTTTATAGATATAATCTGCTGATCAAATCGTTGCAAATTTTCAAAATTCTTTTCTTATAATTTGTTTGTGTTCTTAATTAAATAATTTATCCTTATAATTTACTTAACATAAAAATCTTCTATGTTGCATTCTTAAAATACCTCTATTCTGTGGGAAATCCAGGTCTTTTAGGGTTACTTCTCCTTGTATTTGTTTCATTGTATTTTAGTGGACTTTTGAACTTCCTAAATGCATACCGATAAGACAGCAACTCTTTAAGGAAGTGATTGAATAGACTTATGAGTCATCCACTATCCACATGATCAAGTCATGCTTTCTAAGAGTACCTAAGGAAACAAATTTCAACATATCATTATCTTGTTTTAGTTAGGGATAAGATTATTCTGGAAGGAGCACCTTATGTAAAGTCATATACATTTGGAAATATGCATGAAATTATTGAATTTGATGATACTGACATATGAACTTGATGATAGTGACATATGAACTTGGAGATTGATACCTACAACTGATCTGTTTCTAGGAAAAAATCTGCAACACTAATCAAGTTATCGAGTTTCTCTCTTTCATGGAAACTTCCCACAGAACGTTTTGACTTCTTATTAAATAATCTGGTTTTTTCATTGATATGTACCTTAATTGAAGCCAATCTTTCCTTTGTTTTTCCTATATGAACCTAAAGCTTTCTAATCATTTTTTGGACATCACTAGGAAAGTTCTTAAGCTGTAAAAGTTGCTCCCCTGATGATTAAGTCTCAAAACATACTGCTCCAGTTATGTAGTTTATTAATATGATTGTCTTTTGCAGAGCAAGTGTAGCCTACATGAACATCTAGTGTATACTACAACTATATATTTCTCGAGTAAAGTGGAAAAGGTTCCATGAAATTCAGCATAATATACTGCATTCTATTTGAGCATATTATTCATTAAGATTTATCATAGTCTATGTGCTATATATTTATGTTGGTTTTACATGGAGTTAGCACAAAAACAATACACAACATTTGAAAGCTCATGAAACCTTTTCCAGTTTTCCTTATCAACTTCATGGTGATGAAGTATTAACATTGCATGCTGTTTGAACTATACTATATATGCAGTTACTATATTATTATGCTAAGTTGAATACACTGCATTAGCCATAAACTTAAGCTTTACAATTTGCTGGCTCTAATAAGAATCAATATGATTCTGACAGCCCCATTTTCCAACGCAGAAGAGTCTAAAACATGTTTCTCGAGCTAATAATTTCAGTTAATTAACATCTTGCTTCTTGTACCATTTTGTGTTTTTTTTTTTTCCAATATAGAAGCCACATAAACAAACCAGCTTAATTTAGATCGATGAGGGTTTAACTTGCTTGTGGTAATAGGTTTTTCTCAATCAAATGATCAATTTGATGAAGAAAAAGCATGAGGCCTACCCACCTCAATAATAGTGTGATGAACCTTGAAAACTAACCAGATAGAGGGAGAACTAATCACTTAATTAAGCGGAGGGACATAATATCATAAGAAATTTTCTATCTCAATAATTTTTTTTTTTTTTTTTTGGTTGGTGTATGGATATTCCTATTTGTTGTTGAAGTCAGTGGTGCTGTGATAGCAACTTCAGCATATATGTTCCAAGTCACAATGAGAAGATTTGGCATCTTAGTCAGCAAGTCTGTAGGAGACTCCCAACTTACATCTCCATTGACTGACTGCTCTTCAATTTTTATAAAACCTCCAGGAAATTAAAGCATCATGCTTTTACATGATACACACTAATCTTCATAATCCCAACTATTAAAATGTTAGAATAGCTGAATTTGAAATTTTACTTTTTTTTTTTTAAGGTATCTGAGATATCCAGGCTTACATTGGAACCTACTTAATCCTCAGAGTCACGGAATACTCTACAAGTCCAATAAATCAAGGTAATTATACAAATGTGGTAGGTACCTCTCCTATGACTCAAACACAAGACCCACTGGATATAGTTAATCCAAGTGGTTAAAAGGTTTGTCATCCTTACATAAGAGGAGAGTTTATTATGAAAAATCCTTTGAAAAAACATTATTCCAATATAGCATGATAAAGTAAATTTGATAAAGATGAAATCTGTCTTAGAAGGGTTCTCATTTTCATCTCGGAAAAAGCTATAGCATGATAAAGGTAAATACAATGAACACCTAAAGCTGCAAAATATTAGGCCAGAAAAACTTGAAGCATAGTTATGTTGCCGTGGATGAAAAATTCAAGTAATAATCGAAAATATATGTTTTTCAAGCTACATTGAGTGTCTATATATCATGAATAAATAAACGAAACTGAAGTAGTAGGGTTATATCATCAGTTAGCAATAAAATTGAACCTGAATCTGAACTCATAAACTATCTTACTAACGAAGCTATTTTAACAAATGTGAGAAAGTAGGCTACTTATTTTTCTCCGTGGCAGAGGGTGAAGGATTGTTTGCCAAACCTCAAAATTCTACTTGTCACAAAGGAATAAAATGGCAGCCACAATAATACAAGCTAGATATGAACAATATTATGCAAGATATGCATCTTCAGAAGATACCCTGGAAATTCTTGAAACTAACCTGGAATATTTTTACTTGAATTATTTCCTCCAATCATTATGGTTCATAGATATGATGCAAAAGGCCCACCATCTCTAAGTTGTGCTCGGCATGTGAAATGGAAGGTGATTGTCATGATAGCATGTTCTGGCTTCACTTTTCCTGAGCTCCCCATTAAGCTTTGGTCCTTTTCTGTTCCATTTTAAACAGACATTATTGGTAACCTGTATCAATCATCCATGTCTATACAATAAGGTGCCGTAATTCTTTAATGCAGAAGCCCCGTATATTCGATTATCTGATATGATAGAAATTAAGTATCAATTCAATTATTCATCCAACATCTCTTTTCTGTCTCAAGATGTTTACGCCCGTCATGATTCACATAATTTAGATTGAGAAATCTTCTATACTTAGCTCCAAAGGAATTTGGTTAATATGTGGGCACAGAGAAGTTAGCATTAAAGCTCAAATTAAGTTGAGTAAAATGGAGCTGAAGAACAGTTGCAAATGGAAGGTGATAGAACTTGTTGCACTGATAAGGTGCAGGCAATTAAAATAATGAATTTACGAATTTAGTGCAAATTTAGAGAAGAGGCTAAAACTAGAAAGTGATAAGAAAGAGAGATACCACTTATTGCTTGACAGAAGTATTCTTTAATGATGGCCATCAATACCAGCAGGTTGGGGAGTAGTACGAAATATACCCCAGCCTTCTGTAAGTTTTTGGTGGTGACAGTTGGGTTTGTACGTGTTTCAAATGGATGCTAGTTGTTATTGTTGTTGTTGATGAGTATGACTTCTATTTATTTATATTTTCTTATTATAGCCGGAAAAATAGCATGCTTTACCTTTGTCCCCTGCACTGATTAATGTCAAGAGAAGAAGAAGAATATGATGAAATAAACATCTTTTTCTGGAAACAGAATACTAATTCCAGGATTTTTTTTTTTCCAAATTATTTGGTTTGCAGTTCTTTTTGTGGTTGCAGTTGGGTTTGTACATGTTTTTTCATAAGGATGCTAGTTTTTTTTTTTTTTTTTTTTTTTTTTTTGACCGGACGTGTTTGGACTAGTTTACGCACCTCAACTAATCTCTCAGGACCCTAAAGTTAATAGTCAGATAAATCCCCTCAGTAATCATCCCTATTAACAACCTAGATGGATCAAATTTAAAACCTTTTAAGTAATACATCCAAAAATTCTAGTTAACTGTTATATTAGATTCCCCATAAGGACGCTAGTTGTTGCTCTTGATTTTTGTTTAATTTTTATTTTGATATTTATTTTTTGAGTGGGGAGAAAAAAAAAAGTTTGCTTTCCATTGTCAACTGGCCTAGCATAGCTATGCTAAGCTAAGCTAATCTAATCAATGTCAAGAGGAAGAGATTGAGGAAATTGATGTTATAAAGAGAATTTTGTTTCTCATCATGGTATCTCAATTTGCCAACTTTATTTTTCTTCACCTTTAAAGATTGAAGGGCAAAGACCAAACGTGGGTATCTATTCTTTTCAAACTCTTCTAGTTTTTGTAGGTATAGACCCAGAACCTTTTTTTATGTTTTTGGGTAGTTTGTAGGACCGCTTTTAATTTCCAAGAAATACCTTGTCATCGCCTAAATTCATGCTCTTTTATTTTTATTTTTATTATTATAACCAGAATGTCTAAATTAGTTTATACATACCTAAATTAATCCGTGAGATTGACAATCAAATAAATCTCTTATCACCCTATTAACAACCTGAGTTGGTGATCATTTTATCAGCAATTTTATGTATGCATGAGTAGAACAGAATCAATCACAAATTAATGGGCTAAAAGTAAGAGTTTCAAGGTTATTTGGAGTCGTTTATATATTTAATTTTGATTCTCTCTCTTAACGCAAAGTAAGTCTTATCTTTTTCTTGCGCCTTTTGTCAGTGAGACTGCCACACACTAGATGACAAATAGTGGCGGCCGGCGAGGGATCAATTAACCCTTTTGGGAGATGGTTAATTATATTGTCACATAAATAAAACCTTTTAAACTGAGTTTTTTTTTATACTTAGAACCTAAATCAGCATTGGGTTTAGCTTCAGTACTATATGCAAACTTCAGTATGGTACTGCTAAAATGACTTAATATAGAAACGAGGGGAGATACCATATTTAAACTTCAGTATAGTACTGCTAAAATGACTTAATATAGAAGAGGGGAGCTAGAGAATTTATTATATCCAAGTCTTCAAACTAAGACTTAATATAGAAAAGAGGGGAGCTAGAGAATTTATTATATCCAAGTCTTCAAACTTTAAGTTTTCGACAAAAAATTCAATAATTTTAAAACCAGAAGTCACTGTCAGAAAATATAAATCCAAAACCATTAATGAGATACCAAAAAACCCAAAAAATAAAGGCTAAATCCGGGATACCAAAAAAAGATGTAAATGAGATCTGATCTATAGAAATTAACAAAAAGATGCTACGCAAAACCATTAATGAGATCTGATCTATAGAAATTAACAAGCTAAATCCAGGACGAACAATATATACCAAACCCTAGAAGAAGATGTAAAAAGAGAAAAAAACTATTTGTAAGAGTAAATGAGACAGATCAAACAACAATCTTTACAAATCAAGTCGATGAAAAATCAAACAAAAATATTTCTTTCCATCCCAACCAAGAGAAACCGGAGAGAAGAAAGAGAGATTCTAAAGTCACCTGCGAAGCCCATAATTCCATCGGAAATTGGGCTAAACAGAAAGACGGAAAGACGGTTATTCGGCTTTTCTCAAACATTTGTTCCACAATTCCATCGGAAATATGGAACCCTAGAGAGAGATTCGCCATGCTTAAAAATTTTAAAAAAGAAAAAATTCAAAATTTCTCAAACAATTCTTCCCCAAATTCTAGAGTTAGTCAAACGCAACTTGAGATAATCACAGATTTAAAAGCTCTAATTATCTCAAACATTAATTCCCAAACATTCCTGCAAAATCGAGCAGCAGGGAGAGGAACCCTAGAGAAAAAAAAAAAAAAAGAGATAAGAGATTCTTATTTTGTCTTCAACCCCTTTCTGAGAAACCCTAGAGAGAGAGAGAGAGAGAAGAGAGAGAGAGAGAGATGGAGATGGAGACAGTACAGTCGATTGGATTTGAGTGTGCAGTGGATCATGTCAAGTGGGATGAGGGATGAAGAAATTAAGAGGCCAACTGGTGGGTTGTAAGCTTGTAGTACAAATTTTGCAGAAGACAGAAAAGACGTTAATGTTATAGCTGCCTAGGGTGCATTGTATGTAACCCACTATTGAATTCAAAGTATATTATACAATATACCCAACTCCTATTTTCTTCTATCTAATCCAACATATTGTACATTTACCCTTTTATGGATTTTAGTAATTTTTTTCTTTAACAATAAATCATAATACTTTATGTAAAAACTCTCTTCAGCGAACACTTATAAATGTAATGTTCATGTCTTAATTAAAACAGATAATTCGACAATCACACTAAACTACCAATCATTTGTAAGATGAGTTTATATGCGTGATTTTATTGTTAACAAGAGATGTGTCCGAACTAAAAGCAAAGAGAATAAATTAACTTTTTTATGATCAAAATGAATCATCTAAATGTTCGTAAAAATGACACACAATTCTCCTACTAACTCGGATTCAAAGGAACATAATAAGTTAACTTTTATGTGTTAGAATGAATAATCTAAATATAAGTTATGATAATACACAAATAAAACTGTTATTTGTGATTCTCATACTAGTTTGGATTAAAAGCCAAGAGAAATTAGTTGACTTTTTATGCGTTATCAGGTAAATACACGTATTAGGCTTCTTAGTTGGATGTATTTATCTCCTTAAACGTTAGGTAAACGAGAGAAATGAACAATTTTTTTTTTTTTTTTTTTTTTTTTTTTTTTGTAAACCTGGTAATTGTCTCTCTCCCTAGTAAATACAAGACTTTTAAATATAATTAACCCTAATGGTTAAAAGGCTTGCCACCTGGGGAGATGTTAGAAATTTGCATAATCAAAACTTCTCAGTAAGAAAATACTAAGAATAATAGCTATGGAAAACTATATTGAGTAGTTTAACATTAATGGAAGGTTTGTTCAAAGGAATAAATAAAAGGATGAAGTTTGGGGAAGAGAAAGTGGAGGTTTTAACAAATTAATATCGAAGAATCAAGGAATGAGTTATCATCAGGGGCGAAATGCCACTAAAACACAGAGCTAGCTGATTCTCCCCAAAATGTGTTGGGGTACAATAGTTGATTGTACATCCTAGAATAAAGCATTGTTTCGATGGAAGCCTCTAGAATGATTACCAAATCGAGACAAACTCTTAGACACTCAACATGATATGATTTAGGAAAAGCTCCGTTATTTTGAGAGAAACAACCCAAATCATCATTGAGGCCCCTAATTGACTGTTGAATAATAGAGAACCATATGGCCAATCATATAGAAAATTGATTCTTTCGTCCAAAGAATTCCATTAGCCCCTCTTTTTGCAACTAAATTTTGTATATACCAAATTTCTAAAGATGAATAGATCAACTCATATAAGAAAGATGCTAGAAGATAAGATGGACTTGGTAATCCCTCAATATTTGCAAAATCACTTGACATGATCAAGCCAAGTGTTTGACTGAAGGGGGAATCACTCTATGTTCCAACTTAAAAGAGATTGTTATGGCACAACTCGATCTGAACTAAAATATTGAAGACAACATATTTATAATTATCTTTTTCTTTTTCTTTTTCTTTTTTTTACTAGAAGTCAACGTCCCTTCAGCTACTACAGAGCTAGTAAATGACATCAATTAGTTGGACTGAAATGTACTTAAACTATTGATTTTGTTAGTAACTTGATTTGAGTGCCCTTTATTTGCAGAGACAAAATCTATCTCAAACGTCTACTTATGAGGAGACATACTAAATGCATTTGTAGCAATGACAGCTTTAAAGGATAACTAGCAAAAAAAAGTAATTAAAAAGAAATTTGACAAGTGACATAAAACCAAAAAGTACAATCAAAATATTGACTAGAGTTTTAAGTGTGCACACAGGGAAAGTATTAGTAGTGGAATCTATTAAGTTTATGAACAGAAGCCCCCTTTCATGGGGCCCCATCAATTTGCATGAACCAAGCTTGGATTTTTGAGAATCAAAGTTTAACCAAGCAAAATTTGAGAATCTTGTATTTGGACTTCCTAGGGTTTGAGTTAAGCACTATTAGAAAATGAAAAAAAAAATTACAAATATAACCAATCTAAATGAGGTGACGATATCTCTGTTCTAAACCCAGCCCGGCTCGACCCGTTTAACAGGTCAGACTAGGACCCGAGGCCTTCTCTGGGCCAAGTTACCACTTTCAAATGTTCCCAAAATCCCTAACCTGGCCGTCGGCAAACGAGGGGCTATCTACTACCGGGGTTAGAGGGGTTTCGTAAAGTGGATGCTGATGGTTCAAGGGGTGGTATCAAATTGAATTTTGGACGTCGGAATTAGTTGAAATTTGGCTGGAAAATCAAGGTATACACAAGTCACGGCCAGAGAACGGAGGGCTACCAGGTGTCGGGGTTAGAGGGGTTTTGTAGAGTGGAGGTCAATGGTTCAGGTGGTGGTTTCGGATTGAATTTTGGCCATCAGATTCGGTCGAAATTTGGCTGAAAAAATAAGGTATACATGAGTTCTAGTCGACGAATAGGGGGCTACCAAGTGTCGGGGCTAGAGGGGTTTTGTAAAGTGGAGACCGATGATTCAAGTGGTGGTGCCAGATTGAATTTCAGTCACCGTAATTAGCAAGAATTTGGCTAGGAAAAACGAAAACCTAATTGTTACAAGGGTGTCTTTGTTGGGTTTCAAACCTATAGGCACTAATACATATTTATGAGGGGTGTATTTACAAGATTTTACACTTACTGGATCATGGTAAAACCGTCGATTTAACCAGTTTAATCGGTCAACCCAGGACCCAACCCCTTGGCCAAGTGACACCCTAGGTCGGGTTTCAGAATATTTGACGATATAACAAATAACTTGTGTTAGTAAGATGACCGATGTTCTAGTGTGAGTTGGTATCGATGTAATGTATTAGTATTGAGATATGATGTCTAGGTGTAGAGATATACCAATATGATGTCTTGGTGTTAAGGCATGCGAATGCAATGTCTTAATGTAAGGTGTACCTTAGTATCTCCCAATAATGATGAGAGAGAGAAGTTTTAGCGTTGATGCTACCAAAATTATGACAATTCAATCTTCTCCATTTAAACATCAAAACTTCAATTTCAGTCTGATTCAGTGTCTACTTCAACGGTAAACTTCAATCTTCTTCATTTCAACATCAAAACTTCAACTTCAGTCTTCTCTATTTCAACATCAAAACTTCCAACTTCAACTCCAACTTTTAAATTCTTTCAACAATTTCAACCTCAACATTCAATAACTACTGCAGATTTCAACTTCATAGCTTATTTTTCAGTGCCTTCTGCAAACACTTTTACTAAGACAATCACTACTTCAATCTCCTCGATCATTCAGCACTTGCTGTATCTTGACCAACTACATTCAACTTCTGTTTTAAAGTAAGAAATTGAGCAATTTACAATGCTTTTATCAAGATGTCAAGAATTTGTAACTTAGAGGGGACATATTGGACTGTAAGTTTCTTAGCAAGAACTTGTTCCCTTATGTAATGTGCATCAATTTCAATGTGTTTTGTTCTGACATGAAAGACTGGATTTGTTGCCAATGTCCTTTCACTAACATTATTACACCAAATAACTAGAGATTTGCCAAAATTTAAGCTTAATTCATAAAAGAGACTCAGTAACCAAGCTACTTTAGGGGTTGTATGTGCTAGTGCCATGTATTTTGCCTCAGTAGATGATAGGGCAACTACTTTCTGCTTTTTAAAGCTCCATTGAATCAGCTTAGGACCCAAGTATACACAGTACCCACTAGTTGACCTTCTATCTACAATATTGTTTCCCCAATTTGCATCAGTATAGCATTCTATGTTTAAAGCAGTTGTTGGTCAAAAAATTACTCCATGATTCACAATTCCTTTAAGATATCTTAGAACTTTTGCAGCTTGCCACTGCAATTCAGTGGGAGCTTGAAGGAATTGGCTAAGTTTGTTAACAATAAAACTTATATTTGGACTGGTAAGAACTAAATACTGTGAAGCCCTTATAGTACTTCTAAATAAGCTAAGATTGCCGAATAGAGTGTTGTCTACAAGAAACAATTTTGTGCCAAAAGTCATGGGAAAGAACAAGGATTAGGCTCTATCATCTTGGTCTTTATTAGCAAATTAGTTGCATATTTGGACTACTTAAGATGAATTCCAAAAGAATTTCTAGTGACCGCAAGCCCAAGAAAATAATGTAAATAACCAAGAGTTTTTAAGGCAAATTTATCATTGAGTTCTTCCACCAACTGATGAATAAACACAATGTCTGGCCCAATGAGAAGGATGTCATCAACATCGACCAAAACATGTCACTTGAGTATTCTCCTTACGAACAAATAGACTAGAATCAGAAACTGAATTGTGAAATCCTCTACTAATAAGAGTTTTTTTCAACTTATCAAACCATGCTCTTGGAGCTTGTTTAAATCCATACAATGCCTTATTTAGCTTGCAAACATATGATGTTTTGCTGATCAATAAAACTAGAAGGTTGTTGCATATACACAATCTCATTCATCTCACCATTCAAAAAGGCATTGTTGACGTCCACTTGTTGAATGTCTCAACTGTAGGTAGCAGCAAGTGTAAGGATAATCCTAATGGTAAAGGGTTTTATAACTAGACTGAAAGTCTTAAAATAGTCCAACCTAGCAGTTACTTGAAAACCCTGAGCAACTAATCTCGCTTTGTATTTCTGGAAGGTACCATCAACATGGAATTTGGTTCTAAAAACCCATTTATTGTCAACAATATGCATCTCTGAAGTAAAAGGGACAAGAGTCCATGGATTGTTAGCAATTAAGTCATCATATTCATTCTGCATTACTTGTTTCCATTCTGGTAAACTAAGAACTTTAGATATAGTAGTTGGTTCGAGAACAGGTGAGCTAACAACAGTAATCATAGTATGACAAAGTGTTTTGCTTTTTGTTTTTAAAGAAACATTGATGAAGAGAATGAAGTAGTTACTTTTACTAAGGGAACTTAGTTTTATTGGTCCACACACGTCAGTATGTATCAAGTTCAAGTTGCTTTTGAGCTTATGAACTTGACTCCTTTGAAAAACTCTTTCCCAATTGCTTCCCAAGTAAACATCCCTCGCGTAGTTGATCTGGTTGATCAATGTACAATAGTCCTCTCTCTAGCTCCTTCTTAGATAATAATTCTAATACTCTAAAATTGTGATGTCTAAATCGAAGATGTCAAAGCCTTGTCGTGTCTTTATAGCGATCCTTAAGACAATTTACAATATCATTTTGAATATTCAACAAGAACATCCTACTTTTTGACATTGGAACTTTGACAATAGGGTTAGCTCTGTTGCCTCTTACAGAAAAACTATAATCTTTCATGTGAATATTATAGCCTTTATTCTAAAAGTTGAACCAAACTCAAAATGTTGTGTTTCATGTTGGATACATAGCAAACACTTGAAATAAATTGGTGTTTGTCATCCTTCAAACGAATAAAGATGTTATATCTGTCTTTCACTGGAATTTTGGACTCATCACCAAAGGAAACATTGTCATGTACCGTTTTATCATACTTCATGAACATGTTTGTTCTTCACACACTTGATTGCTTGCACTAATGTCAAGATGCCATGTGTTTTCTTGACCTTCATCATTGTCTTTGCATGCTAGGAGTAGGATGCCATTTTAATTTTTTTTCTTCTATAAAGTTAGTTCTCTCTTTAACTTTACTATTGAGAGCTTTGTATTCAGAGGCGTAATGGCCAAACTTTTGACAATTGTAGCAACAACTTGAGAATTGTTATACCTCGAGTTTTACTGCCCTCTTCCATGGCCTCTTGATAAACTTTCTGCTTTTTCATTGTTATAAGAGTTGTTGTTGCTGTTGAAACTCCTATATCTTCCACGACTATAACCTCGTCCTTGTCCACAACCTTGACCTCGACCTCGGTCACTTTGGTTTCTCTCGTCATGGCTTTCCTCTTTCTCCTTGTGTTGCACGTTAAGGAGATCCCCTACTTCTTCTTATGTTTCTCTTCATAGGCTTGTAAGGAACCTTAAAGTTCCTTGACTTCAATTGTTACAATGATTTGTTTGAATTTTGGATCCAAGGAGCCAAGTATCTTCTCAATGATCCTTACACCTTCTAGTTTCTGACCATTTCTTCTTGATTGATTAGAAATATCCAAGACTCTAGAAAAGTAGTTAGAGATGGACTCAACTTCATTCATATTCAACGCTTTAAATTTACCTTTTAATGTTTGGAGACGTACTTTCTTCACTTTCTCGGCACTTTTGTAAGAGGTTTGGAGCTTTTACCATGCTTCCTTGGCAGTGGTTGCATTTGAAATCTTCTCGAAGTTATCATCTAATGCTTGATAGATGAGAAAGAGAGCCTTTCTTGTCTCTCTTTCCTGAGTTCTTTCAGAGTCTCCTTTTGGATCGCGGATATGGCTGACTCATCTTGTGAGTCAATGAACCCGTTCTCCACAATCTCCCAAACATCATATGCCCCCAAAGGAGTCTTCCTCTTATTTTTTATGGATGGAAATTGGAATGACGTCATACCATCGCTAGCCATAGATCTAATATCACTTTGTTGAAAAAATAAATTCTACAAGTGTATTTATTCCTTACAATTAATACAAAATAGAAAAGTTTGTTTATCTTTTTCTTTTGACGACTCGCTTACATTTGAAACATAGAGAGAGGACATATATATACTAGTTTAAATTACCTACAAACCTTATATCATTATTAGCCTATTAACCATAATCATTCACTCATTATTATTTTTTAATGGATAATAATTAAACTAGTAATAATCACTAAAACAAAACAAATTTAATTATGGTTTTTCAATAGTTCCATTCTGAACTCGATTTTACTTGAGTTGAAACTTAGTTCAAATTTTTTTAATTATAACTAAATCTATATTAAGTTCAAAAAATTAGTTCAAAAATTAGAAAGTTAAGAATTTGAGAGTAAAACCAACCATTTTCATCAGGATTAATACTAAATAATTACATCCCAAATCTGGATATTAATCAGTAAATTAGTTTAAAGTATTTTAAAAAAAAGAGTATAATTAGTATAATTATTTATGAAATATAATTCTTTGTGAGTATGAAAGTATAAATACATATGCAGCGGAAGACAAATTTTGTGAAAAAAGAAAATACTCTACAAAATAGAGTGAGGATCGATGATGTTTTAAAATAATGCGATAAAATAAATTCTAAAATTAAGTCTTCATAGTTTCTTGAAGACCACTCAAGACGAGATAAGAGAAATACAAATAACAAGAAAATGTAAACAAATCATAAAGATTCATGTGAATCACCTAATTGGATACCTGCATGAAAATAATATCATTGAATTTCCACTAAGAAAAATCAAACTAGTAAGACTATAATATCCTAACAATGATCTCATGGGATCTCTCATTTTGCTATGCAGATTTCACACACTACATAGAGTATTGTTTTTAGGTTTAAGCTTATATAATTGTATATATTAACGGTGAATATACTTATAAAACAACATTTCTTGCGAGAAGAATCTCCCTTAAAATGAAAAAAAAAAAAAAATCACTTCTTGACATAATTTCTGTAACATCTCTAATAGTTAGGAGGCTCATATAAGGTTTGATATAAGCCCAGCTGAACGAGGTGAAAATGAGATTTCAGAATCTAGGAGGTTAAATTTTTTAAACCTAACATAAATTTTTTTTGTCCCTATAAATTTTAGTTCTACTGTGGCCCCCATATTTTTTCCACTTAAAATATAATTTAATTTCGTAACTTCTGTGGTCCTCTCATTCATTGACCATTACATTTTGGCCCCCAGAATAAAATTCCTGGCTCCCTCCTTCCATTATTTCTTGCTCTAGCAAAGAGACATGACTCACTAAGGTGAGAATTGAGAAACCATTTTTTTTCATCACAAAAACAAGTCAAACACCATTCCTAAATCCTCTGAATATCCTATTTACACTTAATGAGTGGTAAAAAAAACCAGCTAAATTATAAATTATAAATAAGCTACACAAAACCTAACTTGACTCAGTACTTAAAAGCTGAGATAGAAGTAATTAAAAGGCTTTAATTGTAACAGTAATTCTTACCAATTTCTCTTCGCTGCATGAAATCAATCTGATATTCTGTAACTCTTTGAATCCAGAAACAAGGGTATCGTGCCACTGAATCCATACTAGTTGCTCTAGAAATTGAAATTTAAATGAGTTCATAAACTCTCCTGTTATTAGCATTTTATGCATCTAAAAATTTTATTTAAATGGATCCATTACAATGATCTAAGGTTCACACATATATCAACTCTGGTATAGCATTAAAATGAACCCTTATCAATCAAGTTTGGTGATGAAAAAAGTATTACTTTACAGTGCCAATTAACAAAACGGTAATAACTCGTAAAAGAACTGTAATAGCTTGCCTTTCAAATCAGTTTGTCTTCAGCTCTCACTGGTAAACTTCAAGATATTATATTTTATTTTGTGTTCTCAAAATTAAATCAGTTTTTTGGTCAAATTTAGGAGCTGTTCTTGTGGTCAAACTTTAAGAGATTATATTTTTTCATTTTTTGTTATCAAAATTGAATAGGTTTTTGGTGAAAATCTAGGAGCAAATTTTTTTTTTTTTTTTTTTTTTTTTTTTTTTTTGCGGAGAATGTCATAGATTATCCTCAAGGTTTCTATATTTATCACTCGGATGACAATTTTCACACCTTTTTACAAATGATCCTTTAAAGTTTGAAAAATGTATCATTGGTACCACTTTTTCTTACAAAGAAACCCTCAAAGTTTAAAAATTTACCACATATACCCCTTGCTCTAACTATGTTACATTGTTATTAGATTTATGAAACACTTATTAAACCAAAGTTACCATTTTACCTTAACATTTTCTTATAAAGCCAAAGTCACAATTTCATCCATCTAACACAAACAGCAATATAATGAATTAGGAAAAAGGGGTATCCATGATCCAATCTTCAAGCTTTAAGGGTCCATTTGATAAAAAAAATATAAAAATTGTTACCCGAGTGATAAAATAAACAGCAATATAATGAATTAGGAAAAAGGGGTATCCATGATACAAGCTTCAAGCTTTAAGGATCCATTTGATAAAAAAAATATAAAAATTGTTACCCGAGTGATAAAAGTTTGGAACCTTAAGAGGGCGTTTGGATCATATAATATTTTATTATAGGGATATATTATATTAACGGAAATAAAGACCACCTTAAAGATTATTAAGAATATTTAGAAAATGTCTTTGATTGGTTCGAATAAATTGGTGAATAATATGTTTGGTTGGAAGAATAAATGGATGGGTATGTTATAGAAATTACTAAATTGCCCTCCTTTTTAAATATTAATATAATAGTATTTTTTATTATTATTTTTTGAATCATTTCTTTTAACCCCCTACATTTGAAATTTTGTTAAAACACCTCAACCACCCCAAGCCACTGCTGACAACCAGCCACTATCGTCGACAACTGCCGACAGTCGATGGAATGGCGCACGACTAGCCTGTATGGTCAGTTGTGTGCCGACAAAGCCGAAAATGGCCATGGATCACAAATCCATGGTCGAAAAACCGCCAGATCTATGGTCATTTCATGACCAAAGATGTGGTCGTGAAACAGCCGTAGAAACACCAAATCGAGCCATTTCCGGCCATGGATCATAGATCCATGGTTGGAAAAAGCCTTACCGGTGCACGAACAGCTAGATCCCGTCGGTTGTGCACCATTACGACGACTGATGCCGGTGGCCGACGATGGTGAGTCACGACCGACGGTGGTATTGGGTGACTAGGGGTATTTTGTTAACTTTTAAACTTTTTATAGCTGAGGTGTTTTAGCTAATTTCTCAAATGTAGGGGGATTAGGTAATTATTATTTGGTAGATATTTGGCGGCAATTGGGTCCGAAATGGTTTTTAATTAAGGGCAAAATGGAAAGAAAAATAATATTACCCCGGTAATGTTTTAATAACATCCCCTAGCAAGGTAATAAGATTACCCCCACATTACCAACAGTAACTACTATTTGCAATAAAATATTACTGTAATATTTTATTACTTGCAAACTAAATACAGGAATATTACAAAATAAATTAATATTACCCTCGTTATCTTATTTACCCTCGAACCAACGGCCCCTAAAGGTAATCTATAATGTTCTCCTTTTTTTTTTTTTTTTTTGTTTGGGGTAATCCTAAAATCCAACTCTCACTCGAAAACTTCAAGTATTAATTTTTATTTTTTCAAAAGAACGTTATTATATATAAATAAATATATAAACTAATGTACACAAACTAATGTGACATTTGTCTTTCATTGACACATAATTCATTTATATTTATTGAACTTTAACGAATTAACTTTTTATATGCATTTATCAAATCACTTTATGACCATAGTTTACATTAAAAAAAAGTTTGTATAAAGATTTATACATATAGTGTTATTCATTCTCAAAATTTCAATGATTCTAATCAAATCGAAGAGCACCGTTTTCTCGTAATTTTGGCTTCAACTCTCATTCAAAAACTTTAACATATTATTTTTATTTTGTGTTCTAAAATATGAATAGCTTTCCGATCAAATCTTAAAGCAGTTTTTTTTTTTTTTTTTTTGGGTGTAATTCTATCTTCAACTCTCACTCATAAGAATAAGATATTATACTTTATATTGTGTCTCAAATTTTGAATAACTTTCCAATCAACTCTGAAAGTAGTTCTTACGTATAATTCTATCTTCAAACTTTTAAAACTTCAAGTTATTGTTTTTTTAATCTGTGTTCTCAAAATTTGAAAAGGCAGTCTAAAATTAAATAGAAATTGAAAACTTAATGCTACATATACAAACTATTCCCCTACAAACTGATGTTACAATCCTTCATGTTTAACATATTATCTCCCTAATTGTTAAATTTATCTCTAATTCAAATTACTCAATCACGTTAAAACCATTGTTTATATATGAAAGTTTGTAAATTAGTATTATTTATAAAAAACAACAAACATATTTATTATCATTCTTATAAAAATGTAGAGAAAAATGTTTAGGGTGTTTTCATTCCTTAATTATACATCGAATTCTCTACCTTTTCTAAAACAGGTTTTCAATCCTTAATATACATCGAATTCTCTACCTTCCTACTCTCTGTTTTAGAAAAGGAAAATGATAAGCATCCAATATTACCTTCATCAACATAAAATAGAAAACAATAATTAACACAACCTAAATTCCTCGAGCTCGAGATACTAACCAAATATTATTAGAGTCAAATCCCTGTTTTAGAAAAGGAAAATGATAAGCATCCAAATATTACCTTCATCAACATAAAATAGAAAACAATAATTAACACAACCTAATTCCTCGAGCTCGAGAATACTAACCAAAATTAATAGTAGTCAAATCCTAGACAAAGAAACTAGGGCACTGGTCCTTGAATTGACATAAGCCTAAAAGGGCAGTATACTTCAATACAAGTGATCATAAACGAACACATGTACCAGGTACAAAAGACTATAAACAAGGGACCCAGTAAAAGTTTTCACCTAACTTTTGGATGGGGCAGAAAGATGATGTTGCTTACCAAAAAAAGTAGAAAATATCGCCCTACTTTACCTAATACGCTATTGACTGAACAAAATCCTTTTATGGGGCCTGGCCAGAAGTGTTCAAGGAGGTCTTCCTTGTTAATGTTCATTGAATCCATTCCATGTTTTGTCACAGTATGTGTGATCACATGCTCACGGATCTATTTAAGAGTACATAAAATTTGTAAAGAATGATGTGATGGAATTGATGTGATCAATACATATGTATGGTTTTTTTTTTTTTTTTTTGTGTGTGTGTGTGTGTGTTTAAGCTTATTACAAATAATACTGGGTTATGATTTAATTAATTATCTTAATATATGAAAGACTATGATATATGTTTATGATCTCATAATCTTTGGTGCATAAACTGATTATTTCCTTTTAATTCAAGTCCAATCACGAAATGGTAGGTGAAGATCTTCTGCTTTTAAGGCTGAGATCAGTAGACTTAAAAATCCTTTCTATTTCAACTAATAACACTGAATAATGATCTTTCAAGTCCAACCATGAACTGGTGTTAATGACTGAATATAATAAGAATTATATTTATATTTTTACATCTACAAATACTTAAAAACATAATAATTATGCGTATAATATACCGCTTAAACGTGGAAACCACTATAGTTACTATTATGGCAATAGCCATTCCTTGATGAGTAATTAATTAGGTATGTAATCATTCAATAAAATCAACCAAGAAGTTCAATTTAAATTAATCAAGAAAACGCAAGCAATGTTTACCTGGGGTGAGTCTTGATGACCAAATTTAACATTCTCTGCAAAAAGGAATGAAGAAACGACATTACTTATCACGCAGAATTCTAAAATGGAAATTCATAAATTACAGTCAAAGATCACCTTTTAGATACGTTATAGATTCTTCTAGTGCTTTGCAGGAGAGATAGGCACACTTTGCAAATTAAAAACATCATCGCCAGCAAAAAGATAATTTCTTGTAAAACACAAATAACAGAAGAAATAAGCAAACAAAACAAAACCCATATGCAGAAAGAGATAAAATTTGAGCCAAAAAAATTGCATCAAACAAACCTGTTTCAATTTGGTCAAATATTGTTTGCTTCCAAAGAGAATCTGAAAAACCTCCAACAAAGAAACTCTAACTACTACACGGAAGCTAAGCCATAAATTGAAGCAGCAAAGTTTGAACAAGAAGAAGACGACATAAAACTGATGGAGACAAATCAGGGAAAAAGAAGTAGCTAGAAACAGCACAATGAATGAAGACTATCTGTACTTGCATTCTTTGAAGAAAAAAAGAAGAGAAGGTTTTTTTCCACTCCATTTTTTTTCTTTCTAGTACATTTTACGTACAGTGTGTTGCAGAGAGAGAGAGAGAGAGAGAGAGAGAGAGAGAGAGAGAGGGAGCTCTTCGTTGGTTCCAAAAAAGTAGTTACCTTGGTTTTTGAGACGACTTTGCCTATGGCGTGATCTAGTTTCTCACTTTAAGTTTTTCAGAGTTTTAAGTTTCATTCTGTAATCAACACCTGGCAAAATCTCTCACCCTTTAAAACTTTATTTTTATCGATCAGGTATCGGATCAATGTATCTTCGTTTTGTGTTAATTCAGCTTTTCATAGCTGAGATGGGTTACATGTTTTCATTTTCTGCGCTTAATAGAGGGTGGCAATGGCGTGAATTGAAAATTATATAACGGGAAAACTACTATTTCGGTTGGAAATTGGTATGAAAATAATGAGAATATAATATCGATTTCTGATGTGACTCCAACATTTAAAACTATATATTTCCTGTATAAACCCTAAAAACTTGCTATTTTGATTGAGACCATCTCCAACTACAAAGACGAGATTGGTAAATTTTTATTTCAAATTGGTATGATTTTTGGTGTATTTTACTATTACATCTCTAACCTGTTGCACCAAATATTACACTAAAAAAATATTCTTTAGAATATTCTTTTTCTTTTTCTTTTTCTTTCTACTAATAATCAATAATTAATTTATTTCATTAATTATTTTTGTATATATTAATTAAATATTAGGAATGATATTTTTATTAAATAATAATAACTTTGAAAATTATACTAATTTAATACAATTAAGCATTTATTTAATCAAATAAACATATATTTAATATAAAAAAAATATTACATCTAGTATAAAATGTCACAAAAAAAAAAGACAACAACAACATAAAAGTAAAATTATATATTAATAGTAATTTAATTTTCTAAATTAGTAGATTCTTCCCACAAATGATCAATTAATGCATTTTGAAAGAGCATAATAAGTCTTGGTACCCTTGATTTGTCTATGGTAAGCTCTAATTCTTTTCAATATTTTGATGATCTTAGAGGATCTGAAACTAATATACCGGAATACAAAATTGTTATTTTAGTTTATGTTGTATTTTTTTTTAATTTTAGTGTTTTTAAATTAGTGTTAATTTTTATTTTGAATTATTATAGTTTAATATTTGCATTGAATAAAGTTTTGTTTTTAATTTTTCATCATTTTTTGAATTATATTATTATTATGAATTTATTATTATAAATATTACTATAAATAATAATCAAATTAACATAAATACAAATTAAATAACAATAAAGAAATAAAATATATTTTATAATAGATGAATAGTATCACACCAAATTAGTGTGGATGAATAGTATTACACCAAATTTGGTGTGATACTATTCACTTACACTAATTTGTTATAGATTTTGGTGTTGGGTTGAAGCAAATTTTCCACACCATTTTGGTGTTTTACACCAAATTAGTGTTGGGTTGGAGATGCCCCAAGGGAAAATAATATTTATTTCAATTGACTCCAAAATTTAAAAATTATATATTTACTCTAAGCCGACCTAAAAATCTGAATCTTCTTAAATTTTATGGGTAGTTTAGCTCCACTAAAATGTCTCATGCTTTTGTTATATTCAATAAGAGATCTAGATCGAATCAATATTGATATTGATATATTGATTCAATCTAAGATCCTAGACTTGGAATAAATTCAGTAACGAGTCACAAAATCTTGGTGATATTCTCTATTGAAAAAATGGAGAGTCTGCTTTGAAATCGTCCATCCTACATCCACTCTTGAGTATATGCTTCAACAGGAATTGCACAAGAATAAATTGATACAATTTGTGTGTCATGTTAATGTATTTTCATTTATGGGGTAATTGAGTTTGATGTCTTCATGTCCAAAGGTATAACCTTATGTTAGGGAAGTGGGAAAGTAGAGGAGGGAATGGAAAGGACAAGAGAGCAAGATTATATTTAATTTGTAATTTGAAAACGTGAGAAGGAAAATATAGATTAGGACATTTGGTGGAAGTAGGTAGCTAACTAGTCTCAATTGTTCCCTTATTAATTACATCACTAAGATGTTTAAACTATCAATGGAAAATTGCAACACAAGTAGCTAATTAAGCAATGGAAAAAGTCACAGTTTACAAGTATATTTTACATACGAAGGGATATATGATTTAGAAGCAGCTTTATATCCATCCATCAACTATCAGTTTCCCCATTTTCTTTTTTCACTTTTGATATCTTTCAGAAGTAGAGGAGGAAATGGAAATCTCTCTTCCATACGTTTTCATTGTTATTTTCTTTCTTTCATGTCAAATATTTATATTCATCACCTGAAGTGAAAGAGCTAGTGGCTGTATAGCATGAAGAACTGAGGAGGTGACGTACTATAATATAAGTTTGTATGCCTGTGATATCAAAATCAAATCTATACTAAACAGTAGAGTAGATTCTGACACTAATAAATTTAGTTTAAAATGTTTTATGACACACAGCAATTCTCTTGAGTATGAAGTAATAGACTTTTGAACTGCGAAATGGTGAATAGAGTTGTGAAAAAAAGCTTGATCAAAATTTAGAGAACAGGGGTAGGCGTAGGTAAGGGCAACCCTTTGGTTGAGAATGAAAACTAATGAGACTAAAAATGTAGGTTCAGACTCTGTATATATTGTCGGCATCGGTAATGCAACTGATGTGATATTCGTAATAAATAAATTATTCAACAGTCATGCTCTCACCTCTTTAATCGGATCCGGGATCTAGAGAAGCTCAATCTCAAGGAGCAACACAATCTGCCAATCTCTTATATACGAGTAATATTATATATACATCATTTTCAAATAATATTTTTCATACAATATTACGTAGTAAGATATGATTAGTTAATTTAAAATTAAAATTAAACTTTTACTCAATTATATCTTTCCACATAATGTTGTATAAAAATAATGTATGTGTAGTATTATTCTTTATATATAGAGAAACGCTATCTGGGATATATATATATATATATTGATGCTAGATTTTGACACAAACAATTTACACATGCAAAGTGCTAAACGGACTTAAAAATCACATGTGATAAGAAAACATAAAATGAAACAATGAATGAGAAACAATATTTAAAGTGGTTCCGATGCTCAAAAGCGAATCTTATGTCCACTGTTATTATATTAATAGATGGGTAAAATCAAGTCAAGTGAGGCGAGCTGAGTTACAATCTAGAGAGAATATATATATATATAGAGAGAGAGAGAGAGAGAGAGAGAGAGAGAGAGAGAGAGAGAGAGAGAGTGGAAGCTGTTTTAGATTAAGATCAGCTATTCCCGTAAATGAGAGGGGTGTCCTCTATTTATAATGGGAGAGTTCAAGGTAATGATTATAAGTCAACAAGTGGGTAGGTGCCGTGCAAATTCTTCTTTGCATCCCATGAGTTATCTGTACGAGAAATATCCTCAAATTGCGTAGGGCTTAGGTAGATGGGTAATCCCTAACCACTCGCAAGCCTGGCATTTACCTGCTGTATTGACAAGAACCATACCGTCCCTGTCACTGCACGATGTGGCAGCATCTGGACGGCACAAAACCTTCCTGAATCCTGATTGGCTCTTGCTGACGAGAGTCCACGTCAGCCCTAACTTTTCAGGCATAACAGAAGTCCCCTAGTTTTTAAGGTTTAAGGATTGAACCTTAAGAACTTTATGATTATGCCACGACTTGACTTGTCCCGAATAACATTTGGTCGAGCTGACCGAGCTGCAAAGAGGTCACAGCACATGTTTCTAAGGGTAGCATAAGCAACCTGAGATGGCCTTCTTCCACAAGTTCAACGACCTGGATCATGCCTCACTTAGTGTCGTACCAATGTGTTTCAAATCTCATTCACGGTCCATGACTTGAGAATACTTAGCATATTTTTACCAAGGACAAGAAATCGCATTGTCTCGAAATTGATACGCGGCGAAGTGTGTTCTGTCTAAACAACCTCTTCAGATGTTATCCGTTGTGCTTGATAGCTAATCTGTTTAATAAAATAATCTTTATTCTGACAGATGTGTCTAGTGCGCAATAAGTGTCAATCATACGCATTAAATGCAAGCCATGTTGAAACGACATTCTCTTTCAAAGCATTAAATGCAGATAAGGGTGCATTTAATGTGGAGGAGATAATCAAGTCGTCACTTGGTTGTTCCAATGGAGGGAAGCGTCGATTGGCATTTTCGAAGCATGGCGGTTACTTCTTCTCGCGGATTGATGACACGTGGTCACAATCAATGGCGAGAAACGTATTCCGCCCAAGTATCGCTTACCTAGGGAAATCAATCGTCGCTTCCCACCCCCCCCCCCCTAAAAACCACAGGCTCGTCTCAAGCTTTGTCACAAAACTCACACTTTCAGAGAAATAACAAAGCTCTCACGAAATCAATCTCCCATTTTTCCAATTGACGTGCACCCTTTGTTTACGACAGAAAGTCCATTCCCGCAGCCAAGAGGTAAGGAGGATTTCTCTTTGCTTTTCTTTTACTATTTTGTTGATAGCTTGTCTTGATGATAATGGTGGGTATGAATTGTTTGGTAAACCTTCGTGGTGCATATTTACGGCAGTTGTGAGGAGAAGGCTTTTTCTTTCATAAAGAGTAAGAATTTAAAGCACAAATCCTTAGGGGTGGTCCCCAAGGGTTTTTAGGGTTTTTCTAGGGTTTAAGGAAGGTACATTAGGGTTTCTTTTGTTCTTCCACATCATCGTACGGAATACTGTACGAAGACTAAGTTATCTTTGCATGTCGCCCCTTTTTCAGATCTCAGGAGCAATGGATGCCTCAGCGACCAAAACAACTGAGGGGACGAGCTCGCAGGCGTAGGAAGCCCCAGCGGGCCCCGTGCGAGAGATTTTATCAATGACCACCCGAGATGAGATATAGAAGGCAATGGACGAATACGCACTTAGCGTGGACATCTACCAGCACAGAACATATACAGCTCGAATCCCCCAGAGGGAATGGTCGTGATATCGGAAGTGATCTTCAAATGCGGGGTGTTGATACCTTTTCACCCCTTCATTAGGTCGATCCTTGATCACTTCGAGGTTGCACCGCTGTAACTGATGCCCAATGCATATATGATAGTCATTGCTATGTATATTGCATGTAGTGAGAATGGCCTTGGCCAGTTGATTGTGCTGAAGCTTGCATGCTCCTATTACCTGAAGAAGAGCAAGGATAAAAGACTTTTTTTACCTCTCGAAGCGATCTACGATCGAGGGAGGAATATTTGGTTACCATATTAATCTCGAGGCCTATGAAACCAAATTTTTCTTTTTTCAATATGATGACGTCTGCCAGTTTAGGGAACCGAGTAGGTTTTCCCCTCTTTTACTTTGCGGAATTTTTCTTTTCCTTCAGCTTTGCTTTCTAACAAACTTTTCCATCTCTTTGCAGGAAATAAGATGACCAAGTTGACGACTCTGACTGATTTCAACTGAATCGTAGCATTCGGTAATCTACCCTAGCAAAGTCACGACGCGAGACTGCTCGTGACGACCACCAACCTGAGGAAATATGGTTCCTTCAATTTCGAAGTGTCTCTGGAACCTTTAGTTCGTAAGTGTCCTCGCACTTTAGAAGTTTTTTTTGTTGCATGCAATGACTTTTTTCACTAATCATGCTTTCATGTAGCGACCATGCCACCCAGAGTCCTGAGACCGACGACAAGGACTAGGGGGTTCGTTTTTCCCCGGGTCACCCTGACTGAGCTAGCCGAGGCGATCTTTGGCGATACCCCCGCCAGAGGGGTACAAATGGTTGCGCGAACACCCACAGAACAACAAGGGGAAACTTCTCGGCCAGCGGCTACTTGCGCCCCCAAGCAGAAAACCATGGGCCAAAAAACTAAGAAAAGAAAGCAGTTGCAAGCTAAGGAAAAAGAGATTCGCAGCCTGGGAGGTCGCAACCTTACTAGGCCTTTCACTCGGGGGTGACCCCGAGGTCCGCACCTGACATTTCGATAGTCCTGAAGCGTTCGCGCAGAGGACAAGGGAAAGTTGCAGTCTCCCGAAAGAGAGCGGGCAAAGAGCCGGTTGACGAGATGCCAATTCCTTCAAGGGTGGACACACCTGTGTTGGACTCTATGGGACAACTTTTGAAATACCTGTAGCCGGTGGTGTATACCCTATTGGAGTGCCAACTTACTGCGGCTTTTGAGGAGTTCGTGGCCTCTTGACCTGCGGACCTGATAGCTACAATGCTCCAGCTGCAAAGCCAGGTAAGGCAGCTCGTCCTCGTCAAGGATTTCCCAATATTGGTTGGTTTTCGTACCCTTTATGTTTTTTAGAAAAATGGAGTTTAACCCTTATTTCCTTTCTCGTGCGGTCTCTGCTCGCCCTGCACATGGCCCAATAGTAGATCGACCTGGACTCCGCTAGGGGTCTCCACGAGCTGAAGGAAGAAAATCCGAAGCTAAAACAGGACCTCGCAGCTCTAGACATAGAGGCAAAAGAATACCACATCCAGGCTAATCAATACCTATTAGAGAGGAACTCTACCCTTTGCACAATAGAGTTCCAGAAGGCCGAGTTCGAGAAGAGAGGCGAAGAGATCAAGGAGCTCTAGAGGACAGTGGCTAAACTCACCAAAGAGTGTGGCAAGAAAAAGCAAGAGTTGAAAGCAAACTCTGAACGGACCATGAAGGCAAAGGCAGAAAGAGCTCAGTTGTGAGAAAATACCAAGAAGCAAAAGAGAGCACTGGAGATGGACCTCGAGTTTTTCCAAGGCCGGGTCGCTTCATTAACTGATCAAATGAAGCGACAAAGCCTTGAAAATGAGAGGAAAGCCGCTGACTGGGTGATTTAGGCCATCTATAGTTTGCGACCAAGGAACTCAGGGATGGACCTCTCCGACCTCTCGATTGAATACTAGAACATCCTTACTTCCATGGCAGACGCTGATGATAACGTCGAGGAGGAGGAAGGACAAGAGCCTCCTCCAGAGGACGATCAGCCGGAGGAATATATCCCAGAGGATCCAGTAGCTGATCGGGTGGTCGGTGACCAACCGGGGGATACTGAGGTTGCACTCACAAGGCCTAGAGGCGGACACCAGTGATCGCTTCTTCCTGCTTCTACACAACCTTATTTTTAACTTTATTTTTGCATTTCTTAACTCTCTCTGTACTTGTCTCCATTACACACACACACACACACACACACACACATATATATATAAAATATTTTTTAGCCATTTGTGAAAGCATGTATAATTTTGGGTACTTCACAAAACTAATGTTACATATGCAAACAGGAAACTTTTAAAAACATTGCGATGAACAAGATCATACAAGACAAATTTGCTTAAAAGCGATCTTATTTACAAAGTTCACAAGGAAAAGTTTTATAAGGAAATGAAAAATTAAGAGCAAGTTCGGAATTATTGGTAATAAGGGCGAAGGTGCTCAACATTCCAAGCTCGAGGTACTTCGGAACCGTTAAGTCTTTTGAGGTGATACATTCCTAGTCATATTACCTTAGCGATGCGGTATTGGCCTTCCCAGTTAGGTCATAGTACCCCCGCGCTCGGTTCCTTTTTACCGAGAAAGACTTCTTTCAGAACTAGGTTGCCGACCTGAAAGTCTCTTCTCTTGATCTTAGAGTCGAAGAACCTCTTTGCATGCTGCTGGTAGAATGTTATCCTTAATCGAGCCTTGTCGCGGTGCTCTTCAACTAAGTCTAGACTTGCACGCAAAAGTGCCTCATTGTCCGTTTCATTGAATAGGTCTCTTCAAAGCGAACTAGTTCCTACTTTCACTAGGATCGTAGCTTCGCAGTCATATGCTAGCGAGAAGGGCGTTTCTGAAGTAGAGGTTCTCGAAGTTGTTCTATATGCCCATAGATCTTCTAAGAGGTTGTCAACCCAATTACCCTTGGCAGCAACAAGCTTAGCCTTCAGAGTGTGCTTAATGGTCTTGTTGACAGCTTCAACCTGTCTATTGGCTTGCGGTCTTGCGACTAAGGTGAACTTTTTATGGATCCCTAGCTTATCGCAAAACTGTTTGAATTCCTCATTATCGAACTGCTTGCCATTATCAGAGATGAGTGCATGAGGAATTCCGTAGCAGCACACTATATTTTTTAAGTTGAAGTCTTTGAGTTTCTTAGTAGTGATCGCGGCCAATGGTTCAGCTTTGACCTATTTGGTGAAGTAATCTACCGCGACCACAGCATACTTGACCCATCCCTTTCCAACTGGCATGGGCCCAATAAGATCAATTCCCCACATGGAGAATGACCAAGGGCTGGTCATTGTCGTCAGCTGGTGGGAAGGCGCTCGTGGTATGTTCACGAACCGCTGGAACTTGTCACACTTTTACAAAGTTGAAAGTGTCTTCCTAAAGTAGGGGCCATAGTACCCTTGGCGGATAATTTTGTTGGCGAGGGATTGTGCGACAGTGTGATTACCATAGATCCCTTCATGTATCTCTCTCATGACATACTCTGCTTCTTCATCGGTTACATATAGAAGGAGAGGGATGTTAAACCCTCACTTGTACAACTGATTTCCTATAAGTGTGTAATAAGTAGCTTTGGTGCGCAAGATTTTTGCCTCAGTCTTGTCATTAGGCAAAGTGCCATCTCAGAGATACTAAATAATTGGAGTCATCCAAAAAATTGACTCCATTGTAGCCACGGCCTGCTCGGGCGAGTTGATACTAGGAATCTCTATGTACCGAACATGAATACTTTCCGGTGCATCTGAGTCTAGTGATGAAGCTATTCTTGCCAAGGCATCTGCGACAGAGTTACTATCTCTAGGAATCTGTCTGATCGTGAAGTGCTTGAAAGACTCGAGTGCGGCCTTAGCTTTCTTTAGATAGGTGATCATGTTCTTTTCCTTGGCTTGATATTCTCCCAAGATCTAATTGACAACCAGCTGGGAATCGCTGTGAATACTAATCACGCTAGACCCATTTCTTTTGCCAATCGCAGGCTAGCGAGCAACGCTTTGTATTCGGCCTCGTTATTCATAGCTTGGAACTCAAATCGAAGAATTCCATGGATGCGAGTCCCTTCGGGACTGAGGAGGAGAAGACCTGCCCCGACTCTTTTCCTGTTTGAGCAACCATTGACGTAGAGGCTCCACGTCGATAAGTTTCAAGCGGTTTCCTAGGTGACTTTGCTAACTCGCTGCTCGAATTCCTGATTCGGTTGGAACGAGAACTCCGAAATGAAATCTAAAATAGCCTGCCCTTTGATGGTTGCTTTCTGTTTATAATGCATATCAAACTGACTCAGTTCCATTGCCCATTTGAGTAACTTACCCGAAGCCTTTGGCTTCTGAAGGACTTGCCTAAGTGGATAGTTGGTCAAAACATGGATTGTGTGGACATGGAAGTAGGGTCGCAGATTTCTGGAGGCAATCAGCAGGGCATAAGCTAATCGTTCTATTTCTGGATACCGCATCTCGACGTCCAACAGTCGCTTTCTCATGTAATATACTGGCCATTGAACTCTGCTTTCCTCTTGAATGAGAGCTACGTTGACCGCATGCCAAGAGACGGACATGTACAGGAGTAGAATTTCCTCAGGGAGAGGCTTGGACAGGAGAGATGGCTTCCCGAGGTGCTCTTTTATGCTCTGAAAAGTCTGCTCGCACTCCGGAGTCCATTCAAACTTTTTGTTGGCCTTGAGTATATTACAAAGTGGCAAGCAACAATTTGTTGCCCTTGATATGAAACGACTGAGAGCCGATATCCTCCCATTTAGACTCTGAACCTGTTTTCGGTTGGTCGGACTTTTCATATTAAGGAGAGCTTGAATCTTCTTGGGGTTGGTTTCTATCCCCCTCAGTTAACCATATACCTCAGGAACATTCCCGAGGATACTCCGAATAAGCATTTGAGAGGATTGCGTTTTATTATGTACTTGCGGAGTATGCTGAACATCTTAGCGAGATATGCTATGTGATCTGAAGCGACATGCGACTTGACCAGCATGTCATCAACATAGACTTCCGTCGATTTTTTGATCTGCTCGAAAAATATTCGGTTAGCCAGCTACTGGTAAGTTGCCCCAACATTTTTTTAAGCTGAAGGGCATGACCTTGTAACAATATAGCCCCCAATCTGTGACAAATGAGGTATACTCTTTGTTTGGTGCGTACATCGAAATCTGATTATATCCCAAGTAGGCATCCATAAAACTCAGCAGCTCATGTCCAAAGGTGGCATCGACGAGCTGGTCGATTCTTGGCAAGGAAAACTGTCTTTCGGACAGGCTTTGTTGAGGTCGGTGAAGTCAACACAGGTTTGCCACTTGTCACTAGGCTTCTTTACCAAGACCAGATTTGCAACCTAGCTCGGGTAAAGCGCCTCTCGAATGGACCTGTTCAAAAGGAGCTTATCTACCTCGATTTCCAAGGCAGCATAGCATTCAGGGTCAAATGCTCTTCTTTTCTAGTGAACCGGCTTGACCGCACTGTCAATATTCAGCGCATGGCATATGACACTCGAGCTGATCCCGATCATGTCAACATGAGTCCATGCGAACACGTTGACATTCTCTCTAAGGAAACTGGTCAGGTCTTTAGTGAGCTAAGGGTTAAGATTACTCCCGATTCTTAACACTCAGGTCAGCTCATTTTGATAGACTGATATCTCAGATAAATCCTTAACTGGCCCACTGTGAGGGCACTCCTAGATGCGCCATGTTATCATCTACCAGGCTGGGCTGCGGCTCGATCATACTGATCGCCATTGCCTGTTCTGGGATGCCAACTGGCATTCCTCTTCCTTTGCATGCCATCTGTATAACTTTTATATAGCAGTCACGAGATTCGCGTTGAGATCCGTTTACTTCCCCTATCCCTGTCAGGGTGGGGAACTTCATTTTTAGATGGTAGATGGAGATGGTTGCCTTGAAATTTCTCAGTATAGGTCATCCCAAAATTCCATTGAAGGCGGACGGACAGTCTACTACCAAAAATTCTGTTATTTTGGTCACTTCGTTGGTTTCTCCCAACGTGACCAAGAGTGATATCATTCCCCTAGGAATTAGATGGTCCTCGGTAAAACATAAAAAAGCATGGAGGTAGGCTTTAGGTTTGCCTCGTCCAGTTGCATTTTCTCAAAAGCTCGTTAAAATATGGCATTCACGGCACTTCCATTGTCCACCAACTTTTTGTGGACTTCGTACCGGCCTATTTTAGGCGCGATGACGAGAGCCTCCTCATGGGAATGATGCAATCACAACACGTCTTTCTCAGAGAAGGTGATGATCTCCTCCCTGCGAACCTTAGTGGGTCACAACGCTGTGCTCATTATACTCACGGGGTCATGACAAACTTCCCAAGCATACCTCTCCTAGGCACCTCGAGAATTCCCTGCGAGGTATGGTCCTCCGAAGATGATCCCTACACAATAGAGTCTCTTGTGACCATGACACTTCTTCCCTGGTTCCTCTTGATCTTTCTCCCGAACGGGAGTCAAGCCATCAACATATTCTTTGAAGTGCCCCTGCTTGATAAGGTCTTCGATTGCCTACTTGAGAGCTCGACACTCATCGGTATGATACCCATTATCCCTATGATAGCGGCAATACTTTTTGTTGTTTCTGGTTGAGGGGGGATTCTTCATGGGCTCTGGCTCTCCGAGCAAGCTGGCCTCCTCTGACTTATCCAGAATGGTCGATGTTGAGGCGTTCAGAGGAGTGTATTGATTCTTGTCGCGATCGCGACGAGGAACTAGGGCATAAGATTTCTTAGATTCAAACCGTTGCTTCTTTCCTTTCCACTGATCATCATTAGCCCATCTGCAATCAGTCCTCCTATTCTTCCCCCAGTTGGGAGCACTGCTTGAGGGATCGGGGTCGTGGCGATTGAGAGCGGCCATAGAATTTTCAATTCAGAGGTATTTTTCGGTGAGGTTGTAGAAGCAAGTGAGGAAAACATCGTCCTCAGATTGTAGTTCCTTCCACAAATCTGTCTCCGGGCGAACTCCCACGATAATGAGAGTCCGAACAGACTCTTCAAGAGTATGAGCCACTTTGTGGAGTTCCTTGTGGAATCTGTCTATGTAAGATTAGAGGGATTCATCCCTCTCTTGCCGTATGTTGCTCAGGTAGCTCAACAACATTGAGAACTTCATGTTCACCTGAATGTGTCTTAGGAACGACGAGCTCATTTGAGGCCATGAGCTGATTGATTCCGCGGGAAGCGACCTGAACCAGCGACTAGCATGGGTAGTCAAGGTTATTGCTAAGCATCGAAAATTGGCCAAGTCGGAGACTTGGTAGAGTTTCATGAGGTCGTTGAATTCGTACATGTGATCCTGTCGGTCTGAATTCTCATATGTTGGGTATTCTAAATCTCGATGGGAGAGGAGCAACTAAAATTGCTGGAGAAAAGGGAGATGCCTCTGCGACCTTCCCACTCTCATTCTGCTGAGCCTTAAGCTAATCCAACGCTCATTGTAGTTCCTCAATCTAAGGCAACAGAGCTGCTTAGGGATCACTTTTTGCAACAGGGGTTCGACCCTCATGGTCACAGTTGAGGAAAGATCACAAATCAAGCTCTTCCTCAACTCGGTCAGAAGCTCTAGCAAACCTTGACATACACTGACTGGAGCCGTGTGATGGCATTGAGTGATTTGGAAAAAAAATTTGATCTCTGCGGTGGTTCAAACCAACCTGCGTATGATGGGGACTGCCCACATGACGATGGTCGAGGTCGTCATTTCGGTGATATTAGGAATCTCCCCACCTTACACTTTTGTGGGAGTGCCCATGCGATGTGGCATGGGACGGCTCATGCTGTGACATGTTGTCGAGTCGCAATGCCATAGGTATTACACCCGTTGCACGACCGGTGTTCGCTGGTCCCTCGGAGCCCTCTAGTCTGCTATTCGCCACTTGTTTTCCCCTTCTTTGACGCACTACAGTATGCGCGATACAAGCTTTCACCCTTTTCTGCGCTTTCATGCAACCTACAGGTGTTTTTGGCAGTGGCACCGCCTCATTGGATTCTGGTGGCACAACCCAATCCAAATGGTCTAGCCTTTGACTAACCATTTGGAGAGTATTATTGAGCCTCTCTAGGTAACTCATGATGGCTGGGTCGAGCCGTGAGCTTGAAGGAATATTCGCCATGATACTTTGTTGGACTAGTGGCATTTCGGGAGAAGTGTCCTCTTGTACCTGGGGGATTTCCTCATTGTCATAGTTGGCTCGCTCAGGTTAGAAACTACGAGCCATTTGCTGATTGGTAGGACCGATTAGTCAGAGATTTTTTATGAAGAGCGGATACTAAATCAGGCACTCCTTCTAGCGCCAAACTGTTGATGTTGGATTTTGACACCAACGACTCGCACGTGCAAAGTGCTAAGCGAACTTAGAAATCACACGTGATAAGGAAACATGAAATGAAACAATGAATGAGAAGCGATATTTAAAGTGGTTCGGATGCTCAAAAGTGAATCCTACATCCACTGCTATTGTATTAATAGATGGGTAAAATCAGGTCACGTGAGGCGAGCTGAGTTACAATCTAGAGGGAATATAAAAAGAGAAAATGTGTAAGCTATTTTAGACTAAGATTAGCCAATCCCGTAAATGAGAGGGATGTCCTCTAGCTATTTACAGTGGGAGAGTTCAAGTTAATGATTACAAGTCAGCAAGTGGGTAGGTGTCGTGCAAATCTTTCTTTGCATCCCATGGGTTATATGCACGAGAAATATTCTCAAATTGCGTAAGGCTTGGGTAGGTGGGTAATCCCTAACTACTCACAAGCCTGACATTCACCTACTACACTGACAAGAACCATACCTCTCCAGCCACTGTGCGATGTGGCAACGTCTGGACGGCACAAAACCTTCTTAAATCCTGATTGGCTCCTGCTGACAAGACTCCACGTCAGCCCTAACTTTTCAGGCATAACAATATATATAGTAGCAGGTTTATAAATTTCTATTAGGGTGAGCCAAAATAAAAACTAATTGCACATTAATATTTTTATCCATTAATATTTATGTTAGGATGGGTCAAAGTCTATAAATTGTACATATTAATATATTTTTTTAAAAAAAATTGAGGGTGGGCCAAGTGCTAGATCCGCCCCTATATATATACACAGTAAAACTCATCTATAGTCATAATGGTGGGATCAAACTAATTTATTACTATAATGAGGTTATAACTTAATAGAAATGTAGTTACAAAAAAATTACTGTTTTGATTTCTTATTTTATAATTCACGTTTTAGTGATATATATTAGGATTTCAATTCATTATTTTAATAGTCATTGTAGCAATTACACAAGAAGAGAAAAGAAATAATCCTAAGGATGATAGTACAGAAATACAAAAAGTTTCATGTCAAGAAGCTCTAAACATGCTTGAGAAACTAGAAATATTTTGGTTTCAACAAGTAGGTGTCCGTGCTAGCGAGTTACTACGTACTCGTAAGTTAAAAGATGTGGTAACAACTCTAAAGCATAAATCATTGTCTTAAACAAGTTTAGATAAATATTTAGTTCATTTTAAACCTTTAATGTAAGTATTAAACTTTAAAATAGTTTTAGTACAAAATTAATCACAACCAGGTGTGGGTTTATAAGTTATAACCCATTAAAGCACTTAATTAACAGATTATTTATCTATAGTTTGCTGACTTTTGATAAAATAAAAAAGAAAATAAAATTAGTTAAGTGATACTATTCACATGTGATAAATTTCTATTCGATGGTGAGTTTTAATCAAATTAAATATTTTTTATTAGTTTTAATTAATAAAAAAGAAAGATTCTATTAAATAATTAATTTAGATTATAAAATAAAATAAAATAAGCTCTCAACTGTCTTTATTTCTTGTTGTTTATGAAGCTCCATTATTATATTTTTGTAACTTTGCCTTTCTATTTTTTTCTTCTTTTTTTGAACCCTCCCCTGAGACTATACAACCAACAAATTTCATAAGTTTTGACAAATTGAAATAATTCCATGATTTTTTTTTTTGAAAAAGTTATTAATTTTATGTATATTAATAATTTTATTGACTAAATGTCTTCAAAAGGGGGTAATTTGTCAAAAATAATACATTTTTGAGATTCTGAAGTGAGTTTAGATAATAATTACTAACAAGTTCATCAAGTTTGGACACCTATTATTAGGTTAAAAGTTATAACTATTTACTATGTATAGAATCATAACTTTATTTTTTTAAATCGTTAATTTTGTATTACAGTTTAAAGTGACTCAAAGTATAAAACTAAGAAAAACAGAGAGCAAGAATATAAAACTCAGAAAAAAAAAAGAGCAAAAATAGGTTTAAAAAGGTTGAAGCATTGTATTTTTCACATTGATATCATCTGTCTCTATGTTTACAATTTATAGAGAAAGGAAACAGGGATGATCCCTGTTCACAGTCATCTCAGTCGCTCAATCTATATTGCAAAGCTTTTATTCTAGCCATTGGATTGGTTTTTCTTGATACAAGTTGCATGGCAACTTGTCAATTTGCATAACAGATGGATTGCAACTTGTCAACTTCATAATAGTTTCTGTCGCAACTTGTCAACTTGTTCAATTGATTTTGATCCACTTGCAGTTTGTTGAAGAGAAAACAAAAAGTGTGTTGACGTCTAAGAAATGAACTTTAATGCTTGAGCTGAAGTTTGTTACAGTTAACATCGTCCCTGAAGCTGAAGTTCAAGTAGCCAATTTAGACGTTATCATTTGTTATCTTCTTGATCGTCTTTCAATTCAAAGTTTGCAGCTTGCCTTAATCCTGATCGTCCCTCAAGCAAGAACGAGGAAAAGGGAGCAGATGACGTTAAGTGAAGTTGATCACGAAGAGCACAAAAGCGAGAACCGAAAAGAGGTTTGGTCAGAATGTCAGCCACTTGGAAGGCAGTAGCAACATATTAGACAACAAGTCGTTTGGAATAGACCATCTCACGAACAAAGTGAACATCGATTTCGATGTGCTTTGTGCGGGCATGGAAAATTGGATTTGAAGCGAGAGCTCCCGCACTGGTGTCGTCGCATCATAGAACAAGAATTCTAGAGAGGGAGATGCACAGCTCTTGGAACAAGTTCTGAAGCCAAACAATTTTGGTTGAGGCTTGGGCAAGAGCTCTATATTCGGCTTTAGTTGAGGACAAAGCCACCACTGATTGTTTTTTGGAACACCACTGAACCAGGTTGGAACCAAGGAAGATGCAATATTCGGTGGTGGATTTGCGATTAGAAACGTTGCCAGCCCAATCAGCATCAGCGTAACCTTCCAGTTGCAAGGTGTCACTCTTGGTAAAGGTTAAACCATGATGAATAGTCCCTTAAACATACCGAAGGATACGCTTGCAAGCTTGCCAATGATTTATTGTTGGAGCTTTAAGGAATTTGCTGAGTTTGTTAACCACAAAGGACAAGTCAGGACGCATGAGGATAAGGTATTGGAGTGCGCCAATAAGACTCCTATATATTGAAGGCTGATCAAGGAGTGGATTGTCTTCAAAGGCCAATTTAGAACCAAGTATCATTAGTGTGGAGAAAGGATTGCAATTTTGCATTCCATATTTGACTAACAGATCTTGAGCATTGGTGAAAGTGGCATGCAAATGGGTAAGAGTGGCTAGGGCTTCACTCTTCAATTTGATATAACATAAAAATTATATATAGTATCCCATTTTGCCCTTGCACTTTCTTTAAAATTTCATCTATGTCCCTTAGTAAATTACCATAATGCCCTCATTTTTATTGAATTCTCCATGAAATTCTATCTCTTTTCACTCCCACAATTTCAACTAATTTTGAGTGAAAAGACCATTTTACCGTTAATGCAAGTTTAAGGCATTTTCTTCACATTTTCTCAAAATAACTTTAGCAAAAATCAACTAAAGGTATAAGAGCATAAATTAAATTACGTATCTCCATGTGGGCGTTACAGTAGTGTTGAGAAGAGCAGCAACTTTTGCTCTTGTTACCATGGGATGAAGATTTTGAATTTTTGAAACAGTAGATTCAAGAGTTGGTGTTTGTGTTGTAGGGTGTGTAGAGGTTGAAAAAGATTCTGGGCGAAGATCAACCTCCAAACGTATAAGAGAATAGTGTGTGGAAGTAGGAACAAATGTTGATGTTGAATTTGAGGTGGAATTTTGTATGAGGTTATCAGTAGGAGATATGGGAATGGTATCATTTTCAGGGAGTTTGGAAAAAGGTTCAGGGAAAGTAGGGGGTACAGGTAGTTGTCAAAGGGAATATGTGTTTGTGGGATTTGACTGTGGTGTTTTCGAAGGGATAGGAGTTCTGTCAGAGAAATTGTGAGCAAAGGGAAAACAACTCTCATTGAATTTTACACTTTGTACAGTGTAAACTCTGCCATGATTGTTTAAACATAAATAGCCTTTGTGATTTGAAATGTAACCCAACAAGACACATGCCTTAGAATGGAAAGAGAATTTCTGCTTCCGATAGGGCTTGATAAAAGGGAAACACTGACATCCAAAGGTTTTGCGTGTTGTGTAATTAGGAGCTTTATTGAATAGCATTTGGAAAGGATTGTTATGCATCAAGGTGGCTGAGGGAAGTCGGTTTATCAAATAAACTGTTGTATGAAATGCGAACCACCGGTAACAAAGTGGCATCGAAGCTTGAGCTAGAAGTGTAAGTCCAGTTTAAATAACGTGGCGATGCTTGCGTTTGACCTTGCCATTTTGATGGTGAATATGGGGACATGGATGGCGAAAATGAATTCCTTGTTGAGTAAAGTAAGCAGCTAGAGGTTTGAACTCACCACCCCAATCGGATTGAAAAATTCTAACTTTCTTGTCAAATTGTTGATTTACTAGTTTGATGAAATGAGTGATAGTGGCACAAACTTCAGACTTAAATTTTAGAGGGTAGATCCAGTTATATCTTGTATAATCATCCACAAATAGTAAATAGTATTCAAAACCAGTGGCTGAAACAATTGGAGCTGGTCCCCAAACATCCGCAAACACCAATTCGATAGGTTCAAGAGATTTGGAGGAAGATGAAGGCTGGACATTGAGATGAAGTTTTCCATATTGACAAGCTTCACAAAAGTGAACTTTATTGATTTCAGCATGATGCTTTACATTCATATTATTCACAATGGTTCTAAGAACAGAAAAATAAGGATAGCCTAATCTTCTATGCCACAACAAAACAACATTGTCAACGATTCCAGCTGAAGAACTTTTTGCCAGTTTGATGGCGTTATTGTTTGAGTTATTCTTAGCTAAACTACATGAGCTAACATGCAAGGAAGGCTAAGGAAGCATTCCAGTAGACTGATAAGAATGTGACTCAAGAGAGCTGCGTAGAGAGTCACCATCTGATTAATTTCCAACTCTTCCAATAGTTGGTATTGCAAGCTGGTACAAACCATTATTCAAAAACCCTTCAAGCAGAATTTCTTGTGACAGCCTGTCCTTAATGATACATCCATCAGCAGAGGACTCAACAACAACATTATTGCCTTTTGTAATTTTAGAGATACTAAGCAAATTTTTTGTTACATGATGTACAAAAAGTATGTTTCAAAGATAAATGGACTTATTAAGATAATTTGGGGGGAAAGTGGTCAAACCTATGTGTGAGATTCCAAGGCATTGTCCATTTCCAACTTGTAGAGTTTCTAGACCATTATACTGACTTTTGAGAGACAGATTTTGTAAGTCAGGAGTAATTTGGTGAGTTGCTTCTGAGTTAATGAACTTATTTGGATCTATGACTGTAAGAGGTGAAGCCACTTGTGATGAATTTTCTCTCTGATGGTTGTCAAAATTTGTTTCAAGGCCTTGTGTAACTGATCCTGAAGGGTGTTGTTGTTGTGAGTTTAATGCATTTGATTGATACTTCAGTGTTGGAGGTTGGTCACTTATTGTACTCATGGGACCATAATGGACTGGTTCGTATAGTAGGGTACAGGATATGTGTTTGCAAAATAAGCTTGCGTAGAGGTAAAGTTTGGTGTAGGAGTGTCATAGCTTAGTATAGATTGATACCTATGGTTCTGAGCACCTTGGAAGTTTGTATCAAACCTATGATAGCATTGAAGTGTCATGTGTCCTGTTTTCCCAAATAGTTGACATATCATTCTTGGGTAATAGAAATTTCTACCTCTGCCACGGCCTCTTCCAAAACTTCCATTGATTGAGTGTACATCCTAACCACTTGAGTAGAAATTCTGTGACTCTATCTATCCTTGAGATGATCCATGCATAGGTTGGTTTGTTGGTGAGCTGATGCATTGAAGCTTGGTTGATATGGTTGAGAGTTCAAAGTCTATTTATTTGCAAGAAAAGTTGCTGCTTCATGAAATCCTATATAACTTGAATGTTGTTTCTCCAATCTCATCTCATGCTTGTGTAATAGGAATTGCGCTTCTTGAAGAGAAACATCTCCACTTCGAGAGGTTAAATTTGCTACAACCGCGTCATATTCGGTTCCCAGGCCATCAAGAATATACATAAGCAGCTCTTCATCGTTAACAACTACTCCAGTGGCAGTTAATGATCCAGCAACTTCTTTCATTTTTAGTACATAATCGTTTATGCTCAAGTTTTCTTTTCTAGTAGTTTGTAGAAGGTTTCGTAGATGCAATATTCTGGCTTTTGAATCAGCAAGAAAGTGCATTTCTAAAGTTTTCCAAACATCAAAGGTTGTTTCACAATTTGCTACATGTCTAAACATTGTTTCAGAAATAGAGGATATTGACCAGCCAAACAAGAATTGATCTAGTTTCTTCCACATAGTGTATTCTGTATTAACAATCTTTCTAGAATTATCATTAGGAGAGATTAAGAGAGCTGGAGGACACAATTTATCACCTGTAATGAATCCTTCAAGTTCATAAGCTTTCAATGCAGGGAGTACTTTTGATTTCCAGTAGGCATAGTTCTTCTCTCCCAATTTGACGATGACGTTTGGTAGAGCATTTGCCAGAGGAAAGGATGATACCGAGCTTAAAAGCTTTCCATCAGCATTGATGTAAGTTGATGCAAGAGACTTAGGATTAGCCATTTGACGTTTGTCAAATTCAGTTCTAATACCATATAAAACTCAGAAAAACAAAGAGCAAGAATATAAAACTCAGAAAACAGAGAGCAAGAACAGGTTTAAAAAGGTTGAAGCATTGTATTTTTCACGTTGATATCATATGTCCCTACGTTTACAATTTATAGAGAAATGAAACAGGGATGATCCCCTGTTCACAGTCATCTTAACCGCTCAATCTATATTGCAGAGCTTTTATTCTAGCCACTGGATTGGTTTTTCTTGATACAAGTTGCATGTCAACTTGTCAATTTGCATAACAGATGGATTGCAACTTGTCAACTTGTTCAACTAATTTTGATCCACTTGCAGTTTTTTTAAGAGAAAATGAAAAGTGTGTTGACATCTGAGAAATGAACTTTAACTACTTGAGCTGAAGTTTGTTACAGTTAACACAAAGATATATAGTTTTGTAAAAATAGGAAAAAATAATGATGAATATTAATGAAAGAATTAAGCAAATATTATGAAGAAAAAATGACGTTTACATTATATCAATAAAAATGAATGTAGAAAATTAAATGATTAAATTAAATATCAATTAAAAGATAATTTTAATTTAAAATTAAATTAAATATCAATTAAAAGATAATTTTAATTTAAAATTAAATTAAATTTTAATTAAACTTTTCACGCGCTATTATCTTCAAGCGCGTAAGAGTTAAGACAAAGCAAACACATAAGAGTTCAGACAAAGTAGACAAAGTAATTTTATAATTAATACTGCTATTTTTGTATATGCAAGAAGTGGTGTTGCACTACAAATGCTTTCTTTGGAGAGACTAACTAATCAGTACAATGTCTAGTGTTCTAGAGCTCGATATATACCTCATCAGGTATACAAAGAGAAGAAAGAAATGAACTTCATTTTTTGTATCCTCTAATCCATTACAACTTCATCGGTTGGCACCACCACCGTCTCCCCTGCATTGCTGTCCACTGGAAAACTCAAATCATTATTTGTTTTCTCTGCATTACACTATACTTCCAGTAAAGGTATATATGTTGTTTTGGTTTCAGTTGAGCACTCAACTAAGGTTTTTTTTTTTTTTTTTCATTCAGTATTTGTTTCATTTTTCTGAAATATTTGTTTATATATTAATTCCTTTCTTCTCTCAATCAGAGTTGAAGAACAAAAGGTTTAGTTGGCAATAACCAAGAGAGAGAAATAAATTGTGTGAAGCACTGAAGCATATGCTTATATAGACCTAATTGATTATATTAATATTGACTGCTTTATATTGAAACGGTGAGTTTTAAACATCTAAAAAACTCATCGTTTCAATATAAAGCAAACAATATTATAATAAAGCAAACAACATTTCAAACTTTACAAAGACGCCCCCATTGACTTTGACTTTTCATTTTATAAAACCACTGTTTTAAAACCTAGCCCAGTCGGGCCGATTTAACCGGTTTAACCAGGACCCAGAAGCTTCATCGGGTCTTGTTTACATTATTCTTATTCACCCAAAACCCTAGAATTTGGGATGATGATCGGCTATTAATTGAAGGTCAGGATGTTGGGACTTTTGAAGATAAAGTTCCCTTGACTGTAACGGTGGCGACGATTTGATTTCTAATGAGTAAATCGGCCAGAAATCAAAAAACACTTGCGACGGCAACAAGTGACTTTTGCTGGTGATTAGCAAGGCTAATAGGGGTGGGGTGAGGTGGGTTTTGGTGGGGAGGAAAAGGGGAGTATTTTCTGGATGATGGGGAGGGTTTTTGACGCCAACATCGATGAGATCTGGCTTGGAATGCCGGCGTTGATGTCGGTGAGATTTGGCCAAAATCGAACCGATATCGGCGATATCTTAGGTAGATTTTTAGGGGAATAGACTCAAGGGACGATTGGGGTTCCATTTGGGGTGTCCCTACCGCCAACTAGTCGCTGGCCAATTTGTATTTGGGGTGTGTTTGCTAAATTTCAAACTTATAAGGACTTAACGGAATTTTAGGGTCGTATTTGCTAAATTTCAAACTTATAAGGACTTTAAAATTTTTAGGGGTGTATTTGCTAAATTTTAAAATTTTTTGTCAGCCGGTTTGACTAGCAGTATTCTTTTAACATTATGCAATTATGTAAAGCTTTAATGATATTCTGGTTGACTGACTTTGGGTAGTTCATTATGCAATTATTTGTGCTTATTCACCTATGTTATATTTTTCATATGTATCCTAAACAATTCAGTTCACTTACCTTGTCTGTGGAAACTGAAATAGAGAATGTGTAGGGTCTGATGGAAGACTAGGAACTTGTTATTAATAAGGTTATCCATGCCTGGCAAAATTGTAGATTATGGAGCAAAGAATGTCACAAATGTCATCTTTAGCTACACCTCTAGCATTACAAATTTAGAGGTGAGCAACTTCTCATGAATGCTCATGATAATTTTCAAGAGACCATGATCCTATGAGACACCTTTAAGTTCACATGCAGTTTGCTATTTCATTTTAAAAACTTCATTCTACTTTTACTTCATATAAAACTTAGGAAACTCATGTACTGATTGGTTTTGTGTGGGTAAAGTGTCTGGGGATTTCAGTTTTGGTTGGGATGAGTTTCTGCTTCTGTTGGGGTTGTTGCCTGGGGTGAATTTTTCATGTGTAGGCTGATTGTGATGGCTCTTTAGCCTTATTTCTTTTTGTCTCATGGTTGGGCTAAGCTCTCCCTTCTTTGGGCTCTGGCCTGGTTTTTTTAGCTTAGTTGTATAGTCCGCTTTGTATAAGCTTGGTTTTGTCTAGGCCGAGTGTATAGAGCTTTTTTTTTTTTTTTGCTTTCTTGCTCCCTTGGGTTTGTCTGAGGGTTGTTGGTTGCAGCTTATGGGTTTATCGGTCCCTAAATAAAATGCATAAATATAATCAATCTTTTTTAATAACTTTTATATTCTTAGGAATATAATAAAACTACCCCTAATAAGTATTAAAACAAAAAGAATATGTCTAAATAAATTGTATGGGTAAAAGTTTTTTCTAGTTATGTAACTTTTTTATCGCTTTTATGCATAAACAGTGTTGCTTTAAAAACTTATTGATTTACATGTGTTTTTCATTTTTTTTTTCTTTACATATATTATTGTGAATTGAAGGTTCAAGATATCATTCAAGGTTTAGACACTTACATGCCAATCTGGAGACCAAACTTGCTTCTGTCGTATATAAGAAACTCATTGCTTACACTTGTGATTTAAAGAAGGTATGAGTCCAATTTCTTTGTAGAAAGAGAAATCTCACTAATTAAAGGAAAAAAGACAAAAAAGATGAAAAAAAATTGAACATAGTTTTTATAGGATTATGATGTCATGTGGATTATTTAAAAATTATTTCCCCTCTCTCATTTTTTAATCTAATTGTGTAATCGTCCAGTTTTTTAATTCTTATTGCTATTTATTTGGTAGAAATTACAGTGAAATTAATATATGTTTGATTCATTGCAAAGGTGCATGTGGCTGTTGATATAGTTGACAAAATTTCTAAAGCTGGATTGACACCGTCCACAGACATACTAAACTCTATTTAGAATTTGATAAATTATGATTTATTTAGCATAAATAAATCTTGAAATCCTTTTAATTTGATAAATTCCAAGGCAAGCCTTGGTAGATTAATAGTACTAATCTACAGTTAATTATGTTATTTTATCCGGGTCAGCTTACACGCACCTCAACTAATCCTCCAAGGCCTTGGAACTATACTGTCGACCAGGTAAGATCCTTGATGGCCACCCCTATTAGTGCATGATGAGACTCGAACTCAGAAGCTCATGAAGCCTCCTTTTGCTTTTTTATCATTCGGCCACCCAGTGGTAGTTAATTCCAAGTCCTTATCCTCTATAATTTCTTTATATTCTAATTACCACAGTCAATGCAGTTAAACAAATATACCAGTTTGACTGATGATAAACCGGTTCAATCAGTCAACCCGAGAGCCGACCATTTTGTCGGGTTTCACCCTAGGCCGAGTTTTAAAACCTTGATAAGGGATATACAAAATTAATTCATTATTTTTATTTTAAATAATTTACCTATTTTATTGTTTCTTTATAAGTATTGTTCTTTTTAAAATTTTCTCCAAATTATGAATTATTTTTCTTATTTGCCTAATACTCCAAGAAAATTACTTATAATTCTATATTTTGGTATTTATAATTTAGGATATTGTATTCTTGTTGTTAAGCAATATTAATATTGATGACATTTGATGTTTACTCTTAATTAAAAACTAATCATCTATTAATATAAGTAATTAATTAGGTAAATTTATTCATACTAATTAACTAAATTTTATTTATTTAAACAATCAAATTGATTAGTTGAAATCAATTTGACAGCTAAGTAATTTAAGTTAGAGTGCTGGTTAATCAACGTCCAACCAGATATGGATTCCAAATTCTAGATAGACATTTTTAATCAGAGTCTTTATTGATATATATTTTAGAAATTTAATTTTTGACTATTATTTATATTTATTTGATGTTATCCAGATTTATATAGCTTGCTTTAACTTTGTATGATTTTGCTATATCCATCCTTCTTAATTTTGCTTTCTCGTTTATAATTATATTTACAAAATTAAAATATCAATTTAAAATTAATTTAAATTATAATTAAACTTCTCACATGCTACAACCCACAAGCGCGTGTGCTTTAACCCAAATCAGCGTTTTGGGTAATTGCACAAGTCAAAATAATGATTTTATGTGATTTATTATTAGTTAATATTACTATTTTTGTACCTACATGAAGTGGTGTAAAATAAGAAGACTCTACAAATGCTTTGTTTGGAGAAAGCAGTAACAGACTAGTACTAAACTTGATCCCAAGTACTAATATTACCCCATGTCTCGTCTTCCAAGAGCTCAATACTTCACCAGGAGCTCGATACTTCACTGGGCGATCATTTATCTGGTTTATACAAAGAAAAGAAAAAAATGAACTCGATCCTTCTTATCCTCAAATCCATTACAAGTATGCCATCTTCTCTAACTTTACTGGCTGCCGCCACCACCGAGGACCACCCGTTAAAGTTATTCGTCTCCGTCTCTTCTGCATTGCTCTCCATTGCAAAACTCAAATGTTTATTCGTCCCCTCTGTATTAAACTACACTTCTAGAAATTGTATGGCTCCGTTTGGTTCCTTTTTGGGAATACTGCTATTAGTATTCTCAATAAAGTTAAACAGTAAAATTGTAAAAACTCACAATATTATTCAACTTTTTTTAAACCCCCTTAAATTTGTTAATTTAATTAAATACCCCTAAATATATTTTTTTAAATTGCAAAAAGACCCCAGCAACCCACATTTACCAGATTTCGGCCACCACTACCGAAAGATGGCCGGAATCTGGTAAAACGGCGCACTACCGGCTGAATCTGGTCGTTAGTGCGTCGATCTAGCCTTTTCTGGCTAGATCCACGGTGGATCTGGCCGGAAAAGGCCAGATCTTTGGCCGTAGCCAGTCATCAACGACGGTCAACGACGACCATATGTTGGTCATCGTTGACGAGCAAATGTGGCCAGATCTAGCCGTCAATGCCATCAACGATAACCATATGTTGGCCGTCGTTGACGAGCAAATGCGGTCGGAAAAGGCCATATAGGCGCACGACCGGCAAGATCCAGCCAGTCATGCGCCGATACAGCCACTCCGGCCACCCTCCGGCGGTGGTGGCCAGCTGTCATATTTTTTGGGTGGGTTGGGGGTGTTTTTGTTAACTTTTAATGTTTTATTATAGGGGTGTTTAGTAAATAAATAAATAAATAAATATAGGGGGTATTTTTATTAATTTCTAAATCCTACATCGTAATACCCGTTCAATTCAATTTTTTTTAACTTTTTTCACAAAACTTTTCTAAAAAGTAAAAAAAAGTGAACCGAACGGAGCAACAGTTGTTTTGGTATTTGGATGGTTGAGGACTCAACTAAGGTGTCCTTTTTTTTTTTTTTTTTTTTTTCCTCAGTGAACTCATTTTTCAACTATTTTTGCTTGCCATTAGAGTGTACTTAGAACTAATTGGATTGAACTATGATGGTATTTAGTTTGATTATGATCCACTAAAGCTGTATCCAGAGGAGGTATTTGTTTCATTTTTCTAAAATATTTATTTGTTGTACTTTACAAACATTATTCATATTTAATATCATGACTATATTGTTTAGATAAAATGTATAGCTTTTATAAAATGAATTGATACATATATATATATATATATATATATACACACACACACACACACACTATCTTTTTTCATATCTCGTCTCCTTGTATATTTTATAGGGGTGTTCAAAAGAACTGATGGGAACCAGCGAGTACCCTGGCTTTGGTTCTGGTTCTTACTCGAAATCGGTCGTCAACGGGTAGGTTTCGATTCCAAAAATTTGGAACCAATACTATGTAGTTTCGATTTTGGTTCTTGTAGTCAAGAACCAAAATTGAGAACCGAAACTGATATGAAATAACATTAAAGAGTGGGGGGGTGGGGGTGGTTTATAATTTTTAGTCATATATAAAAACTTCAATAAGATTTTAAGGCAAACGAATTTTGAATTTGTGATTTTGCTGTCATATATAACATTAAAGAGTGGATGTTGTTAATTGTTATGTTACCTATTTTATATGTTATATAATTTCATCATTTTAATTTTGGAGTTTGTAATTTTGATAATGTTTTAACGGATTATTATAATTTGTAATTCTTAGTTTCCATAAAGTTGAATTGGGGGTGGAAGGCCTAAAGGCTTTATAATGTATTTGTAATTTTATTTTTGTTAACAAATGTTGGTGCTTGAGGGGGGGGGAGGGGGGTGCTTTTGTTATTTTATAAACTTTTGGGGGTAAAGATTTTATCCGTAATTGGAAACTTAAACGGAACTGTTGTTATAGGTTTTGGTTCCAGGGACCTAAAAACCCCCCCGTGCTTTTTTTTTTGGGGGGGGGGGGGGGGGGGGTTGGGTTGGCTTTTGTCATTTTATAAACTTTTGGGGTAAAGAATTTTATCCATAATTGGAAACTTAAACGGAACTGTTGTTATAGGTTTCAGTTCTAGGGACCCAAAACCCCCCGTGCTTGGGGGGGAGGGGGTAAAGAATTTTATC